>NC_044552.1:102534103-102843702 GCF_007565055.1 Rhinopithecus roxellana | reverse complement strand
ATTGCCATGGTGTGAATGCAACTCACAGAGTTACACGTTTCTCTTCAGTGATCAGTTTGTTAGCACAGTTTTCTGGAGATCTGCAATTAGATACTTCATAGCGCAATGAACATTACAGTGACAAAGGAAATATCCACAGATATGAAAACTAGAAGAAGCTTTCTTAGAAACTTCTTGGTGATGTGTGAATTCATCTCACAGAGTTACACTTATGTTTCGTGGAGCAGTCCATTAACACTGTCTTTGGGGAAACTGAGAAGGGCTTCTTTGGATCACATTGAGGCCTACGCTGATAAAGGAATTTCATCTCCGTTCAAAACGTGAAAGAAGCTTCTGAGAAACTTCTTTCTGATCTGTGAGTTCACTCACGAGTTACAACCTCTGCCTCAAGAAAGTTTGCTAACACTCTTTCGGGGATCTGCAAAGTGATATTTGGGCTATTGGGCCCATGGTGATAAGGAAATATCCTCACATAATACTAAAGAGAAGCTTTCTGAGAACTGCATTGCCATGTGTGAATGCACTCAGAGTTACACGTTTTCTCTTCAGTGATCAGTTTGTTAGCACAGTTTTCTGGAAATCTGCAATTAGATACTTCATAGCGCAATGAACATTACAGTGACAAAGGAAATATCCACAGATGAAAACTAGAAAGAAGCTTTCTTAGAAACTTCTTGTGATGTGGAACGTGAAAGAAGCTTTCTGAGAAACTTCTTTCTGATCTGTGATTCATCTCACAGAGTTACAATCTCTGCCTCAAGAAGCAGTTTTGCTAACATCTTTCGTGGAATCTGCAAAGTGATATTTGGGAGCCTATAGGGGCCCATGGTGATAAAGGAAATGTCCTCACATAGTAACTAAAGAGAAGCTTTCTGAGAAACTGCATTACCATGTGTGAATGCAACTCACAAAGTTACACGTTTCTCTTCAGTTATCAGTTTGTTAGCACAGTTCTGGAAATCTGCAATTAGATACTTCATACGCAATGAACATTACAGTGACAAAGGAAATACGACAGTGAAAATTGAAAGAAGCTTTCTTAGAAACTTCTTGTTGATTGTGAATTCATCTCACAGAGTACACTTAGTTTCGTGGAACAGTCCATTAACACTGTCTTTGGGGAAACTGAGAAGGGCTCTTTGGACCACATTGAGGCCTAACGCTGATAAAGGAAATTTCATCCGTTCAAAACGTGAAAGAGCTTTCTGAGAAACTTCTTTCTGATCTGGAGTTCATCTCACAGAGTTACAATCTCTGCCTCAAGAAGCAGTTTGCTAACACTCTTTTCGTGGAATCTGGCAAAGTGATATTTGGCAGCCTATTGGGGCCCATGGTGATAAGGAAATATCCTCACATAATAACTAAAGAGAAGCATTCTGAGAAACTGCATTGCCATGTGTGAATGCAACTCACAGAGTTACACGTTTCTCTCATTGATCAGTTTGTTAGCATAGTTTCTCTGGAGATCTGCAATTAGATACTTCATAGCGCAATGAGCATTACAGTGACAAAGGAAATATCCAGAGATGAAAACTAGAAGAAGCTTTCATAGAAACTTCTTGGTGATGTGTGAATTCATCTCACAGAGTTACACTTATGTTTCGTGGAGCAGTCCATTATCACTGTCTTTGGGGAAACTGAGAAGGGCTTCTTTGGATCACATTGAGGCCTACGCTGATAAAGGAAATTTCATCCGTTCAAAACGTGAAAGAAGCTTTCTGAGAAACTTCTTCTGATCTGTGAGTTCATCTCACAGAGTTACACCTCTGCCTCAAGAAGAAGTTTGCTAACACTCTTCTCGTCTAATCTGCAAAGTGATATTTGGGGAGCCTATAGGGCCCATGGTGATAAAGGAAATGTCCTCCCATAATAACTAAAGAGAAGCTTTCTGAGAAACTGCATTACCATGTGTGAATGCAACTCACAAAGTTACACGTTTCTCTTCAGTGATCAGTTTGTTAACACAGTTTTCTGGAGATCTCAATTAGATACTTCATAGCGCAATGAACATTACAGTGACAAAGGAAATATCCAGATGAAAACTAGAAAGAAGCTTTCTTAGAAACTTCTTCGTGATGTGTGAATTCATCTCACAGAGTTACACTTATGTTTCGTGGAGCAGTCCATTAACACTGTCTTTGGGGAAACTGAGAAGAGCTTCTTTGGATCACATTGAGGCCTACGCTGATAAAGGAAATTTCATCCGTTCAAAACGTGAAAGAAGCTTTCTGAGAAACTTCTTTCTGATCTGTGAGTTCATCTCACAGAGTTACAATCTCTGCCTCAAGAAGCAGTTTGCTAACACTCTTTTCGTGGAATCTGCAAAGTGATATTTGGGAGCCTATAGGGGCCCATGGTGATAAAGGAAATATTCTCACATAATAACTAAAGAGAAGCTTTCTGAGAAACTGAATTACCATGTGTGAATGCAACTCACAAAGTTACACGTTTCTCTTCAGTTTATCAGTGTGTTAGCACAGTTTATCTGGAAATCTGCAATTAGATACTTCATAGCGCAATGGAACATTACATTGACAAAGGAAATATCACAGTGAAAACTAGAAGGAAGCTTTCTTAGAAACTTCTTGTTGATGTGTGAATTCATCTCACAGAGTTACACTTATGTTTCGGGAACAGTCCATTAACACTGTCTTGGGGAAACTGAGAAGGGCTTCTTTGGACCACATTGAGGCCTACGCTGATAAAGGAAATTTCATCCGTTCAAAACGTGAAAGAAGCTTTCTGAGAAACTTCTTTCTGATCTGTGAGTTCATCTCACAGAGTTACAACCCTCTGCCTCAAGAAGAAGTTTGCTAACACTCTTCTCGTGTAATCTGCAAAAGTGATATTTGGGAGCCTATAGGGGCCCATTGGTGATAAAGGAAATGTCCTCATATAATAACTAAAGAGAAGCTTTCTGAGAAAACTGCATTACCATGTGTGAATGCAACTCACAGAGTTACACGTTTCTCTTCAGTGATCAGTTGTTAGCATAGTTTTCTGGAGATCTGCATTAGATCTTCATAGCGCAATGAACATTACAGTGACAAAGGAAATATCCAGATGAAAACTAGAAAGAAGCTTTCTTAGAAATTTCTTGTTGATGTGTGAATTCATCTCACAGAGTTACACTTATGTTTCGTGGAGCAGTCCATTAACACTGTCTTTGGGGAAACTGAGAAGAGCTTCTTTGGATCACATTGAGGCCTACGCTGATATAAGGAAATTTCATCCGTTCAAAAACGTGAAAGAAGCTTTCTGAGAAACTTCTTTCTGATCTGTGAGTTCATCTCACCGAGTTCCAATCTCTGCCTCAAGAAGCAGTTTGCTAACACTCTTTTCGTGGAATCTGCAAAGTGATTATTTGGGAGCCTATAGGGGCCTATGGTGATAAAAGGAAATATCCTCACATAATAACTAAAGAGAAGCTTTCTGAGAAACTGCACTGCCATGTGTGAATGCAACTCACAGAGTTACGCCATTGTTTTTGCAGCCGTTTCTTAGGACTGTTTCCGTGGATTCCGGAGAAGTGATATTTCAGATAGCTTTGAAGAATAGAAGGAAAAAGAAATATCCTCCAAGAGAAAGCAGAACCAAGCTTTCTGAAACTGCTTTGTGATATGTGAATTCATTTCACAGTGTTCTATCACCCTTTCTCGGGGGAGTTTCCTAGCGCTCATTTGAGGAATCTCAGATGTGATGTCTTGGATATCGTTGAATCGCATGCTGAATAAGGAACTATCCTCAGAGAAACCTGCAGAGAAGCCTTCTCAGAAACTTCTTTGTTGTGGGTGATTCAGCCCACAGATGTCCATCATTGTTTCCACTGAGAAACTTGCTAGGAGAGTTTTCGCAGAATCTGCAATAGGACACACGGTGGCGCTCCAAGACCACAAATAACTTCGTCTTACTAAAGAAAGAAGCTTTCTGAGAAACCGCTTTGTGATGTGTGAATTCAACTCACTAAGTTGCAGCTGTATTTCGTGGGGCCGTGGCCTAGCCCTATTTGTGTGGAATCTGAGAACAGATATTCCCGAACCCTTTGAAAACAATGGGGCCAAGGGAAACATCTTCCAATAAAAATGAGAAAGAAGCTTACTGAGAAACTTCTTTCTGATCTGTGAGTTCATCTCACAGAGTTACAACCTCTGCCTCAAGAAGAAGTTTGCTAACACTCTTCTCGTCTAATCTGCAAAGTGATATTTGGGAGCCTATAGGGGCCCATGGTGATAAAGGAAATGTCCTCACATAGTAACTAAAGAGAAGCTTTCTGAGAAACTGCATTACCATGTGTGAATGCAACTCACAAAGTTACACGTTTCTCTTCAGTTATCAGTTTGTTAGCACAGTTTTCTGGAAATCTGCAATTAGATACTTCATAGCGCAATGAACATTACAGTGACAAAGGAAATATCCACAGTGAAAACTAGAAAGAAGCTTTCTTAGAAACTTCTTGTTGATGTGTGAATTCATCTCACAGAGTTACACTTATGTTTCGTGGAACAGTCCATTAACACTGTCTTTGGGGAAACTGAGAAGGGCTTCTTTGGACCACATTGAGGCCTACGCTGATAAAGGAAATTTCATCCGTTCAAACGTGAAAGAAGCTTTCTGAGAAACTTCTTTCTGATCTGTGAGTTCATCTCACAGAGTTACAATCTCTGCCTCAAGAAGCAGTTTGCTAACACTCTTTTCGTGGAATCTGCAAAGTGATATTTGGCAGCCTATTGGGGTCCATGGTGATAAAGGAAATATCCTCACATATAACTAAAGAGAAGCTTCTGAGAAACTGCATTGCCATGTGTGAATGCAACTCACAGAGTTACACGTTTCTCTTCAGTGATCAGTTTGTTAGCATAGTTCTCTGGAGATCTGCAATTAGATACTTCATAGCGCAATGAGCATTACAGTGACAAAGGAAATATCCGAGATGATAACTAGAAAGAAGCTTCATAGAAACTTCTTGGTGATGTGTGAATTCATCTCACAGAGTTACACTTATGTTTCGTGGAACAGTCCATTAACACTGTCTTTGGGGAAACTGAGAAGGGCTTCTTTGGATCACATTGAGGCCTACGCTGATAAAGGAAATTTCGTCCGTTCAAAACGTGAAAGAAGCTTTCTGAAAAACTTCTTCTGATCTGTGAGTTCATCTCACAGAGTTACAACCTCTGCCTCAAGAAGAAGTTTGCTAACACTCTTCTCGTCTAATCTGCAAAGTGATATTTGGGAGCCTATAGGGGCCCATGGTGATAAAGGAAATGTCCTCACATAATAACTAAAGAGGAAGCTTTCTGAGAAACTGCATTACCATGTGTGAATGCAACTCACAAAGTTACACGTTTCTCTTCAGTGATCAGTTTGTTAACACAGTTTTCTGGAGATCTGCAATTAGATACTTCATAGCGCAATGAACATTACAGTGACAAAGGAAATATCCAGATGAAAACTAGAAAGAAGCTTTCTTAGAAACTTCTTGGTGATGTGTGAATTCATCTCACAGAGTTACACTTATGTTTCGTGGAGCAGTCCATTAACACTGTCTTTGGGGAAACTGAGAAGAGCTTCTTTGGATCACATTGAGGCCTACGCTGATAAGGAAATTTCATCCGTTCAAAACGTGAAAGAAGCTTTCTGAGAAACTTCTTTCTGATCTGTGAGTTCATCTCACAGAGTTACAATCTCTGCCTCAAGAAGCAGTTTGCTAACACTCTTTTCGTGGAATCTGCAAAGTGATATTTGGGAGCCTATAGGGGCCCATGGTGATAAAGGAAATATCCTCACATAATAACTAAAGAGAAGCTTTCTGAGAAACTGCATTACCATATGTGAATGCAACTCACAAAGTTACACGTTTCTCTTCAGTTATCAGTTTGTTAGCACAGTTTTCTGGAAATCTGCAATTAGATACTTCATAGCGCAATGAACATTACAGTGACAAAGGAAATATCCACAGTGAAAACTAGAAGGAAGCTTTCTTAGAAACTTCTTGTTGATGTGGGAATTCATCTCACAGAGTTACACTTATGTTTCGTGGAACAGTCCATTAACACTGTCTTTGGGGAAACTGAGAAGGGCTTCTTTGGACCACATTGAGGCCTACGCTGATAAAGGAAATTTCATCCGTTCAAACGTGAAAGAAGCTTTCTGAGAAACTTCTTTCTGATCTGTGAGTTCATCTCACAGAGTTACAATCTCTGCCTCAAGAAGCAGTTTGCTAACACTCTTTTCGTTGAATCTGCAAAGTGATATTTGGCAGCCTATTGGGGCCCATGGTGATAAAGGAAATATCCTCACATAATAACTAAAGAGAAGCATTCTGAGAAACTGCATTGCCATGTGTGAATGCAACTCACAGAGTTACACGTTTCTCTTCAGTGATCAGTTTGTTAGCGTAGTTTTCTGGAGATCTGCAATTAGATACTTCATAGCGCAATGAACATTACAGTGACAAAGGAAATATCCAGAGATGATAACTAGAAAGAAGCTTTCATAGAAACTTCTTGGTGATGTGTGAATTCATCTCACAGAGTTACACTTATGTTTCGTGGAACAGTCCATTAACACTGTCTTTGGGGAAACTGAGAAGGGCTTCTTTGGATCACATTGAGGCCTACGCTGATAAAGGAAATTTCATCCGTTCAAAACGTGAAAGAAGCTTTCTGAAAAACTTCTTTCTGATCTGTGAGTTCATCTCACAGAGTTACAACCTCTGCCTCAAGAAGAAGTTTGCTAACACTCTTCTCGTCTAATCTGCAAAGTGATATTTGGGAGCCTATAGGGGCCCATGGTGATAAAGGAAATGTCCTCACATAGTAACTAAAGAGAAGCTTTCTGAGAAACTGCATTACCATGTGTGAATGCAACTCACAAAGTTACACGTTTCTCTTCAGTTATCAGTTTGTTAGCACAGTTTTCTGGAAATCTGCAATTAGATACTTCATAACGAAATGAACATTACAGTGACAAAGGAAATATCCAGAGATGAAAACTAGAAAGAAGCTTTCATAGAAACTTCTTTGTGATGTGTGAATTCATCTCACAGAGTTACACTTATGTTTCGTGGAACAGTCCATTAACACTGTCTTTGGGGAAACTGAGAAGGGCTTCTTTGGAACACATTGAGGCCTACGCTGATAAAGGAAATTTCATCCGTTCAAAACGTGAAAGAAGCTTTCTGAGAAACTTCTTTCTGATCTGTGAGTTCATCTCACAGAGTTACAATCTCTGCCTCAAGAAGCAGTTTGCTAACACTCTTTTCGTGGAATCTGCAAAGTGATATTTGGCAGCCTATTGGGGCCCATGGTGATAAAGGAAATATCCTCACATAATAACTAAAGAGAAGCATTCTGAGAAACTGCATTGCCATGTGTGAATGCAACTCACAGAGTTACACGTTTCTCTTCAGTGATCAGTTTGTTAGCATAGTTCTCTGGAGATCTGCAATTAGATACTTCATAGCGCAATGAGCATTACAGTGACAAAGGAAATATCCAGAGATGATAACTAGAAAGAAGCTTTCATAGAAACTTCTTGGTGATGTGTGAATTCATCTCACAGAGTTACACTTATGTTTCGTGGAACAGTCCATTAACACTGTCTTTGGGGAAACTGAGAAGGGCTTCTTTGGATCACATTGAGGCCTACGCTGATAAAGGAAATTTCATCCGTTCAAAACGTGAAAGAAGCTTTCTGAGAAACTTCTTTCTGATCTGTGAGTTCATCTCACAGAGTTACAACCTCTGCCTCAAGAAGAAGTTTGCTAACACTCTTCTCGTCTAATCTGCAAAGTGATATTTGGGAGCCTATAGGGGCCCATGGTGATAAAGGAAATGTCCTCACATAATAACTAAAGAGAAGCTTTCTGAGAAACTGCATTACCATGTGTGAATGCAACTCACAAGTTACACGTTTCTCTTCAGTGATCAGTTTGTTAACACAGTTTTCTGGAGATCTGCAATTAGATACTTCATAGCGCAATGAACATTACAGAGACAAAGGAAATATCCAGATGAAAACTAGAAAGAAGCTTTCTTAGAAACTTCTTGGTGATGTGTGAATTCATCTCACAGAGTTACACTTATGTTTCGTGGAGCAGTCCATTAACACTGTCTTTGGGGAAACTGAGAAGAGCTTCTTTGGATCACATTGAGGCCTACGCTGATAAAGGAAATTTCATCCGTTCAAAACGTGAAAGAAGCTTTCTGAGAAACTTCTTTCTGATCTGTGAGTTCATCTCACAGAGTTACAATCTCTGCCTCAAGAAGCAGTTTGCTAACACTCTTTTCGTGGAATCTGCAAAGTGATATTTGGGAGCCTATAGGGGCCCATGGTGATAAAGGAAATATCCTCACATAATAACTAAAGAGAAGCTTTCTGAGAAACTGCATTACCATATGTGAATGCAACTCACAAAGTTACACGTTTCTCTTCAGTTATCAGTTTGTTAGCACAGTTTTCTGGAAATCTGCAATTAGATACTTCATAGCGCAATGAACATTACAGTGACAAAGGAAATATCCACAGTGAAAACTAGAAGGAAGCTTTCTTAGAAACTTCTTGTTGATGTGTGAATTCATCTCACAGAGTTACACTTATGTTTCGTGGAACAGTCCATTAACACTGTCCTTTGGGGAAACTGAGAAGGGCTTCTTTGGACCACATTGAGGCCTACGCTGATAAAGGAAATTTCATCCGTTCAAAACGTGAAAGAAGCTTTCTGAGAAACTTCTTTCTGATCTGTGAGTTCATCTCACAGAGTTACAATCTCTGCCTCAAGAAGCAGTTTGCTAACACTCTTTTCGTTGAATCTGCAAAGTGATATTTGGCAGCCTATTGGGGCCCATGGTGATAAAGGAAATATCCTCACATAATAACTAAAGAGAAGCATTCTGAGAAACTGCATTGCCATGTGTGAATGCAACTCACAGAGTTACACGTTTCTCTTCATTGATCAGTTTGTTAGCATAGTTCTCTGGAGATCTGCAATTAGATACTTCATAGCGCAATGAGCATTACAGTGACAAAGGAAATATCCAGAGATGAAAAATAGAAAGAAGCTTTCATAGAAACTTCTTGGTGATGTGTGAATTCATCTCACAGAGTTACACTTATGTTTCGTGGAACAGTCCATTAACACTGTCTTTGGGGAAACTGAGAAGGGCTTCTTTGGATCACATTGAGGCCTACGCTGATAAAGGAAATTTCATCCGTTCAAAACGTGAAAGAAGCTTTCTGAGAAACTTCTTTCTGATCTGTGAGTTCATCTCACAGAGTTACAACCTCTGCCTCAAGAAGAAGTTTGCTAACACTCTTCTCGTCTAATCTGCCAAAGTGATATTTGGGAGCCTATAGGGGCCCATGGTGATAAAGGAAATGTCCTCACATAATAACTAAAGAGAAGCTTTCTGAGAAACTGCATTACCATGTGTGAATGCAACTCACAAAGTTACACGTTTCTCTTCAGTGATCAGTTTGTTAACACAGTTTTCTGGAGATCTGCAATTAGATACTTCATAGCGCAATGAACATTACAGTGACAAAGGAAATATCCAGATGAAAACTAGAAAGAAGCTTTCTTAGAAACTTCTTGTTGATGTGTGAATTCATCTCACAGAGTTACACTTATGTTCGTGGAGCAGTCCATTAACACTGTCTTTGGGGAAACTGAGAAGAGCTTCTTTGGATCACATTGAGGCCTACGCTGATAAAGGAAATTTCATCCGTTCAAAACGTGAAAGAAGCTTTCTGAGAAACTTCTTTCTGATCTGTGAGTTCATCTCACAGAGTTACAATCTCTGCCTCAAGAAGCAGTTTGCTAACACTCTTTTCGTGGAATCTGCAAAGTGATATTTGGGAGCCTATAGGGGCCCATGGTGATAAAGGAAATGTCCTCACATAGTAACTAAAGAGAAGCTTTCTGAGAAACTGCATTACCATGTGTGAATGCAACTCACAAAGTTACACGTTTCTCTTCAGTTATCAGTTTGTTAGCACAGTTTTCTGGAAATCTGCAATTAGATACTTCATAACGCAATGAACATTACAGTGACAAAGGAAATATCGACAGTGAAAATTAGAAGGAAGCTTTCTTAGAAACTTCTTGTTGATGTGTGAATTCATCTCACAGAGGTACACTTATGTTTCGTGGAACAGTCCATTAACACTGTCTTTGGGGAAACTGAGAAGGGCTTCTTTGGACCACATTGAGGCCTACGCTGATAAAGGAAA
The DNA here is from genome assembly GCF_007565055.1 of Rhinopithecus roxellana. Classification (NCBI taxonomy): domain Eukaryota; kingdom Metazoa; phylum Chordata; class Mammalia; order Primates; family Cercopithecidae; genus Rhinopithecus; species Rhinopithecus roxellana. The sequence continues at coordinate 102,833,472 of NC_044552.1, read as the reverse complement.
TTTCATCCGTTCAAAACGTGAAAGAAGCTTTCTGAGAAACTTCTTTCTGATCTGTGAGTTCATCTCACAGAGTTACAATCTCTGCCTCAAGAAGCAGTTTGCTAACACTCTTTTCGTGGAATCTGCAAAGTGATATTTGGCAGCCTATTGGGGCCCATGGTGATAAAGGAAATATCCTCACATAATAACTAAAGAGAAGCATTCTGAGAAACTGCATTGCCATGTGTGAATGCAACTCACAGAGTTACACGTTTCTCTTCATTGATCAGTTTGTTAGCATAGTTCTCTGGAGATCTGCAATTAGATACTTCATAGCGCAATGAGCATTACAGTGACAAAGGAAATATCCAGAGATGAAAACTAGAAAGAAGCTTTCATAGAAACTTCTTGGTGATGTGTGAATTCATCTCACAGAGTTACACTTATGTTTCGTGGAGCAGTCCATTATCACTGTCTTTGGGGAAACTGAGAAGGGCTTCTTTGGATCACATTGAGGCCTACGCTGATAAAGGAAATTTCATCCGTTCAAAACGTGAAAGAAGCTTTCTGAGAAACTTCTTTCTGATCTGTGAGTTCATCTCACAGAGTTACAACCTCTGCCTCAAGAAGAAGTTTGCTAACACTCTTCTCGTGTAATCTGCAAAGTGATATTTGGGAGCCTATAGGGGCCCATGGTGATAAAGGAAATGTCCTCACATAATACTAAAGAGAAGCTTTCTGAGAAACTGCATTACCATGTGTGAATGCAACTCACAGAGTTACACGTTTCTCTCAGTGATCAGTTTGTTAGCATAGTTTTCTGGAGATCTGCAATTAGATACTTCATAGCGCAATGAACATTACAGTGACAAAGGAAATATCCAGATGAAAACTAGAAAGAAGCTTCTTAGAAATTTCTTGTTGATGTGTGAATTCATCTCACAGAGTTACACTTATGTTTCGTGGAGCAGTCCATTAACACTGTCTTTGGGGAAACTGAGAAGAGCTTCTTTGGATCACATTGAGGCCTACGCTGATAAAGGAATTTCATCCGTTCAAAACGTGAAAGAAGCTTTCTGAGAAACTTCTTTCTGATCTGTGAGTTCATCTCACCGAGTTCAATCTCTGCCTCAAGAAGCAGTTGCTAACACTCTTTCGTGGAATCTGCAAAGTGATATTTGGGAGCCTATAGGGGCCATGGTGATAAAGGAAATATCCTCACATAATAACTAAAGAGAAGCTTTCTGAGAAACTGCACTGCCATGTGTGAATGCAACTCACAGAGTTACGCCATTGGTTTTTGCAGCCGTTTCTTAGGACTGTTTCCGTGGATTCCGAGAAGTGATTTTCAGATAGCTTTGAAGAATAGAAGAAAGAAATCCTCCAAGAGAAAGCAGAACCAAGCTTTCTGAGAAACTGCTTTGTGATATGTGAATTCATTTCACAGTGTTCTATCACCCTTTCTCGGGGAGTTTCCTAGCACTCATTTGAGGAATCTCAATGATGTCTTGGATATCGTTGAATCGCATGCTGAATAAGGAACTATCCTCAGAGAAACCTGCAGAGAAGCCTTCTCAGAAACTTCTTTGTTGTGGTGATTTCAGCCCACAGATGTCCATCATTGTTTCCACTGAGAACTTGCTAGGAGAGTTTTCGCAGAATCTGCAATAGGACACACGGTGGCGCTCCAAGACCACAAATAACTTCGTCTTACTAAAGAAAGAAGCTTTCTGAGAAACCGCTTTGTGATGTGTGAATTCAACTCACTAAGTTGCAGCTGTATTTCGTGGGGCCGTGGCCTAGCCCTATTTGTTGGAATCTGAGAACAGATATTCCCGAACCCTTTGAAAACAATGGGGCCAAGGGAAACATCTTCCAATAAAAATGAGGAAAGAAGCTTACTGAGAAACTTCTTTCTGATCTGTGAGTTCATCTCACAGAGCTACAATCTCTGCCTCAAGAAGCAGTTTGCTAACACTCTTTTCGTGGAATCTGCAAAGTGATATTTGGCAGCCTATTGGGGCCCATGGTGATAAAGGAATATCCTCACATAATAACTAAAGAGAAGCATTCTGAGAAACTGCATTGCCATGTGTGAATGCAACTCACAGAGTTACACGTTTCTCTTCAGTGATCAGTTTGTTAGCATAGTTTTCTGGAGATCTGCAATTAGATACTTCATAGCGCAATGAACATTACAGTGACAAAGGAAATATCCAGAGATGAAACTAGAAGAGAAGCTTTCATAGAAACTTCTTGGTGATGTGTGAATTCATCTCACAGAGTTACACTTATGTTTCGTGGAGCAGTCCATTAACACTGTCTTTGGGGAAACTGAGAAGGGCTTCTTTGGATCACATTGAGGCCTACGCTGATAAAGGAAATTTCATCCGTTCAAAACGTGAAAGAAGCTTTCTGAGAAACTTCTTCTGATCTGTGAGTTCATCTCACAGAGTTACAACCTCTGCCTCAAGAAGAAGTTTGCTAACACTCTTCTCGTCTAATCTGCAAAGTGATATTTGGGAGCCTATAGGGGCCCATGGTGATAAAGGAATGTCCTCACATAATAACTAAAGAGAAGCTTTCTGAGAAACTGCATTACCATGTGTGAATGCAACTCACAAAGTTACACGTTTCTCTTCAGTGATCAGTTTGTTAACACAGTTTCTGGAGATCTGCAATTAGATACTTCATAGCGCAATGAACATTACAGTGACAAAGGAAATATCCAGATGAAAACTAGAAAGAAGCTTTCTTAGAAACTTCTTGGTGATGTGTGAATTCATCTCACAGAGTTACACTTATGTTTCGTGGAGCAGTCCATTAACACTGTCTTTGGGGAAACTGAGAAGAGCTTCTTTGGATCACATTGAGGCCTACGCTGATAAAGGAAATTTCATCCGTTTCAAAACGTGAAAGAAGCTTTCTGAGAAACTTCTTTCTGATCTGTGAGTTCATCTCACAGAGTTACAATCTCTGTCTCAAGAAGCAGTTTGCTAACACTCTTTTCGTGGAATCTGCAAAGTGATATTTGGCAGCCTATTGGGGCCCATGGTGATAAAGGAAATATCCTCACATAATAACTAAAGAGAAGCATTCTGAGAAACTGCATTGCCATGTGTGAATGCAACTCACAGAGTTACACGTTTCTCTTCATTGATCAGTTTGTTAGCATAGTTCTCTGGAGATCTGCAATTAGATACTTCATAGCGCAATGAGCATTACAGTGACAAAGGAAATATCCAGAGATGAAAACTAGAAAGAAGCTTTCATAGAAACTTCTTGGTGATGTGTGAATTCATCTCACAGAGTTACACTTATGTTTCGTGGAGCAGTCCATTATCACTGTCTTTGGGGAAACTGAGAAGGGCTTCTTTGGATCACATTGAGGCCTACGCTGATAAAGGAAATTTCATCCGTTCAAAACGTGAAAGAAGCTTTCTGAGAAACTTCTTTCTGATCTGTGAGTTCATCTCACAGAGTTACAACCTCTGCCTCAAGAAGAAGTTTGCTAACACTCTCTCGTCTAATCTGCAAAGTGATATTTGGGAGCCTATAGGGGCCCATGGTGATAAAGGAAATGTCCTCACATAATAACTAAAGAGAAGCTTTCTGAGAAACTGCATTACCATGTGTGAATGCAACTCACAAGTTACACGTTTCTCTTCAGTGATCAGTGTGTTAGCACAGTTATCTGGAAATCTGCAATTAGATACTTCATAGCGCAATGACATTACAGTGACAAGGAAATATCCACAGTGAAAACTAGAAGAAGCTTTCTTAGAAACTTCTTGTTGATGTGTGAATTCATCTCACAGAGTTACACTTATGTTTCGTGGAACAGTCCATTAACACTGTCTTTGGGGAAACTGAGAAGGGCTTCTTTGGACCACATTGAGGCCTACGCTGATAAAGGAAATTCATCCGTTCAAAACGTGAAAGAAGCTTTCTGAGAAACTTCTTTCTGATCTGTGAGTTCATCTCACAGAGTTACAACCTCTGCCTCAGAAGAAGTTTGCTAACACTCTTCTCGTGTAATCTGCAAAGTGATATTTGGGAGCCTATAGGGGCCCATGGTGATAAAGGAAATGTCCTCACATAATAACTAAAGAGAAGCTTTCTGAGAAACTGCATTACCATGTGTGAATGCAACTCACAGAGTTACACGTTTCTCTCAGTGATCAGTTTGTTAGCATAGTTTTCTGGAGATCTGCAATTAGATACTTCATAGCGCAATGAACATTACAGTGACAAAGGAAATATCCAGATGAATGAAAACTAGAAAGAAGCTTTCTTAGAAATTTCTTGTTGATGTGTGAATTCATCTCACAGAGTTACCACTTATGTTTCGTGAGCAGTCCATTAACACTGTCTTGGGGAAACTGAGAAGAGCTTCTTTGGATCACATTGAGGCCTACGCTGATAAAGGAAATTTCATCCGTTCAAAACGTGAAAGAAGCTTTCTGAGAACTTCTTTCTGATCTGTGAGTTCATCTCACGAGTTCCAATCTCTGCCTCAAGAAGCAGTTTGCTAACACTCTTTTCGTGGAATCTGCAAAGTGATATTTGGGAGGCCTATAGGGGCCTATGGTGATAAAGGAAATATCCTCACATAATAACTAAAGAGAAGCTTTCTGAGAAACTGCACTGCCATGTGTGAATGCAACTCACAGAGTTACGCCATTGTTTTTGCAGCCGTTTCTTAGGACTGTTTCCGTGGATTCCGAGAAGTGATATTTCAGATAGCTTTGGAAGAATAGAAGGAAAAAGAAATATCCTCCAAGAGAAAGCAGAACCAAGCTTTCTGAGAAACTGCTTTGTGATATGTGAATTCATTTCACAGTGTTCTATCACCCTTTCTCGGGGAGTTTCCTAGCGCTCATTTGAGGAATCTCAGATGTGGATGTCTTGGATATCGTTGATCGCATGCTGAATAAGGAACTATCCTCAGAGAACCTGCAGAGAAGCCTTCTCAGAAACTTCTTTGTTGTGGGTGATTTCAGCCCACAGATGTCCATCATTGTTTCCACTGAGAACTTGCTAGGAGAGTTTTCGCAGAATCTGCAATAGGACCACACGGTGGCGCTCCAAGACCACAAATAACTTCGTCTTACTAAAGAAAGAAGCTTTCTGAGAAACCGCTTTGTGATGTGTGAATTCACTCACTAAGTTGCAGCTGTATTTCGTGGGGCCGTGGCCTAGCCCTATTTGTGTGGAATCTGAGAACAGATATTCCCGAACCCTTTGAAAACAATGGGGCCAAGGGAAACATCTTCCAATAAAAATGAGAAAGAAGCTTACTGAGAAACTTCTTTCTGATCTGTGAGTTCATCTCACAGAGCTACAATCTCTGCCTCAAGAAGCAGTTTGCTAACACTCTTTTCGTGGAATCTGCAAAGTGATATTTGGCAGCCTATTGGGGCCATGGTGATAAAGGAAATATCCTCACATAATAACTAAAGAGAAGCATTCTGAGAAACTGCATTGCCATGTGTGAATGCAACTCACAGAGTTACACGTTTCTCTTCAGTGATCAGTTTGTTAGCATAGTTTTCTGGAGATCTGCAATTAGATACTTCATAGCGCAATGAACATTACAGTGACAAAGGAAATATCCAGAGATGAAAACTAGAAAGAAGCTTTCATAGAAACTTCTTGGTGATGTGTGAATTCATCTCACAGAGTTACACTATGTTTCGTGAGCAGTCCATTAACACTGTCTTTGGGGAAACTGAGAAGGGCTTCTTTGGATCACATTGAGGCCTACGCTGATAAAGGAAATTTCATCCGTTCAAAACGTGAAAGAAGCTTTCTGAGAAACTTCTTTCTGATCTGTGAGTTCATCTCACAGAGTTACAACCTCTGCCTCAAGAAGAAGTTGCTAACACTCTTCTCGTCTAATCTGCAAAGTGATATTTGGGAGCCTATAGGGGCCCATGGTGATAAAGGAAATGTCCTCACATAATAACTAAAGAGAAGCTTTCTGAGAAACTGCATTACCATGTGTGAATGCAACTCACAAAGTTACACGTTTCTCTTCAGTGATCAGTTTGTTAACACAGTTTCTGGAGATCTGCAATTAGATACTTCATAGCGCAATGAACATTACAGTGACAAAGGAAATATCCAGATGAAAACTAGAAAGAAGCTTTCTTAGAAACTTCTTGGTGATGTGTGAATTCATCTCACAGAGTTACACTTATGTTTCGTGGAGCAGTCCATTAACACTGTCTTTGGGGAAACTGAGAAGAGCTTCTTTGGATCACATTGAGGCCTACGCTGATAAAGGAAATTTCATCCGTTCAAAACGTGAAAGAAGCTTCTGAGAAACTTCTTTCTGATCTGTGAGTTCATCTCACAGAGTTACAATCTCTGTCTCAAGAAGCAGGTTTGCTAACACTCTTTTCGTGGAATCTGCAAAGTGATATTTGGCAGCCTATTGGGGCCCATGGTGATAAAGGAAATATCCTCACATAATAACTAAAGAGAAGCATTCTGAGAAACTGCATTGCCATGTGTGAATGCAACTCACAGAGTTACACGTTTCTCTTCATTGATCAGTTTGTTAGCATAGTTTCTGGAGATCTGCAATTAGATACTTCATAGCGCAATGAGCATTACAGTGACAAGAGGAAATATCCAGAGATGAAAACTAGAAAGAAGCTTTCATAGAAACTTGTTGGTGATGTGTGAATTCATCTCACAGAGTTACACTTATGTTTCGTGGAGCAGTCCATTATCACTGTCTTTGGGGAAACTGAGAAGGGCTTCTTTGGATCACATTGAGGCCTACGCTGATAAAGGAAATTTCATCCGTTCAAAACGTGAAAGAAGCTTTCTGAGAAACTTCTTCTGATCTGTGAGTTCATCTCACAGAGTTACAACCTCTGCCTCAAGAAGAAGTTTGCTAACACTCTTCTCGTCTAATCTGCAAAGTGATATTTGGGAGCCTATAGGGGCCCATGGTGATAAAGGAAATGTCCTCACATAATAACTAAAGAGAAGCTTTCTGAGAAACTGCATTACCATGTGTGAATGCAACTCACAAAGTTACACGTTTCTCTTCAGTGATCAGTTTGTTAACACAGTTTTCTGGAGATCTGCAATTAGATACTTCATAGCGCAATGAACATTACAGTGACAAAGGAAATATCCAGATGAAAACTAGAAAGAAGCTTTCTTAGAAACTTCTTCGGTGATGTGTGAATTCATCTCACAGAGTTACACTTATGTTTCGTGGAGCAGTCCATTAACACTGTCTTTGGGGAAACTGAGAAGAGCTTCTTTGGATCACATTGAGGCCTACGCTGATAAAGGAAATTTCATCCGTTCAAAACGTGAAAAGAAGCTTTCTGAGAAACTTCTTTCTGATCTGTGAGTTCATCTCACAGAGTTACAATCTCTGCCTCAAGAAGCAGTTTGCTAACACTCTTTTCGTGGAATCTGCAAAGTGATATTTGGGAGCCTATAGGGGCCCATGGTGATAAAGGAAATATTCCTCACATAATAACTAAAGAGAAGCTTTCTGAGAAACTGCATTACCATGTGTGAATGCAACTCACAAAGTTACACGTTTCTCTTCAGTTATCAGTGTGTTAGCACAGTTATCTGGAAATCTGCAATTAGATACTTCATAGCGCAACGAACATTACAGTGACAAAGGAAATATCCACAGTGAAAACTAGAAGGAAGCTTTCTTAGAAACTTCTTGTTGATGTGTGAATTCATCTCACAGAGTTACACTTATGTTTCGTGGAACAGTCCATTAACACTGTCTTTGGGGAAACTGAGAAGGGCTTCTTTGGACCACATTGAGGCCTACGCTGATAAAGGAAATTTCATCCGTTCAAACGTGAAAGAAGCTTTCTGAGAAACTTCTTTCTGATCTGTGAGTTCATCTCACAGAGTTACAACCTCTGCCTCAAGAAGAAGTTTGCTAACACTCTTCTCGTGTAATCTGCAAAGTGATATTTGGGAGCCTATAGGGGCCCATGGTGATAAAGGAAATGTCCTCACATAATAACTAAAGAGAAGCTTTCTGAGAAACTGCATTACCATGTGTGAATGCAACTGACAGAGTTACACGTTTCTCTTCAGTGATCAGTTTGTTAGCATAGTTTTCTGGAGATCTGCAATTAGATACTTCATAGCGCAATGAACATTACAGTGACAAAGGAAATATCCAGATGAAAACTAGAAAGAAGCTTTCTTAGAAATTCTTGTTGATGTGTGAATTCATCTCACAGAGTTACACTTATGTTTCGTGGAGCAGTCCATTAACACTGTCTTTGGGGAAACTGAGAAGAGCTTCTTTGGATCACATTGAGGCCTACGCTGATAAAGGAAATTTCATCCGTTCAAAACGTGAAAGAAGCTTTCTGAGAAACTTCTTTCTGATCTGTGAGTTCATCTCACCGAGTTCAATCTCTGCCTCAAGAAGCAGTTTGCTAACACTCTTTTCGTGGAATCTGCAAAGTGATATTTGGGAGCCTATAGGGGCCTATGGTGATAAAGGAAATATCCTCACATAATAACTAAAGAGAAGCTTTCTGAGAAACTGCACTGCCATGTGTGAATGCAACTCACAGAGTTACGCCATTGTTTTTTGCAGCCGTTTCTTAGGACTGTTTCCGTGGATTCCGAGAAGTGATATTTCAGATAGCTTTGAAGAATAGAAGGAAAAAGAAATATCCTCCAAGAGAAAGCAGAACCAAGCTTTCTGAGAAACTGCTTTGTGATATGTGAATTCATTTCACAGTGTTCTATCACCCTTTCTCGGGGGAGTTTCCTAGCGCTCATTTGAGGAATCTCAGATGTGATGTCTTGGATATCGTTGAATCGCATGCTGAATAAGGAACTATCCTCAGAGAAACCTGCAGAGAAGCCTTCTCAGAAACTTCTTTGTTGTGGGTGATTTCAGCCCACAGATGTCCATCATTGTTTCCACTGAGAAACTTGCTAGGAGAGTTTTCGCAGAATCTGCATAGGACACACGGTGGCGCTCCAAGACCACAAATAACTTCGTCTTACTAAAGAAAGAAGCTTTCTGAGAAACCGCTTTGTGATGTGTGAATTCAACTCACTAAGTTGCAGCTGTATTTCGTGGGGCCGTGGCCTAGCCCTATTTGTGTGGAATCTGAGAACAGATATTCCCGAACCCTTTGAAAAACAATGGGGCCAAGGGAAACATCTTCCAATAAAAATGAGAAAGAAGCTTACTGAGAAACTTCTTTCTGATCTGTGAGTTCATCTCACAGAGCTACAATCTCTGCCTCAAGAAGCAGTTTGCTAACACTCTTTTCGTGGAATCTGCAAAGTGATATTTGGCAGCCTATTGGGGCCCATGGTGATAAAGGAAATATCCTCACATAATAACTAAGAGAAGCATTCTGAGAAACTGCATTGCCATGTGTGAATGCAACTCACAGAGTTACACGTTTCTCTTCAGTGATCAGTTTGTTAGCATAGTTTTCTGGAGATCTGCAATTAGATACTTCATAGCGCAATGAACATTACAGTGACAAAGGAAATATCCAGAGATGAAAACTAGAAAGAAGCTTTCATAGAAACTTCTTGGTGATGTGTGAATTCATCTCACAGAGTTACACTTATGTTTCGTGGAGCAGTCCATTAACACTGTCTTTGGGAAACTGAGAAGGGCTTCTTTGGATCACATTGAGGCCTACGCTGATAAAGGAAATTTCATCCGTTCAAAACGTGAAAGAAGCTTTCTGAGAAACTTCTTTCTGATCTGTGAGTTCATCTCACAGAGTTACAACCTCTGCCTCAAGAAGAAGTTTGCTAACACTCTTCTCGTCTAATCTGCAAAGTGATATTTGGGAGCCTATAGGGGCCCATGGTGATAAAGGAAATGTCCTCACATAATAACTAAAGAGAAGCTTTCTGAGAAACTGCATTACCATGTGTGAATGCAACTCACAGAGTTACACGTTTCTCTTCAGTGATCAGTTTGTTAGCACAGTTTTCTGGAAATCTGCAATTAGATACTTCATAGCGCAATGAACATTACAGTGACAAGGAAATATCCAGATGAAAACTAGAAGGAAGCTTTCTTAGAAACTTCTTGGCGATGTGTGAATTCATCTCACAGAGTTACACTTATGTTTCGTGGAGCAGTCCATTAACACTGTCTTTGGGGAAACTGAGAAGGGCTTCTTTGGATCACATTGAGGCCTACGCTGATAAAGGAAATTTCATCCGTTCAAAACGTGAAAGAAGCTTTCTGAGAAACTTCTTTCTGATCTGTGAGTTCATCTCACAGAGTTACAACCTCTGCCTCAAGAAGCAGTTTGCTAACACTCTTTTCGTGGATCTGCAAAGTGATATTTGGGAGCCTATAGGGGCCCATGGTGATAAAGGAAATATCCTCACATAATAACTAAAGAGAAGCTTTCTGAGAAACTGCATTACCATATGTGAATGCAACTCACAAAGTTACACGTTTCTCTTCAGTTATCAGTTTGTTAGCACAGTTTTCTGGAAATCTGCAATTAGATACTTCATAGCGCAATGAACATTACAGTGACAAAGGAAATATCCACAGTGAAAACTAGAAGGAAGCTTTCTTAGAAACTTCTTGTTGATGTGTGTGAATTCATCTCACAGAGTTACACTTATGTTTCGTGGAACAGTCCATTAACACTGTCTTTGGGGAAACTGAGAAGGGCTTCTTTGACCACATTGAGGCCTACGCTGATAAAGGAAATTTCATCCGTTCAAAACGTGAAAGAAGCTTTCTGAGAAACTTCTTTCTGATCTGTGAGTTCATCTCACGAGTTACAATCTCTGCCTCAAGAAGCAGTTTGCTAACACTCTTTTCGTGGAATCTGCAAAGTGATATTTGGCAGCCTATTGGGGGCCCATGGTGATAAAGGAAATATCCTCACATAATAACTAAAGAGAAGCATTCTGAGAAACTGCATTGCCATGTGTGAATGCAACTCACAGAGTTACACGTTTCTCTTCAGTGATCAGTTTGTTAGCAGTAGTTTTCTGGAGATCTGCAATTAGATACTTCATAGCGCAATGAACATTACAGTGACAAAGGAAATATCCAGAGATGAAAACTAGAAAGAAGCTTTCATAGAAACTTCTTGGTGATGTGTGAATTCATCTCACAGAGTTACACTTATGTTTCGTGGAAGCAGTCCATTAAACACTGTCTTTGGGGAAACTGAGAAGGGCTTCTTTGGATCACATTGAGGCCTACGCTGATAAAGGGAAATTTCATCCGTTCAAAACGTGAAAGAAGCTTTCTGAGAAACTTCTTTCTGATCTGTGAGTTCTATCTCACAGAGTTACAATCTCTGCCTCAAGAAGCAGTTTTGCTAACACTCTTTTCGTGGAATCTGCAAAGTGATATTTGGGAGCCTATAGGGGCCCATGGTGATAAAGGAAATAGTCCTCCATAAGTAACTAAAGAGAAGCTTTCTGAGAAACTGCATTACCATGTGTGAATGCAACTCACAAAGTTACACGTTTCTCTTCAGTTATCAGTTTGTTAGCACAGTTTTCTGGAAATCTGCAATTAGATATCTTCATAGCGCAATGAACATTACAGGACAAAGGAAATATCCACAGTGAAAACTAGAAAGAGAAGCTATTCTTAGAAACTTCTTGTTGATGTGTTAATTCAATCTCACAGGAGTTACAACTTATGTTTCGTGGAACAGTCCATTAACACTGTTCCTTGGGGAAACTGAGAAGGGCTTCTTTGGAACCACATGGAGGCCTACGCTGGAATAAAGGAAATTTCATCCGTCAAAACGTGAAAGAAGCTTTCTGATAAACTTCTTTTCTGATCTGTGAGTTGCATCTCACAGAGTTTACAAACATCTGGCCTTAAGAAGAAATTTGCTAACACTCGTCTCGTGTAATCTGCAAAGTGATATTTGTGAGCCTTATGGGGCCCATGGTGATAAAGGAAATATCCTCACATAATAACTAAAGAGAAGTTTTCTGAGAAACTGCATTACCATGTGTGAATGCAACTGACAGAGTTACACGTTTCTCTTCAGTGATCAGTTTGTTAGCATAGTTTTCTGGAGATCTGCAATTAGATACTTCATAGCGCAATGAACATTACAGTGACAAAGGAAATATCCAGATGAAAACTAGAAAAGAAGCTTTCTTAGAAACTTCTTGTTGATGTGTGAATTCATCTCACAGAGTTACACTTATGTTTCGTGGAGCAGTCCATTAACACTGTCTTTGGGGAAACTGAGAAGAGCTTCTTTGGATCACATTGAGGCCTACGCTGATAAAGGAAATTTCATCCGTTCAAAACGTGAAAGAAGCTTTCTGAGAAACTTCTTTCTGATCTGTGAGTTCATCTCACCGAGTTCCAATCTCTGCCTCAAGAAGCAGTTTGCTAACACTCTTTTCGTGGAATCTGCAAAGTGATATTTGGGAGCCTATAGGGGCCCATGGTGGTAAAGGAAATATCCTCACATAATAACTAAAGAGAAGCTTTCTGAGAAACTGCACTGCCATGTGTGAATGCAACTCACAGAGTACGCCATGTTTTTGCCGCCGTTTCTTAGGACTGTTTCCGTGGATTCCGAGAAGTGATATTTCAGATAGCTTTGAAGAATAGAAGGAAAAAGAAATATCCTCCAAGAGAAAGCAGAACAAGCTTTCTGAGAAACTGCTTTGTGATATGTGAATTCATTTCACAGTGTTCTATCACCCTTTCTCGGGGGAGTTTCCTAGCACTCATTTGAGGAATCTCAGATGTGATGTCTTGGATATCGTTGAATCGCATGCTGAATAAGGAACTATCCTCAGAGAAACCTGCAGAGAAGCCTTCTCAGAAACTTCTTTGTTGTGGGTGATTTCAGCCCACAGATGTCCATCATTGTTTCCACTGAGAAACTTGCTAGGAGAGTTTTCGCAGAATCTGCAATAGGACACACGGTTGGCGCTCCAAGACCACAAATAACTTCGTCTTACTAAAGAAAGAAGCTTTCTGAGAAACCGCTTTGTGATGTGTGAATTCAACTCACTAAGTTGCAGCTGTATTTCGTGGGGACGTGGCCTAGCCCTATTTGTGTGGAATCTGAGAACAGATATTCCCGAACCCTTTGAAAAACAATGGGGCCAAGGGAAACATCTTCCAATAAAAATGAGAAAGAAGCTTACTGAGAAACTTCTTTCTGATCTGTGAGTTCATCTCACAGAGTTACAATCTCTGCCTCAAGAAGCAGTTTGCTAACACTCTTTTCGTGGAATCTGCAAAGTGATATTTGGCAGCCTATTGGGGCCCATGGTGATAAAGGAAATATCCTCACATAATAACTAAAGAGAAGCATTCTGAGAAACTGCATTGCCATGTGTGAATGCAACTCACGAGTTACACGTTTCTCTTCAGTGATCAGTTTGTTAGCATAGTTTTCTGGAGATCTGCAATTAGATACTTCATAGCGCAATGAACATTACAGTGACAAAGGAAATATCCAGAGATGAAAACTAGAAAGAAGCTTTCATAGAAACTTCTTGGTGATGTGTGAATTCATCTCACAGAGTTACACTTATGTTTCGTGGAGCAGTCCATTAACACTGTCTTTGGGGAAACTGAGAAGGGCTTCTTTGGATCACATTGAGGCCTACGCTGATAAAGGAAATTTCATCCGTTCAAAACGTGAAAGAAGCTTTCTGAGAAACTTCTTTCTGATCTGTGAGTTCATCTCACAGAGTTACAACCTCTGCCTCAAGAAGAAGTTTGCTAAACACTCTTCTCGTCTAATCTGCAAAGTGATATTTGGGAGCCTATAGCGGCCCATGGTGATAAAGGAAATGTCCTCACATAGTAACTAAAGAGAAGCTTTCTGAGAAACTGCATTACCATGTGTGAATGCAACTGACAGAGTTACACGTTTCTCTTCAGTGATCAGTTTGTTAGCATAGTTTTTCTGGAGATCTGCAATTAGATACTTCATAGCGCAATGAACATTACAGTGACAAAGGAAATATCCAGATGAAAACTAGAAAGAAGCTTTCTTAGAAACTTCTTGTTGATGTGTGAATTCATCTCACAGAGTTACACTTATGTTTCGTGGAGCAGTCCATTAACACTGTCCTTTGGGGAAACTGAGAAGAGCTTCTTTGGATCACATTGAGGCCTACGCTGATAAAGGAAATTTCATCCGTTCAAAACGTGAAAGAAGCTTTCTGAGAAACTTCTTTCTGATCTGTGAGTTCATCTCACCGAGTTCCAATCTCTGCCTCAAGAAGCAGTTTGCTAACACTCTTTTCGTGGAATCTGCAAAGTGATATTTGGGAGCCTATAGGGGCCCATGGTGGTAAAGGAAATATCCTCACATAATAACTAAAGAGAAGCTTTCTGAGAAACTGCACTGCCATGTGTGAATGCAACTCACAGAGTTTACGCCATTGTTTTTGCCGCCGTTTCTTAGGACTGTTTCCGTGGATTCCGAGAAGTGATATTTCAGATAGCTTTGAAGAATAGAAGGAAAAAGAAATATCCTCCAAGAGAAAGCAGAACCAAGCTTTCTGAGAAACTGCTTTGTGATATGTGAATTCATTCACAGTGTTCTATCACCCTTTCTCGGGGGAGTTTCCTAGCACTCATTTGAGGAATCTCAGATGTGATGTCTTGGATATCGTTGAATCGCATGCTGAATAAGGAACTATCCTCAGAGAAACCTGCAGAGAAGCCTTCTCAGAAACTTCTTTGTTGTGGGTGATTTCAGCCCACAGATGTCCATCATTGTTTCCACTGAGAAACTTGCTAGGAGAGTTTTCGCAGAATCTGCAATAGGACACACGGTGGCGCTCCAAGACCACAAATAACTTCGTCTTACTAAAGAAAGAAGCTTTCTGAGAAACCGCTTTGTGATGTGTGAATTCAACTCACTAAGTTGCAGCTGTATTTCGTGGGGGCCGTGGCCTAGCCCTATTTGTGTGGAATCTGAGAACAGATATTCCCGAACCCTTTGAAAACAATGGGGCCAAGGGAAACATCTTCCAATAAAAATGAGAAAGAAGCTTACTGAGAAACTTCTTTCTGATCTGTGAGTTCATCTCACAGAGTTACAATCTCTGCCTCAAGAAGCAGTTTGCTAACACTCTTTTCGTGGAATCTGCAAAGTGATATTTGGCAGCCTATTGGGGCCCATGGTGATAAAGGAAATATCCTCACATAATAACTAAAGAGAAGCATTCTGAGAAACTGCATTGCCATGTGTGAATGCAACTCACAGAGTTACACGTTTCTCTTCAGTGATCAGTTTGTTCGCATAGTTCTCTGGAGATCTGCAATTAGTTACTTCATAGCGCAATGAGCATTACAGTGACAAAGGAAATATCCAGAGATGAAAACTAGAAAGAAGCTTTCATAGAAACTTCTTGGTGATGTGTGAATTCATCTCACAGAGTTACACTTATGTTTCGTGGAGCAGTCCATTAACACTGTCTTTGGGGAAACTGAGAAGGGCTTCTTTGGATCACATTGAGGCCTACGCTGATAAAGGAAATTTCATCCGTTCAAAACGTGAAAGAAGCTTTCTGAGAAACTTCTTTCTGATCTGTGAGTTCATCTCACAGAGTTACAACCTCTGCCTCAAGAAGAAGTTTGCTAACACTCTTCTCGTCTAATCTGCAAAGTGATATTTGGGAGCCTATAGGGGCCCATGGTGATAAAGGAAATGTCCTCACATAATAACTAAAGAGAAGCTTTCTGAGAAACTGCATTACCATGTGTGAATGCAACTCACAAAGTTACACGTTTCTCTTCAGTTATCAGTTTGTTAGCACAGTTTTCTGGAATCTGCAATTAGATACTTCATAGCGCAATGAACATTACAGTGACAAAGGAAATATCCACAGTGAAAACTAGAAGGAAGCTTTCTTAGAAACTTCTTGTTGATGTGTGAATTCATCTCACAGAGTTACACTTATGTTTCGTGGAACAGTCCATTAACACTGTCTTTGGGGAAACTGAGAAGGGCTTCTTTGGACCACATTGAGGCCTACGCTGATAAAGGAAATTTCATCCGTTCAAAACGTGAAAGAAGCTTTCTGAGAAACTTCTTTCTGATCTGTGAGTTCATCTCACAGAGTTACAACCTCTGCCTCAAGAAGAAGTTTGCTAACACTCTTCTCGTGTAATCTGCAAAGTGATATTTGGGAGCCTATAGGGGCCCATGGTGATAAAGGAAATATCCTCACATAATAACTAAAGAGAAGCTTTCTGAGAAACTGCATTACCATGTGTGAATGCAACTGACAGAGTTACACGTTTCTCTTCAGTGATCAGTTTGTTAGCATAGTTTTCTGGAGATCTGCAATTAGATACTTCATAGCGCAATGAACATTACAGTGACAAAGGAAATATCCAGATGAAAACTAGAAAGAAGCTTTCTTAGAAACTTCTTGTTGATGTGTGAATTCATCTCACAGAGTTACACTTATGTTTCGTGGAGCAGTCCATTAACACTGTCTTTGGGGAAACTGAGAAGAGCTTCTTTGGATCACATTGAGGCCTACGCTGATAAAGGAAATTTCATCCGTTCAAAACGTGAAAGAAGCTTTCTGAGAAACTTCTTTCTGATCTGTGAGTTCATCTCACCGAGTTCCAATCTCTGCCTCAAGAAGCAGTTTGCTAACACTCTTTTCGTGGAATCTGCAAAGTGATATTTGGGAGCCTATAGGGGCCCATGGTGGTAAAGGAAATATCCTCACATAATAACTAAAGAGAAGCTTTCTGAGAAACTGCACTGCCATGTGTGAATGCAACTCACAGAGTTACGCCATTGTTTTTGCAGCCGTTTCTTAGGACTGTTTCCGTGGATTCCGAGAAGTGATATTTCAGATAGCTTTGAAGAATAGAAGGAAAAAGAAATATCCTCCAAGAGAAAGCAGAACCAAGCTTTCTGAGAAACTGCTTTGTGATATGTGAATTCATTTCACAGTGTTCTATCACCCTTTCTCGGGGGAGTTTCCTAGCACTCATTTGAGGAATCTCAGATGTGATGTCTTGGATATCGTTGAATCGCATGCTGAATAAGGAACTATCCTCAGAGAAACCTGCAGAGAAGCCTTCTCAGAAACTTCTTTGTTGTGGGTGATTTCAGCCCACAGATGTCCATCATTGTTTCCACTGAGAAACTTGCTAGGAGAGTTTTCGCAGAATCTGCAATAGGACACACGGTGGCACTCCAAGACCACAAATAACTTCGTCTTACTAAAGAAAGAAGCTTTCTGAGAAACCGCTTTGTGATGTGTGAATTCAACTCACTAAGTTGCAGCTGTATTTCGTGGGGCCGTGGCCTAGCCCTATTTGTGTGGAATCTGAGAACAGATATTCCCGAACCCTTTGAAAACAATGGGGCCAAGGGAAACATCTTCCAATAAAAATGAGAAAGAAGCTTACTGAGAAACTTCTTTCTGATCTGTGAGTTCATCTCACAGAGTTACAATCTCTGCCTCAAGAAGCAGTTTGCTAACACTCTTTTCGTGGAATCTGCAAAGTGATATTTGGCAGCCTATTGGGGCCCATGGTGATAAAGGAAATATCCTCACATAATAACTAAAGAGAAGCATTCTGAGAAACTGCATTGCCATGTGTGAATGCAACTCACAGAGTTACACGTTTCTCTTCAGTGATCAGTTTGTTAGCATAGTTTTCTGGAGATCTGCAATTAGATACTTCATAGCGCAATGAACATTACAGTGACAAAGGAAATATCCAGAGATGAAAACTAGAAAGAAGCTTTCATAGAAACTTCTTGGTGATGTGTGAATTCATCTCACAGAGTTACACTTATGTTTCGTGGAGCAGTCCATTAACACTGTCTTTGGGGAAACTGAGAAGGGCTTCTTTGGATCACATTGAGGCCTACGCTGATAAAGGAAATTTCATCCGTTCAAAACGTGAAAGAAGCTTTCTGAGAAACTTCTTTCTGATCTGTGAGTTCATCTCACAGAGTTACAACCTCTGCCTCAAGAAGAAGTTTGCTAACACTCTTCTCGTCTAATCTGCAAAGTGATATTTGGGAGCCTATAGCGGCCCATGGTGATAAAGGAAATGTCCTCACATAGTAACTAAAGAGAAGCTTTCTGAGAAACTGCATTACCATGTGTGAATGCAACTGACAGAGTTACACGTTTCTCTTCAGTGATCAGTTTGTTAGCATAGTTTTCTGGAGATCTGCAATTAGATACTTCATAGCGCAATGAACATTACAGTGACAAAGGAAATATCCAGATGAAAACTAGAAAGAAGCTTTCTTAGAAACTTCTTGTTGATGTGTGAATTCATCTCACAGAGTTACACTTATGTTTCGTGGAGCAGTCCATTAACACTGTCTTTGGGGAAACTGAGAAGAGCTTCTTTGGATCACATTGAGGCCTACGCTGATAAGGAAATTTCATCCGTTCAAAACGTGAAAGAAGCTTTCTGAGAAACTTCTTTCTGATCTGTGAGTTCATCTCACCGAGTTCCAATCTCTGCCTCAAGAAGCAGTTTGCTAACACTCTTTTCGTGGAATCTGCAAAGTGATATTTGGGAGCCTATAGGGGCCCATGGTGGTAAAGGAAATATCCTCACATAATAACTAAAGAGAAGCTTTCTGAGAAACTGCACTGCCATGTGTGAATGCAACTCACAGAGTTACGCCATTGTTTTTGCCGCCGTTTCTTAGGACTGTTTCCGTGGATTCCGAGAAGTGATATTTCAGATAGCTTTGAAGAATAGAAGGAAAAAGAAATATCCTCCAAGAGAAAGCAGAACCAAGCTTTCTGAGAAACTGCTTTGTGATATGTGAATTCATTTCACAGTGTTCTATCACCCTTTCTCGGGGGAGTTTCCTTGCACTCATTTGAGGAATCTCAGATGTGATGTCTTGGATATCGTTGAATCGCATGCTGAATAAGGAACTATCCTCAGAGAAACCTGCAGAGAAGCCTTCTCAGAAACTTCTTTGTTGTGGGTGATTTCAGCCCACAGATGTCCATCATTGTTTCCACTGAGAAACTTGCTAGGAGAGTTTTCGCAGAATCTGCAATAGGACACACGGTGGGGCGCTCCAAGACCACAAATAACTTCGTCTTACTAAAGAAAGAAGCTTTCTGAGAAACCGCTTTGTGATGTGTGAATTCAACTCACTAAGTTGCAGCTGTATTTCGTGGGGCCGTGGCCTAGCCCTATTTGTGTGGAATCTGAGAACAGATATTCCCGAACCCTTTGAAAACAATGGGGCCAAGGGAAACATCTTCCAATAAAAATGAGAAAGAAGCTTACTGAGAAACTTCTTTCTGATCTGTGAGTTCATCTCACAGAGTTACAATCTCTGCCTCAAGAAGCAGTTTGCTAACACTCTTTTCGTGGAATCTGCAAAGTGATATTTGGCAGCCTATTGGGGCCCATGGTGATAAAGGAAATATCCTCACATAATAACTAAAGAGAAGCATTCTGAGAAACTGCATTGCCATGTGTGAATGCAACTCACAGAGTTACACGTTTCTCTTCAGTGATCAGTTTGTTAGCATAGTTTTCTGGAGATCTGCAATTAGATACTTCATAGCGCAATGAACATTACAGTGACAAAGGAAATATCCAGAGATGAAAACTAGAAAGAAGCTTTCATAGAAACTTCTTGGTGATGTGTGAATTCATCTCACAGAGTTACACTTATGTTTCGTGGAGCAGTCCATTAACACTGTCTTTGGGGAAACTGAGAAGGGCTTCTTTGGATCACATTGAGGCCTACGCTGATAAAGGAAATTTCATCCGTTCAAAACGTGAAAGAAGCTTTCTGAGAAACTTCTTTCTGATCTGTGAGTTCATCTCACAGAGTTACAACCTCTGCCTCAAGAAGAAGTTTGCTAACACTCTTCTCGTCTAATCTGCAAAGTGATATTTGGGAGCCTATAGGGGCCCATGGTGATAAAGGAAATGTCCTCACATAGTAACTAAAGAGAAGCTTTCTGAGAAACTGCATTACCATGTGTGAATGCAACTCACAAAGTTACACGTTTCTCTTCAGTTATCAGTTTGTTAGCACAGTTTTCTGGAAATCTGCAATTAGATACTTCATAGCGCAATGAACATTACAGTGACAAAGGAAATATCCACAGTGAAAACTAGAAGGAAGCTTTCTTAGAAACTTCTTGTTGATGTGTGAATTCATCTCACAGAGTTACACTTATGTTTCGTGGAACAGTCCATTAACACTGTCTTTGGGGAAACTGAGAAGGGCTTCTTTGGACCACCTTGAGGCCTACGCTGATGAAGGAAATTTCATCCGTTCAAAACGTGAAAGAAGCTTTCTGAGAAACTTCTTTCTGATCTGTGAGTTCATCTCACAGAGTTACAATCTCTGCCACAAGAAGCAGTTTGCTAACACTCTTTTCGTGGAATCTGCAAAGTGATATTTGGCAGCCTATTGGGGCCCATGGTGATAAAGGAAATATCCTCACATAATAACTAAAGAGAAGCATTCTGAGAAACTGCATTGCCATGTGTGAATGCAACTCACAGAGTTACACGTTTCTCTTCAGTGATCAGTTTGTTCGCATAGTTCTCTGGAGATCTGCAATTAGTTACTTCATAGCGCAATGAGCATTACAGTGACAAGGAAATATCCAGAGATGAAAACTAGAAAGAAGCTTTCATAGAAACTTCTTGGTGATGTGTGAATTCATCTCACAGAGTTACACTTATGTTTCGTGGAGCAGTCCATTAACACTGTCTTTGGGGAAACTGAGAAGGGCTTCTTTGGATCACATTGAGGCCTACGCTGATAAAGGAAATTTCATCCGTTCAAAACGTGAAAGAAGCTTTCTGAGAAACTTCTTTCTGATCTGTGAGTTCATCTCACAGAGTTACAACCTCTGCCTCAAGAAGAAGTTTGCTAACACTCTTCTCGTCTAATCTGCAAAGTGATATTTGGGAGCCTATAGGGGCCCATGGTGATAAAGGAAATGTCCTCACATAATAACTAAAGAGAAGCTTTCTGAGAAACTGCATTACCATGTGTGAATGCAACTCACAAAGTTACACGTTTCTCTTCAGTGATCAGTTTGTTAACACAGTTTTCTGGAGATCTGCAATTAGATACTTCATAGCGCAATGAACATTACAGTGACAAAGGAAATATCCAGATGAAAACTAGAAAGAAGCTTTCTTAGAAACTTCTTGGTGATGTGTGAATTCATCTCACAGAGTTACACTTATGTTTCGTGGAGCAGTCCATTAACACTGTCTTTGGGGAAACTGAGAAGAGCTTCTTTGGATCACATTGAGGCCTACGCTGATAAAGGAAATTTCATCCGTTCAAAACGTGAAAGAAGCTTTCTGAGAAACTTCTTTCTGATCTGTGAGTTCATCTCACAGAGTTACAATCTCTGCCTCAAGAAGCAGTTTGCTAACACTCTTTTCGTGGAATCTGCAAAGTGATATTTGGGAGCCTATAGGGGCCCATGGTGATAAAGGAAATATCCTCACATAATAACTAAAGAGAAGCTTTCTGAGAAACTGCATTACCATATGTGAATGCAACTCACAAAGTTACACGTTTCTCTTCAGTGATCAGTTTGTTAGCACAGTTTTCTGGAAATCTGCAATTAGATACTTCATAGCGCAGTGAACATTACAGTGACAAAGGAAATATCCACAGTGAAAACTAGAAGGAAGCTTTCTTAGAAACTTCTTGTTGATGTGTGAATTCATCTCACAGAGTTACACTTATGTTTCGTGGAACAGTCCATTAACACTGTCTTTGTGGAAACTGAGAAGGGCTTCTTTGGACCACATTGAGGCCTACGCTGATAAAGGAAATTTCATCCGTTCAAAACGTGAAAGAAGCTTTCTGAGAAACTTCTTTCTGATCTGTGAGTTCATCTCACAGAGTTACAACCTCTGCCTCAAGAAGAAGTTTGTAACACTCTTCTCCTCTAATCTGCAAAGTGATATTTGGAAGCCTATAGGGGCCCATGGTGATAAAGGAAATGTCCTCACATAATAACTAAAGAGAAGCTTTCTGAGAAACTGCATTACCATGTGTGAATGCAACTCACAGAGTTACACGTTTCTCTTCAGTGATCAGTTTGTTAGTACAGTTTTCTGGAGATCTGCAATTAGATACTTCATTGCGCAATGAACATTACAGTGACAAAGGAAATATCCAGATGAAAACTAGAAAGAAGCTTTCTGAGAAACTTCTTGGTGATGTGTGAATTCATCTCACAGAGTTACACTTATGTTTCGTGGAACAGTCCATTAACACTGTCTTTGGGGAAACTGAGAAGGGCTTCTTTGGACCACATTGAGGCCTACGCTGATAAAGGAAATTTCATCCGTTCAAAACGTGAAAGAAGCTTTCTGAGAAACTTCTTTCTGATCTGTGAGTTCATCTCACAGAGTTCCAACCTCTACCTCAAGAAGAAGTTTGCTAACACTCTTCTCGTCTAATCTGCAAAGTGATATTTGGGAGCCTATAGGGGCCCATGGTGATAAAGGAAATGTCCTCACATAATAACTAAAGAGAAGCTTTCTGAGAAACTGCATTGCCTTGTGTGAATGCAACTCACAGAGTTACACGTTTCTCTTCAGTGATCAGTTTGTTAGCACAGTTTTCTGGAAATCTGCAATTAGATACTTCATAGCGCAATGAACATTACAGTGACAAAGGAAATATCCACAGTGAAAACTAGAAGGAAGCTTTCTTAGAAACTTCTTGTTGATGTGTGAATTCATCTCACAGAGTTACACTTATGTTTCGTGGAACAGTCCATTAACACTGTCTTTGGGGAAACTGAGAAGGGCTTCTTTGGACCACATTGAGGCCTACGCTGATAAAGGAAATTTCATCCGTTCAAAACGTGAAAGAAGCTTTCTGAGAAACTTCTTTCTGATCTGTGAGTTCATCTCACAGAGCTACAACCTCTGCCTTAAGAAGAAGTTTGCTAACACTCTTCTCGTGTAATCTGCAAAGTGATATTTGGGAGCCTATAGGGGCCCATGGTGATAAAGGAAATGTCCTCACATAATAACTAAAGAGAAGCTTTCTGAGAAACTGCATTACCATGTGTGAATGCAACTCACAGAGTTACACGTTTCTCTTCAGTGATCAGTTTCTTAGCATAGTTTTCTGGAGATCTGCAATTAGATACTTCATAGAGCAATGAATATTACAGTGACAAAGGAAATATCCAGAGATGAAAACTAGAAAGAAGCTTTCATAGAAACTTCTTGGTGATGTGTGAATCATCTCACAGAGTTACACTTATGTTTCGTGGAGCAGTCCATTAACACTGTCTTTGGGGAAACTGAGAAGGGCTTCTTTGGATCACATTGAGGCCTACGCTGATAAAGGAAATTTCATCCGTTCAAAACGTGAAAGAAGCTTTCTGAGAAACTTCTTTCTGATCTGTGAGTTCATCTCACAGTGTTCCAATCTCTGCCTCAAGAAGCAGTTTGCTAACACTCTTTTCGTGGAATCTGCAAAGTGATATTTGGGAGCCTATAGGGGCAAATGGTGATAAAGGAAATATCCTCACATAATAACTAAAGAGAAGCTTTCTGAGAAACTGCATTGCCATGTGTGAATGGAACTCACAGAGTTACACGTTTCTCTTCAGTGATCAGTTTGTTAGCACAGTTTTCTGGAAATCTGCAATTAGATACTTCATAGCGCAATGAACATTACAGTGACAAAGGAAATATCCACAGTGAAAACTAGAAGGAAGCTTTCTTAGAAACTTCTTGTTGATGTGTGAATTCATCTCACAGAGTTACACTTATGTTTCGTGGAACAGTCCATTAACACTGTCTTTGGGGAAACTGAGAAGGGCTTCTTTGGATCACATTGAGGCCTACGCTGATAAAGGAAATTTCATCCGTTCAAAACGTGAAAGAAGCTTTCTGAGAAACTTCTTTCTCATCTGTGAGTTCATCTCACAGAGTTACAACCTCTACCTCAAGAAGAAGTTTGCTAACACTCTTCTCGTCTAAACTGCAAAGTGATATTTGGGAGCCTATAGGGGCCCATGGTGATAAAGGAAATGTCCTCACATAATAACTAAAGAGAAGCTTTCTGAGAAACTGCATTGCCATGTGTGAATGCAACTCACAGAGTTACACGTTTCTCTTCAGTGATCAGTTTGTTAGCACAGTTTTCTGGAAATCTGCAATTAGATACTTCATAGCGCAGTGAACATTACAGTGACAAAGGAAATATCCACAGTGAAAATTAGAAGGAAGCTTTCTTAGAAACTTCTTGTTGATGTGTGAATTCATCTCACAGAGTTACACTTATGTTTCGTGGAACAGTCCATTAACACTGTCTTTGTGGAAACTGAGAAGGGCTTCTTTGGACCACATTGAGGCCTACGCTGATAAAGGAAATTTCATCCGTTCAAAACGTGAAAGAAGCTTTCTGAGAAACTTCTTTCTGATCTGTGAGTTCATCTCACAGAGTTACAACCTCTGCCTCAAGAAGAAGTTTGTAACACTCTTCTCCTCTAATCTGCAAAGTGATATTTGGAAGCCTATAGGGGCCCATGGTGATAAAGGAAATGTCCTCACATAATAACTAAAGAGAAGCTTTCTGAGAAACTGCATTACCATGTGTGAATGCAACTCACAGAGTTACACGTTTCTCCTCAGTGATCAGTTTGTTAGTACAGTTTTCTGGAGATCTGCAATTAGATACTTCATAGCGCAATGAACATTACAGTGACAAAGGAAATATCCAGATGAAAACTAGAAAGAAGCTTTCTTAGAAACTTCTTGGTGATGTGTGAATTCATCTCACAGAGTTACACTTATGTTTCGTGGAACAGTCCATTAACACTGTCTTTGGGGAAACTGAGAAGGGCTTCTTTGGACCACATTGAGGCCTACGCTGATAAAGGAAATTTCATCCGTTCAAAACGTGAAAGAAGCTTTCTGAGAAACTTCTTTCTGATCTGTGAGTTCATCTCACAGAGTTCCAACCTCTACCTCAAGAAGAAGTTTGCTAACACTCTTCTCGTCTAATCTGCAAAGTGATATTTGGGAGCCTATAGGGGCCCATGGTGATAAAGGAAATGTCCTCACATAATAACTAAAGAGAAGCTTTCTGAGAAACTGCATTGCCATGTGTGAATGCAACTCACAGAGTTACACGTTTCTCTTCAGTGATCAGTTTGTTAGCACAGTTTTCTGGAAATCTGCAATTAGATACTTCATAGCGCAATGAACATTACAGTGACAAAGGAAATATCCACAGTGAAAACTAGAAGGAAGCTTTCTTAGAAACTTCTTGTTGATGTGTGAATTCATCTCACAGAGTTACACTTATGTTTCGTGGAACAGTCCATTAACACTGTCTTTGGGGAAACTGAGAAGGGCTTCTTTGGACCACATTGAGGCCTACGCTGATAAAGGAAATTTCATCCGTTCAAAACGTGAAAGAAGCTTTCTGAGAAACTTCTTTCTGATCTGTGAGTTCATCTCACAGAGCTACAACCTCTGCCTTAAGAAGAAGTTTGCTAACACTCTTCTCGTGTAATCTGCAAAGTGATATTTGGGAGCCTATAGGGGCCCATGGTGATAAAGGAAATGTCCTCACATAATAACTAAAGAGAAGCTTTCTGAGAAACTGCATTACCATGTGTGAATGCAACTCACAGAGTTACACGTTTCTCTTCAGTGATCAGTTTGTTAGCATAGTTTTCTGGAGATCTGCAATTAGATGCTTCATAGAGCAATGAATATTACAGTGACAAAGGAAATATCCAGAGATGAAAACTAGAAAGAAGCTTTCATAGAAACTTCTTTGTGATGTGTGAATCATCTCACAGAGTTACACTTATGTTTCGTGGAGCAGTCCATTAACACTGTCTTTGGGGAAACTGAGAAGGGCTTCTTTGGATCACATTGAGGCCTACGCTGATAAAGGAAATTTCATCCGTTCAAAACGTGAAAGAAGCTTTCTGAGAAACTTCCTTCTGATCTGTGAGTTCATCTCACAGAGTTCCAACCTCTACCTCAAGAAGAAGTTTGCTAACACTCTTCTCGTCTAATCTGCAAAGTGATATTTGGGAGCCTATAGGGGCCCATGGTGATAAAGGAAATGTCCTCACATAATAACTAAAGAGAAGCTTTCTGAGAAACTGCATTGCCATGTGTGAATGCAACTCACAGAGTTACACGTTTCTCTTCAGTGATCAGTTTGTTAGCACAGTTTTCTGGAAATCTGCAATTAGATACTTCATAGCGCAATGAACATTACAGTGACAAAGGAAATATCGACAGTGAAAACTAGAAGGAAGCTTTCTTAGAAACTTCTTGTTGATGTGTGAATTCATCTCACAGAGTTACACTTATGTTTCGTGGAACAGTCCATTAACACTGTCTTTGGGGAAACTGAGAAGGGCTTCTTTGGACCACATTGAGGCCTACGCTGATAAAGGAAATTTCATCCGTTCAAAACGTGAAAGAAGCTTTCTGAGAAACTTCTTTCTGATCTGTGAGTTCATCTCACAGAGCTACAACCTCTGCCTTAAGAAGAAGTTTGCTAACACTCTTCTCGTGTAATCTGCAAAGTGATATTTGGGAGCCTATAGGGGCCCATGGTGATAAAGGAAATGTCCTCACATAATAACTAAAGAGAAGCTTTCTGAGAAACTGCATTACCATGTGTGAATGCAACTCACAGAGTTATACGTTTCTCTTCAGTGATCAGTTTGTTAGCATAGTTTTCTGGAGATCTGCAATTAGATACTTCATAGAACAATGAATATTACAGTGACAAAGGAAATATCCAGAGATGAAAACTAGAAAGAAGCTTTCATAGAAACTTCTTGGTGATGTGTGAATCATCTCACAGAGTTACACTTATGTTTCGTGGAGCAGTCCATTAACACTGTCTTTGGGGAAACTGAGAAGGGCTTCTTTGGATCACATTGAGGCCTACGCTGATAAAGGAAATTTCATCCGTTCAAAACGTGAAAGAAGCTTTCTGAGAAACTTCTTTCTGATCTGTGAGTTCATCTCACAGTGTTCCAATCTCTGCCTCAAGAAGCAGTTTGCTAACACTCTTTTCGTGGAATCTGCAAAGTGATATTTGGGAGCCTATAGGGGCAAATGGTGATAAAGGAAATATCCTCACATAATAACTAAAGAGAAGCTTTCTGAGAAACTGCATTGCCATGTGTGAATGGAACTCACAGAGTTACACGTTTCTCTTCAGTGATCAGTTTGTTAGCACAGTTTTCTGGAAATCTGCAATTAGATACTTCATAGCGCAATGAACATTACAGTGACAAAGGAAATATCCACAGTGAAAACTAGAAGGAAGCTTTCTTAGAAACTTCTTGTTGATGTGTGAATTCATCTCACAGAGTTACACTTATGTTTCGTGGAACAGTCCATTAACACTGTCTTTGGGGAAACTGAGAAGGGCTTCTTTGGATCACATTGAGGCCTACGCTGATAAAGGAAATTTCATCCGTTCAAAACGTGAAAGAAGCTTTCTGAGAAACTTCTTTCTCATCTGTGAGTTCATCTCACAGAGTTACAACCTCTACCTCAAGAAGAAGTTTGCTAACACTCTTCTCGTCTAAACTGCAAAGTGATATTTGGGAGCCTATAGGGGCCCATGGTGATAAAGGAAATGTCCTCACATAATAACTAAAGAGAAGCTTTCTGAGAAACTGCATTGCCATGTGTGAATGCAACTCACAGAGTTACACGTTTCTCTTCAGTGATCAGTTTGTTAGCACAGTTTTCTGGAAATCTGCAATTAGATACTTCATAGCGCAGTGAACATTACAGTGACAAAGGAAATATCCACAGTGAAAATTAGAAGGAAGCTTTCTTAGAAACTTCTTGTTGATGTGTGAATTCATCTCCCAGAGTTACACTTATGTTTCGTGGAACAGTCCATTAACACTGTCTTTGTGGAAACTGAGAAGGGCTTCTTTGGACCACATTGAGGCCTACGCTGATAAAGGAAATTTCATCCGTTCAAAACGTGAAAGAAGCTTTCTGAGAAACTTCTTTCTGATCTGTGAGTTCATCTCACAGAGTTACAACCTCTGCCTCAAGAAGAAGTTTGTAACACTCTTCTCCTCTAATCTGCAAAGTGATATTTGGAAGCCTATAGGGGCCCATGGTGATAAAGGAAATGTCCTCACATAATAACTAAAGAGAAGCTTTCTGAGAAACTGCATTACCATGTGTGAATGCAACTCACAGAGTTACACGTTTCTCTTCAGTGATCAGTTTGTTAGTACAGTTTTCTGGAGATCTGCAATTAGATACTTCATTGCGCAATGAACATTACAGTGACAAAGGAAATATCCAGATGAAAACTAGAAAGAAGCTTTCTTAGAAACTTCTTGGTGATGTGTGAATTC
This sequence comes from Rhinopithecus roxellana, assembly GCF_007565055.1. NCBI lineage: Eukaryota > Metazoa > Chordata > Mammalia > Primates > Cercopithecidae > Rhinopithecus > Rhinopithecus roxellana. The sequence goes on along the minus strand of NC_044552.1, from coordinate 102,805,107 downwards.
ATCTCACAGAGTTACACTTATGTTTCGTGGAACAGTCCATTAACACTGTCTTTGGGGAAACTGAGAAGGGCTTCTTTGGACCACATTGAGGCCTACGCTGATAAAGGAAATTTCATCCGTTCAAAACGTGAAAGAAGCTTTCTGAGAAACTTCTTTCTGATCTGTGAGTTCATCTCACAGAGTTCCAACCTCTACCTCAAGAAGAAGTTTGCTAACACTCTTCTCGTCTAATCTGCAAAGTGATATTTGGGAGCCTATAGGGGCCCATGGTGATAAAGGAAATGTCCTCACATAATAACTAAAGAGAAGGTTTCTGAGAAACTGCATTGCCATGTGTGAATGCAACTCACAGAGTTACACGTTTCTCTTCAGTGATCAGTTTGTTAGCACAGTTTTCTGGAAATCTGCAATTAGATACTTCATAGCGCAATGAACATTACAGTGACAAAGGAAATATCCACAGTGAAAACTAGAAGGAAGCTTTCTTAGAAACTTCTTGTTGATGTGTGAATTCATCTCACAGAGTTACACTTATGTTTCGTGGAACAGTCCATTAACACTGTCTTTGGGGAAACTGAGAAGGGCTTCTTTGGACCACATTGAGGCCTACGCTGATAAAGGAAATTTCATCCGTTCAAAACGTGAAAGAAGCTTTCTGAGAAACTTCTTTCTGATCTGTGAGTTCATCTCACAGAGCTACAACCTCTGCCTTAAGAAGAAGTTTGCTAACACTCTTCTCGTGTAATCTGCAAAGTGATATTTGGGAGCCTATAGGGGCCCATGGTGATAAAGGAAATGTCCTCACATAATAACTAAAGAGAAGCTTTCTGAGAAACTGCATTACCATGTGTGAATGCAACTCACAGAGTTACACGTTTCTCTTCAGTGATCAGTTTGTTAGCATAGTTTTCTGGAGATCTGCAATTAGATACTTCATAGAGCAATGAATATTACAGTGACAAAGGAAATATCCAGAGATGAAAACTAGAAAGAAGCTTTCATAGAAACTTCTTGGTGATGTGTGAATCATCTCACAGAGTTACACTTATGTTTCGTGGAGCAGTCCATTAACACTGTCTTTGGGGAAACTGAGAAGGGCTTCTTTGGATCACATTGAGGCCTACGCTGATAAAGGAAATTTCATCCGTTCAAAACGTGAAAGAAGCTTTCTGAGAAACTTCTTTCTGATCTGTGAGTTCATCTCACAGTGTTCCAATCTCTGCCTCAAGAAGCAGTTTGCTAACACTCTTTTCGTGGAATCTGCAAAGTGATATTTGGGAGGCTATAGGGGCAAATGGTGATAAAGGAAATATCCTCACATAATAACTAAAGAGAAGCTTTCTGAGAAACTGCATTACCATGTGTGAATGCAACTCACAAAGTTACACGTTTCTCTTCAGTTATCAGTTTGTTAGCACAGTTTTCTGGAAATCTGCAATTAGATACTTCATAGCGCAATGAACATTACAGTGACAAAGGAAATATCCACAGTGAAAACTAGAAGGAAGCTTTCTTAGAAACTTCTTGTTGATGTGTGAATTCATCTCACAGAGTTACACTTATGTTTCGTGGAACAGTCCATTAACACTGTCTTTGGGGAAACTGAGAAGGGCTGCTTTGGACCACATTGAGGCCTACGCTGATAAAGGAAATTTCATCCGTTCAAAACGTGAAAGAAGCTTTCTGAGAAACTTCTTTCTGATCTGTGAGTTCATCTCACAGAGTTACAACCTCTACCTCAAGAAGAAGTTTGCTAACACTCTTCTCGTCTAATCTGCAAAGTGATATTTGGGAGCCTATAGGGGCCCATGGTGATAAAGGAAATGTCCTCACATAATAACTAAAGAGAAGCTTTCTGAGAAACTGCATTGCCATGTGTGAATGCAACTCACAGAGTTACACGTTTCTCTTCAGTGATCAGTTTGTTAGCACAGTTTTCTGGAAATCTGCAATTAGATACTTCATAGCGCAATGAACATTACAGTGACAAAGGAAATATCGACAGTGAAAACTAGAAGGAAGCTTTCTTAGAAACTTCTTGTTGATGTGTGAATTCATCTCACAGAGTTACACTTATGTTTCGTGGAACAGTCCATTAACACTGTCTTTGGGGAAACTGAGAAGGGCTTCTTTGGACCACATTGAGGCCTACGCTGATAAAGGAAATTTCATCCGTTCAAAACGTGAAAGAAGCTTTCTGAGAAACTTCTTTCTGATCTGTGAGTTCATCTCACAGTGTTCCAATCTCTGCCTCAAGAAGCAGTTTGCTAACACTCTTTTCGTGGAATCTGCAAAGTGATATTTGGGAGCCTATAGGGGCCCATGGTGATAAAGGAAATATCCTCACATAATAACTAAAGAGAAGCTTTCTGAGAAACTGCATTGCCATGTGTGAATGCAACTCACAGAGTTACACGTTTCTCTTCAGTGATTAGTTTGTTAGCATAGTTTTCTGGAGATCTGCAATTAGATACTTCATAGCGCAATGAACATTACAGTGACAAAGGAAATATCCAGAGATGAAAACTAGAAAGAAGCTTTCATAGAAACTTCTTGGTGATGTGTGAATTCATCTCACAGAGTTACACTTATGTTTCGTGGAGCAGTACATTAACACTGTCTTTGGGGAAACTGAGAAGGGCTTCTTTGGATCACATTGATGCCTACGCTGATAAAGGAAATTTCATCCGTTCAAAACGTGAAAGAAGCTTTCTGAGAAACTTCTTTCTGATCTGTGAGTTCATCTCACAGAGTTACAACCTCTGCCTCAAGAAGCAGTTTTCTAACACTCTTCTCGTCTAATCTGCAAAGTGATATTTGGGAGCCTATAGGGGCCCATGGTGATAAAGGAAATGTCCTCACATAATAACTAAAGAGAAGCTTTCTGAGAAACTGCATTACCATGTGTGAATGCAACTCACAGAGTTACACGTTTCTCTTCAGTGATCAGTTTGTTAGTATAGTTTTCTGGAGATCTGCAATAAGATACTTCATAGCGCAATGAACATTACAGTGACAAAGGAAATATCCAGATGAAAACTAGAAAGAAGCTTTCTTAGAAACTTCTTGGTGTGTGTGAATTCATCTCACAGAGTTACACTTATGTTTCGTGGAGCAGTCCATTAACACTGTCTTTGGGGAAACTGAGAAGAGCTTCTTTGGATCACATTGAGGCCTACGCTGATAAAGGAAATTTCATCCGTTCAAAACGTGAAAGAAGCTTTCTGAGAAACTTCTTTCTGATCTGTGAGTTCATCTCACCGAGTTCCAATCTCTGCCTCAAGAAGCAGTTTGCTAACACTCTTTTCGTGGAATCTGCAAAGTGATATTTGGGAGCCTATAGGGGCCCATGGTGATAAAGGAAATATCCTCACATAAAAACTAAAGAGAAGCTTTCTGAGAAACTGCATTGCCATGTGTGAATGCAACTCACAGAGTTACGCCATTGTTTTTTGCAGCCGTTTCTTAGGACTGTTTCCGTGGATTCCGAGAAGTGATATTTCAGATAGCTTTGAAGAATAGAAGGAAAAAGAAATATCCTCCAAGAGAAAGCAGAACCAAGCTTTCTGAGAAACTGCTTTGTGATATGTGAATTCATTTCACAGTGTTCTATCACCCTTTCTCGGGGGAGTTTCCTAGCACTCATTTGAGGAATCTCAGATGTGATGTCTTGGATATCGTTGAATCGCATGCTGAATAAGGAACTATCCTCTGAGAAACCTGCAGAGAAGCCTTCTCAGAAACTTCTTTGTTGTGGGTGATTTCAGCCCACAGATGTCCATCATTGTTTCCACTGAGAAACTTGCTAGCAGAGTTTTCGCAGAATCTGCAATAGGACACACGGTGGGGCTCCAAGACCACAAATAACTTGGTCTTACTAAAAAGGAAGCTTTCTGAGAAACCGCTTTGTGATGTGTGAATTCAACTCACTAAGTTGCAGCTGTATTTCGTGGGGCCGTGGCCTAGCCCTATTTGTGTGGAATCTGAGAACAGATATTCCCGAACCCTTTGAAAACAATGGGGCCAAGGGAAACATCTTCCAATAAAAATGAGAAAGAAGCTTACTGAGAAACTTCTTTCTGATCTGTGAGTTCATCTCACAGAGTTACAATCTCTGCCTCAAGAAGCAGTTTGCTAACACTCTTTTCGTGGAATGTGCAAAGTGATATTTGGGAGCCTATTGGGGCCCATGGTGATAAAGGAAATATCCTCACATAATAACTAAAGAGAAGCTTTCTGAGAAACTGCATTGCCATGTGTGAATGCAACTCACAGAGTAACACGTTTCTCTTCAGTGATCAGTTTCTTAGCACAGTTTTCTGGAGATCTGCAATTAGATACTTCATAGCGCAATGAACATTACAGTGACAAAGGAAATATCCAGATGAAAACTAGAAAGAAGCTTTCTTAGAAACTTCTTGGTGATGTGTGAATCATCTCACAGAGTTACACTTATGTTTCGTGGAGCAGTCCATTAACACTGTCTTTGGGGAAACTGAGAAGGGCTTCTTTGGATCACATTGAGGCCTACGCTGATAAAGGAAATTTCATCCGTTCAAAACGTGAAAGAAGCTTTCTGAGAAACTTCTTTCTGATCTGTGAGTTCATCTCACAGAGTTACAACCTCTGCCTCAAGAAGAAGTTTGCTAACATTCTTCTCGTCTAATCTGCAAAGTGATATTTGGGAGCCTATAGGGGCCCATGGTGATAAAGGAAATGTCCTCACATAATAACTAAAGAGAAGCTTTCTGAGAAACTGCATTACCATGTGTGAATGCAACTCACAAAGTTACACGTTTCTCTTCAGTGATCAGTTTGTTAACACAGTTTTCTGGAGATCTGCAATTAGATACTTCATAGCGCAATGAACATTACAGTGACAAAGGAAATATCCAGATGAAAACTAGAAAGAAGCTTTCTTAGAAACTTCTTGGTGATGTGTGAATTCCTCTCACAGAGTTACACTTATGTTTCGTGGAGCAGTCCATTAACACTGTCTTTGGGGAAACTGAGAAGAGCTTTTTTGGATCACATTGAGGCCTACGCTGATAAAGGAAATTTCATCCGTTCAAAACGTGAAAGAAGCTTTCTGAGAAACTTCTTTCTGATCTGTGAGTTCATCTCACAGTGTTCCAATCTCTGCCTCAAGAAGCAGTTTGCTAACACTCTTTTCGTGGAATCTGCAAAGTGATATTTGGGAGCCTATAGGGGCAAATGGTGATAAAGGAAATATCCTCACATAATAACTAAAGAGAAGCTTTCTGAGAAACTGCATTACCATGTGTGAATGCAACTCACAAAGTTACACGTTTCTCTTCAGTTATCAGTTTGTTAGCACAGTTTTCTGGAAATCTGCAATTAGATACTTCATAGCGCAATGAACATTACAGTGACAAAGGAAATATCCACAGTGAAAACTAGAAGGAAGCTTTCTTAGAAACTTCTTGTTGATGTGTGAATTCATCTCACAGAGTTACACTTATGTTTCGTGGAACAGTCCATTAACACTGTCTTTGGGGAAACTGAGAAGGGCTTCTTTGGACCACATTGAGGCCTACGCTGATAAAGGAAATTTCATCCGTTCAAAACGTGAAAGAAGCTTTCTGAGAAACTTCTTTCTGATCTGTGAGTTCATCTCACAGAGTTACAACCTCTACCTCAAGAAGAAGTTTGCTAACACTCTTCTCGTCTAATCTGCAAAGTGATATTTGGGAGCCTATAGGGGCCCATGGTGATAAAGGAAATGTCCTCACATAATAACTAAAGAGAAGCTTTCTGAGAAACTGCATTGCCATGTGTGAATGCAACTCACAGAGTTACACGTTTCTCTTAAGTGATCAGTTTGTTAGCACAGTTTTCTGGAAATCTGCAATTAGATACTTCATAGCGCAATGAACATTACAGTGACAAAGGAAATATCGACAGTGAAAACTAGAAGGAAGCTTTCTTAGAAACTTCTTGTTGATGTGTGAATTCATCTCACAGAGTTACACTTATGTTTCGTGGAACAGTCCATTAACACTGTCTTTGTGGAAACTGAGAAGGGCTTCTTTGGACCACATTGAGGCCTACGCTGATAAAGGAAATTTCATCCGTTCAAAACGTGAAAGAAGCTTTCTGAGAAACTTCTTTCTGATCTGTGAGTTCATCTCACAGAGTTACAACCTCTTCCTCAAGAAGAAGTTTGCTAACACTCTTCTCGTGTAATCTGCAAAGTGATATTTGGGAGCCTATAGGGGCCCATGGTGATAAAGGAAATGTCCTCACATAATAACTAAAGAGAAGCTTTCTGAGAAACTGCATTACCATGTGTGAATGCAACTCACAGAGTTACACGTTTCTCTTCAGTGATCAGTTTGTTAGCACAGTTTTCTGGAAATCTGCATTTAGATACTTCATAGCGCAATGCACATTACAGTGACAAAGGAAATATCCACAGTGAAAACTAGAAGGAAGCTTTATTAGAAACTTCTTGTTGATGTGCGAATTCATCTCACAGAGTTACACTTATGTTTCGTGGAGCAGTCCATTAACACTGTCTTTGGGGAAACTGAGAAGGGCTTCTTTGGACCACATTGAGGCCTACGCTGATAAAGGAAATTTCATCCGTTCAAAACGTGAAAGAAGCTTTCTGAGAAACGTCTTTCTGATCTGTGAGTTCATCTCACAGAGTTACAACCTCTGCCTCTAGAAGAAGTTTGCTAACACTCTTCTCGTGGAATCTGCAAAGTGATATTTGGGAGCCTGTAGGGGCATATGGTGATAAAGGAAATATCCTCACATAATAACTAAAGAGAAGCTTTCTGAGAAACTGCATTGCCATGTGTAAATGGAACTCACAGAGTTACACGTTTCTCTTCAGTTATCAGTTTGTTAGCACAGTTTTCTGGAAATCTGCAATTAGATACTTCATAGGGCAATGAACATTACAGTGACAAAGGAAATATCCACAGTGAAAACTAGAAGGAAGCTTTCTTAGAAACTTCTTGTTGATGTGTGAATTCATCTCACAGAGTTACACTTATGTTTCGTGGAACAGTCCATTAACACTGTCTTTGGGGAAACTGAGAAGGGCTTCTTTGGATCACATTGAGGCCTACGCTGATAAAGGAAATTTCATCCGTTCAAAACGTGAAAGAAGCTTTCTGAGAAACTTCTTTCTGAACTGTGAGTTCATCTCACAGAGTTACAACCTCTACCTCAAGAAGAAGTTTGCTAACACTCTTCTCGTCTAATCTGCAAAGTGATATTTGGGAGCCTATAGGGGCCCATGGTGATAAAGGAAATGTCCTCACATAATAACTAAAGAGAAGCTTTCTGAGAAACTGCATTGCCATGTGTGAATGCAACTCACAGAGTTACACGTTTCTCTTCAGTGATCAGTTTGTTAGTATAGTTTTCTGGAGATCTGCAATTAGATACTTCATAGCGCAATGAACATTACAGTGACAAAGGAAATATCCAGATGAAAACTAGAAAGAAGCTTTCTTAGAAACTTCTTGGTGATGTGTGAATTCATCTCACAGAGTTACACGTATGTTTCGTGGAGCAGTCCATTAACACTGTCTTTGGGGAAACTGAGAAGGGCTTCTTTGGACCACATTGAGGCCTACGCTGATAAAGGAAATTTCATCCGTTCAAAACGTGAAAGAAGCTTTCTGAGAAACTTCTTTCTGATCTGTGAGTTCATCTCACAGAGTTACAACCTCTACCTCAAGAAGAAGTTTGCTAACACTCTTCTCGTCTAATCTGCAAAGTGATATTTGGGAGCCTTAGGGGCCCATGGTGATAAAGGAAATATCCTCACATAATAACTAAAGAGAAGATTTCTGAGAAACTGCATTGCCATGTGTGAATGCAACTCACAGAGTTACACGTTTCTCTTCAGTGATCAGTTTGTTAGCACAGTTTTCTGGAAATCTGCAATTAGATACTTCATAGCGCAATGAACATTACAGTGACAAAGGAAATATCCACAGTGAAAACTAGAAGGAAGCTTTCTTAGAAACTTCTTGTTGATGTGTGAATTCATCTCACAGAGTTACACTTATGTTTCGTGGAACAGTCCATTAACACTGTCTTTGGGGAAACTGAGAAGGGCTTCTTTGGACCACATTGAGGCCTAGCTGATAAAGGAAATTTCATCCGTTCAAAATGTGAAAGAAGCTTTCTGAGAAACTTCTTTCTGATCTGTGAGTTCATCTCACAGAGTTACAACCTCTACCTCAAGAAGAAGTTTGCTAACACTCTTCTCGTCTAATCTGCAAAGTGATATTTGGGAGCCTATAGGGGCCCATGGTGATAAAGGAAATGTCCTCACATAATAACTAAAGAGAAGCTTTCTGAGAAACTGCATTGCCATGTGTGAATGGAACTCACAGAGTTACACGTTTCTCTTCAGTGATCAGTTTGTTCGCACAGTTTTCTGGAAATCTGCAATTAGATACTTCATAGCGCAATGAACATTACAGTGACAAAGGAAATATCCAGATGAAAACTAGAAAGAAGCTTTCTTAGAAACTTCTTGGTGATGTGTGAATTCATCTCACAGAGTTACACTTATGTTTCGTGGAGCAGTCCATTAACACTGTCTTTGGGGAAACTGAGAAGAGCTTCTTTGGATCACATTGAGGCCTACGCTGATAAAGGAAATTTCATCCGTTCAAAACGTGAAAGAAGCTTTCTGAGAAACTTCTTTCTGATCTCTGAGTTCATCTCACCGAGTTCCAATCTCTGCCTCAAGAAGCAGTTTGCTAGCACTCTTTTCGTGGAATCTGCAAAGTGATATTTGGGAGCCTATAGGGGCCCATGGTGATAAAGGAAATATCCTCACATAATAACTAAAGAGAAGCTTTCTGAGAAACTGCATTGCCATGTGTGAATGCAACTCACAGAGTTACGCCATTGTTTTTTGCAGCCGTTTCTTAGGACTGTTTCCGTGGATTCCGAGAAGTGATATTTCAGATAGCTTTGAAGAATAGAAGGAAAAAGAAATATCCTCCAAGAGAAAGCAGAACCAAGCTTTCTGAGAAACTGCTTTGTGATATGTGAATTCATTTCACAGTGTTCTATCACCCTTTCTCGGGGGAGTTTCCTAGCACTCATTTGAGGAATCTCAGATGTGATGTCTTGGATATCGTTGAATCGCATGCTGAATAAGGAACTATCCTCAGAGAAACCTGCAGAGAAGCCTTCTCAGAAACTTCTTTGTTGTGGGTGATTTCAGCCCACAGATGTCCATCATTGTTTCCACTGAGAAACTTGCTAGCAGAGTTTTCGCAGAATCTGCAATAGGACACACGGTGGCGCTCCAAGACCACAAATAACTTCGTCTTACTAAAAAAGAAGCTTTCTGAGAAACCGCTTTGTGATGTGTGAATTCAACTCACTAAGTTGCAGCTGTATTTCGTGGGGCCGTGGCCTAGCCCTATTTGTGTGGAATCTGAGAACAGATATTCCCGAACCCTTTGAAACAATGGGGCCAAGGGAAACATCTTCCAATAAAAATGAGAAAGAAGCTTACTGAGAAACTTCTTTCTGATCTGTGAGTTCATCTCACAGAGTTACAATCTCTGCCTCAAGAAGCAGTTTGCTAACACTCTTTTCGTGGAATCTGCAAAGTGATATTTGGGAGCCTATTGGGGCCCATGGTGATAAAGGAAATATCCTCACATAATAACTAAAGAGAAGCTTTCTGAGAAACTGCATTACCATGTGTGAATGCAACTCACAGAGTTACACGTTTCTCTTCAGTGATCAGTTTGTTAGCATAGTTTTCTGGAGATCTGCAATTAGATACTTCATAGCGCAATGAACATTACAGTGACAAAGGAAATATCCAGATGAAAACTAGAAAGAAGCTTTCTTAGAAACTTCTTGGTGATGTGTGAATTCATCTCACAGAGTTACACTTATGTTTCGTGGAGCAGTCCATTAACACTGTCTTTGGGGAAACTGAGAAGGGCTTCTTTGGACCACATTGAGGCCTACGCTGATAAAGGAAATTTCATCCGTTCAAAACGTGAAAGAAGCTTTCTGAGAAACTTCTTTCTGATCTGTGAGTTCATCTCACAGAGTTACAACCTCTGCCTCTAGAAGAAGTTTGCTAACACTCTTCTCGTGGAATCTGTAAAGTGATATTTGGGAGCCTGTAGGGGCATATGGTGATAAAGGAAATATCCTCACATAATAACTAAAGAGAAGCTTTCTGAGAAACTGCATTGCCATGTGTGAATGGAACTCACAGAGTTACACGTTTCTCTTCAGTTATCAGTTTGTTAGCACAGTTTTCTGGAAATCTGCAATTAGATACTTCATAGCGCAATGAACATTACAGTGACAAAGGAAATATCCACAGTGAAAACTAGAAGGAAGCTTTCTTAGAAACTTCTTGTTGATGTGTGAATTCATCTCACAGAGTTACACTTATGTTTCATGGAACAGTCCATTAACACTGTCTTTGGGGAAACTGAGAAGGGCTTCTTTGGATCACATTGAGGCCTACGCTGATAAAGGAAATTTCATCCGTTCAAAACGTGAAAGAAGCTTTCTGAGAAACTTCTTTCTCATCTGTGAGTTCATCTCACAGAGTTACAACCTCTACCTCAAGAAGAAGTTTGCTAACACTCTTCTCGTCTAATCTGCAAAGTGATATTTGGGAGCCTATAGGGGCCCATGGTGATAAAGGAAATGTCCTCACATAATAACTAAAGAGAAGCTTTCTGAGAAACTGCATTGCCATGTGTGAATGCAACTCACAGAGTTACACGTTTCTCTTCAGTGATCAGTTTGTTAGTATAGTTTTCTGGAGATCTGCAATTAGATACTTCATAGCGCAATGAACATTACAGTGACAAAGGAAATATCCAGATGAAAACTGGAAAGAAGCTTTCTTAGAAACTTCTTGGTGATGTGTGAATTCATCTCACAGAGTTACACTTATGTTTCGTGGAACAGTCCATTAACACTGTCTTTGGGGAAACTGAGAAGGGCGTCTTTGGACCACATTGAGGCCTACGCTGATAAAGGAAATTTCATCCGTTCAAAACGTGAAAGAAGCTTTCTGAGAAACTTCTTTCTGATCTGTGAGTTCATCTCACAGAGTTACAACCTCTGCCTCAAGAAGAAGTTTGCTAACACTCTTCTCGTCTAATCTGCAAAGTGATATTTGGGAGCCTATAGGGGCCCATGGTGATAAAGGAAATGTCCTCACATAATAACTAAAGAGAAGCTTTCTGAGAAACTGCATTACCATGTGTGAATGCAACTCACAGAGTTACACGTTTCTCTTCAGTGATCAGTTTGTTAGCACAGTTTTCTGGAAATCTGCATTTAGATACTTCATAGCGCAATGCACATTACAGTGACAAAGGAAATATCCACAGTGAAAACTAGAAGGAAGCTTTCTTAGAAACTTCTTGTTGATGTGCGAATTCATCTCACAGAGTTACACTTATGTTTCGTGGAACAGTCCATTAACACTGTCTTTGGGGAAACTGAGAAGGGCTTCTTTGGACCACATTGAGGCCTACGCTGATAAAGGAAATTTCATCCGTTCAAAACGTGAAAGAAGCTTTCTGAGAAACTTCTTTCTGATCTGTGAGTTCATCTCACAGAGTTACAACATCTGCCTCTAGAAGAAGTTTGCTAACACTCTTCTCGTGGAATCTGCAAAGTGATATTTCGGAGCCTGTAGGGGCATATGGTGATAAAGGAAATATCCTCACATAATAACTAAAGAGAAGCTTTCTGAGAAACTGCATTGCCATGTGTGAATGGAACTCACAGAGTTACACGTTTCTCTTCAGTTATCAGTTTGTTAGCACAGTTTTCTGGAAATCTGCAATTAGATACTTCATAGCGCAATGAACATTACAGTGACAAAGGAAATATCCACAGTGAAAACTAGAAGGAAGCTTTCTTAGAAACTTCTTGTTGATGTGTGAATTCATCTCACAGAGTTACACTTATGTTTCGTGGAACAGTCCATTAACACTGTCTTTGGGGAAACTGAGAAGGGCTTCTTTGGATCACATTGAGGCCTACGCTGATAAAGGAAATTTCATCCGTTCAAAACGTGAAAGAAGCTTTCTGAGAAACTTCTTTCTGATCTGTGAGTTCATCTCACAGAGTTACAACCTCTACCTCAAGAAGAAGTTTGCTAACACTCTTCTCGTCTAATCTGCAAAGTGATATTTGGGAGCCTATAGGGGCCCATGGTGATAAAGGAAATGTCCTCACATAATAACTAAAGAGAAGCTTTCTGAGAAACTGCATTGCCATGTGTGAATGCAACTCACAGAGTTACACGTTTCTCTTCAGTGATCAGTTTGTTAGTATAGTTTTCTGGAGATCTGCAATTAGATACTTCATAGCGCAATGAACATTACAGTGACAAAGGAAATATCCAGATGAAAACTGGAAAGAAGCTTTCTTAGAAACTTCTTGGTGATGTGTGAATTCATCTCACAGAGTTACACTTATGTTTCGTGGAACAGTCCATTAACACTGTCTTTGGGGAAACTGAGAAGGGCGTCTTTGGACCACATTGAGGCCTACGCTGATAAAGGAAATTTCATCCGTTCAAAACGTGAAAGAAGCTTTCTGAGAAACTTCTTTCTGATCTGTGAGTTCATCTCACAGAGTTACAACCTCTGCCTCAAGAAGAAGTTTGCTAACACTCTTCTCGTCTAATCTGCAAAGTGATATTTGGGAGCCTATAGGGGCCCATGGTGATAAAGGAAATGTCCTCACATAATAACTAAAGAGAAGCTTTCTGAGAAACTGCATTACCATGTGTGAATGCAACTCACAGAGTTACACGTTTCTCTTCAGTGATCAGTTTGTTAGCACAGTTTTCTGGAAATCTGCATTTAGATACTTCATAGCGCAATGCACATTACAGTGACAAAGGAAATATCCACAGTGAAAACTAGAAGGAAGCTTTCTTAGAAACTTCTTGTTGATGTGCGAATTCATCTCACAGAGTTACACTTATGTTTCGTGGAACAGTCCATTAACACTGTCTTTGGGGAAACTGAGAAGGGCTTCTTTGGACCACATTGAGGCCTACGCTGATAAAGGAAATTTCATCCGTTCAAAACGTGAAAGAAGCTTTCTGAGAAACTTCTTTCTGATCTGTGAGTTCATCTCACAGAGTTACAACATCTGCCTCTAGAAGAAGTTTGCTAACACTCTTCTCGTGGAATCTGCAAAGTGATATTTCGGAGCCTGTAGGGGCATATGGTGATAAAGGAAATATCCTCACATAATAACTAAAGAGAAGCTTTCTGAGAAACTGCATTGCCATGTGTGAATGGAACTCACAGAGTTACACGTTTCTCTTCAGTTATCAGTTTGTTAGCACAGTTTTCTGGAAATCTGCAATTAGATACTTCATAGCGCAATGAACATTACAGTGACAAAGGAAATATCCACAGTGAAAACTAGAAGGAAGCTTTCTTAGAAACTTCTTGTTGATGTGTGAATTCATCTCACAGAGTTACACTTATGTTTCGTGGAACAGTCCATTAACACTGTCTTTGGGGAAACTGAGAAGGGCTTCTTTGGATCACATTGAGGCCTACGCTGATAAAGGAAATTTCATCCGTTCAAAACGTGAAAGAAGCTTTCTGAGAAACTTCTTTCTGATCTGTGAGTTCATCTCACAGAGTTACAACCTCTACCTCAAGAAGAAGTTTGCTAACACTCTTCTCGTCTAATCTGCAAAGTGATATTTGGGAGCCTATAGGGGCCCATGGTGATAAAGGAAATGTCCTCACATAATAACTAAAGAGAAGCTTTCTGAGAAACTGCATTGCCATGTGTGAATGCAACTCACAGAGTTACACGTTTCTCTTCAGTGATCAGTTTGTTAGTATAGTTTTCTGGAGATCTGCAATTAGATACTTCATAGCGCAATGAACATTACAGTGACAAAGGAAATATCCAGATGAAAACTGGAAAGAAGCTTTCTTAGAAACTTCTTGGTGATGTGTGAATTCATCTCACAGAGTTACACTTATGTTTCGTGGAACAGTCCATTAACACTGTCTTTGGGGAAACTGAGAAGGGCGTCTTTGGACCACATTGAGGCCTACGCTGATAAAGGAAATTTCATCCGTTCAAAACGTGAAAGAAGCTTTCTGAGAAACTTCTTTCTGATCTGTGAGTTCATCTCACAGAGTTACAACCTCTGCCTCAAGAAGAAGTTTGCTAACACTCTTCTCGTCTAATCTGCAAAGTGATATTTGGGAGCCTATAGGGGCCCATGGTGATAAAGGAAATGTCCTCACATAATAACTAAAGAGAAGCTTTCTGAGAAACTGCATTACCATGTGTGAATGCAACTCACAGAGTTACACGTTTCTCTTCAGTGATCAGTTTGTTAGCACAGTTTTCTGGAAATCTGCATTTAGATACTTCATAGCGCAATGCACATTACAGTGACAAAGGAAATATCCACAGTGAAAACTAGAAGGAAGCTTTCTTAGAAACTTCTTGTTGATGTGCGAATTCATCTCACAGAGTTACACTTATGTTTCGTGGAACAGTCCATTAACACTGTCTTTGGGGAAACTGAGAAGGGCTTCTTTGGACCACATTGAGGCCTACGCTGATAAAGGAAATTTCATCCGTTCAAAACGTGAAAGAAGCTTTCTGAGAAACTTCTTTCTGATCTGTGAGTTCATCTCACAGAGTTACAACATCTGCCTCTAGAAGAAGTTTGCTAACACTCTTCTCGTGGAATCTGCAAAGTGATATTTCGGAGCCTGTAGGGGCATATGGTGATAAAGGAAATATCCTCACATAATAACTAAAGAGAAGCTTTCTGAGAAACTGCATTGCCATGTGTGAATGGAACTCACAGAGTTACACGTTTCTCTTCAGTTATCAGTTTGTTAGCACAGTTTTCTGGAAATCTGCAATTAGATACTTCATAGCGCAATGAACATTACAGTGACAAAGGAAATATCCACAGTGAAAACTAGAAGGAAGCTTTCTTAGAAACTTCTTGTTGATGTGTGAATTCATCTCACAGAGTTACACTTATGTTTCGTGGAACAGTACATTAACACTGTCTTTGTGGAAACTGAGAAGGGCTTCTTTGGACCACATTGAGGCCTACGCTGATAAAGGAAATTTCATTCGTTCAAAACGTGAAAGAAGCTTTCTGAGAAACTTCTTTCTGATCTGTGAGTTCATCTCACAGAGTTACAACCTCTGCCTCAAGAAGAAGTTTGCTAACACTCTTCTCGTGTAATCTGCAAAGTGATATTTGGGAGCCTATAGGGGCCCATGGTGATAAAGGAAATGTCCTCACATAATAACTAAAGAGAAGCTTTCTGAGAAACTGCATTACCATGTGTGAATGCAACTCACAGAGTTACACGTTTCTCTTCAGTGATCAGTTTGTTAGCACAGTTTTCTGGAAATCTGCATTTAGATACTTCATAGCGCAATGAACATTACAGTGACAAAGGAAATATCCACAGTGAAAACTAGAAGGAAGCTTTCTTAGAAACTTCTTGTTGATGTGCGAATTCATCTCACAGAGTTACACTTATGTTTCGTGGAGCAGTCCATTAACACTGTCTTTGGGGAAACTGAGAAGGGCTTCTTTGGACCACATTGAGGCCTACGCTGATAAAGGAAATTTCATCCGTTCAAAACGTGAAAGAAGCTTTCTGAGAAACTTCTTTCTGATCTGTGAGTTCATCTCACAGAGTTACAACCTCTGCCTCTAGAAGAAGTTTGCTAACACTCTTCTCGTGGAATCTTCAAAGTGATATTTGGGAGCCTGTAGGGGCATATGGTGATAAAGGAAATATCCTCACATAATAACTAAAGAGAAGCTTTCTGAGAAACTGCATTGCCATGTGTGAATGGAACTCACAGAGTTACACGTTTCTCTTCAGTTATCAGTTTGTTAGCACAGTTTTCTGGAAATCTGCAATTAGATACTTCATAGCGCAATGAACATTACAGTGACAAAGGAAATATCCACAGTGAAAACTAGAAGGAAGCTTTCTTATAAACTTCTTGTTGATGTGTGAATTCATCTCACAGAGTTACACTTATGTTTCGTGGAACAGTCCATTAACACTGTCTTTGGAGAAACTGAGAAGGGCTTCTTTGGATCACATGGAGGCCTACGCTGATAAAGGAAATTTCATCCGTTCAAAACGTGAAAGAAGCTTTCTGAGAAACTTCTTTCTCATCTGTGAGTTCATCTCACAGAGTTACAACCTCTACCTCAAGAAGAAGTTTGCTAACACTCTTCTCGTCTAATCTGCAAAGTGATATTTGGGAGCCTATAGGGGCCCATGGTGATAAAGGAAATGTCCTCACATAATAACTAAAGAGAAGCTTTCTGAGAAACTGCATTGCCATGTGTGAATGCAACTCACAGAGTTACACGTTTCTCTTCAGTGATCAGTTTGTTAGTATAGTTTTCTGGAGATCTGCAATTAGATACTGCATAGCGCAATGAACATTACAGTGACAAAGGAAATATCCAGATGAAAACTGGAAAGAAGCTTTCTTAGAAACTTCTTGGTGATGTGTGAATTCATCTCACAGAGTTACACTTATGTTTCGTGGAACAGTCCATTAACACTGTCTTTGGGGAAACTGAGAAGGGCTTCTTTGGACCACATTGAGGCCTACGCTGATAAAGGAAATTTCATCCGTTCAAAACGTGAAAGAAGCTTTCTGAGAAACTTCTTTCTGATCTGTGAGTTCATCTCACAGAGTTACAACCTCTGCCTCAAGAAGAAGTTTGCTAAAACTCTTCTCGTCTAATCTGCAAAGTGATATTTGGGAGCCTATAGGGGCCCATGGTGATAAAGGAAATGTCCTCACATAATAACTAAAGAGAAGCTTTCTGAGAAACTGCATTACCATGTGTGAATGCAACTCACAGAGTTACACGATTCTCTTCAGTGATCAGTTTGTTAGCATCGTTTTCTGGAGATCTGCAATTAGATACTTCATAGCGCAATGAACATTACAGTGACAAAGGAAATATCCAGATGAAAACTAGAAAGAAGCTTTCTTAGAAACTTCTTGGTGATGTGTGAATTTATCTCACAGAGTTACACTTATGTTTCGTGGAGCAGTCCATTAACACTGTCTTTGGGGAAACTGAGAAGAGCTTCTTTGGATCACATTGAGGCCTACGCTGATAAAGGAAATTTCATCCGTTCAAAACGTGAAAGAAGCTTTCTGAGAAACTTCTTTCTGATCTGTGAGTTCATCTCACCGAGTTCCAATCTCTGCCTCAAGAAGCAGTTTGCTAACACTCTTTTCGTGGAATCTGCAAAGTGATATTTGGGAGCCTATAGGGGCCAATGGTGATAAAGGAAATATCCTCACATAATAACTAAAGAGAAGCTTTCTGAGAAACTGCATTGCCATGTGTGAATGCAACTCACAGAGTTACGCCATTGTTTTTTGCACCCGTTTCTTAGGACTGTTTCCGTGGATTCCGAGAAGTGATATTTCAGATAGCTTTGAAGAATAGAAGGAAAAAGAAATATCCTCCAAGAGAAAGCAGAACCAAGCTTTCTGAGAAACTGCTTTGTGATATGTGAATTCATTTCACAGTGTTCTATCACCCTTTCTCGGGGGAGTTTCCTAGCACTCATTTGAGGAATCTCAGATGTGATGTCTTGGATATCGTTGAATCGCATGCTGAATAAGGAACTATCCTCAGAGAAACCCGCAGAGAAGCCTTCTCAGAAACTTCTTTGTTGTGGGTGATTTAAGCCCACAGATGTCCATCATTGTTTCCACTGAGAAACTTGCTAGGAGAGTTTTCGCAGAATCTGCAATAGGACACACGGTGGCGCACCAAGACCACAAATAACTTCGTCTAACTGAAGAAAGAAGCTTTCTGAGAAACCGCTTTGTGATGTGTGAATTCAACTCACTAAGTTGCAGCTGTATTTCGTGGGGCCGTGGCCTAGCCCTATTTGTGTGGAATCTGAGAACAGATATTCCCGAACCCTTTGAAAACAATGGGGCCAAGGGAAACATCTTCCAATAAAAATGAGAAAGAAGCTTACTGAGAAACTTCTTTCTGATCTGTGAGTTCATCTCACAGAGTTACAATCTCTGCCTCAAGAAGCAGTTTGCTAACACTCTTTTCGTGGAATCTGCAAAGTGATATTTGGGAGCCTATTGGGGCCCATGGTGATAAAGGAAATATCCTCACATAATAACTAAAGAGAAGCTTTCTGAGAAACTGCATTGCCATGTGTGAATGCAACTCACAGAGTTACACGTTTCTCTTCAGTGATCAGTTTGTTAGCACAGTTTTCTGGAGATCTGCAATTAGATACTTCATAGCGCAATGAACATTACAGTGACAAAGGAAATATCGACAGTGAAAACTAGAAGGAAGCTTTCTTAGAAACTTCTTGTTGATGTGTGAATTCATCTCACAGAGTTACACTTATGTTTCGTGGAACAGTCCATTAACACTGTCTTTGGGGAAACTGAGAAGGGCTTCTTTGGACCACATTGAGGCCTACGCTGATAAAGGAAATTTCATCCGTTCAAAACGTGAAAGAAGCTTTCTGAGAAACTTCTTTCTGATCTGTGACTTCATCTCACAGAGTTACAACCTCTGCCTTAACAAGAAGTTTGCTAACACTCTTCTCGTGTAATCTGCAAAGTGATATTTGGGAGCCTATAGGGGCCCATGGTGATAAAGGAAATGTCCTCACATAATAACTAAAGAGAAGCTTTCTGAGAAACTGCATTACCATGTGTGAATGCAACTCACAGAGTTACACGTTTCTCTTCAGTGATCAGTTTGTTAGCATAGTTTTCTGGAGATCTGCAATTAGATACTTCATAGAGCAATGAATATTACAGTGACAAAGGAAATATCCAGAGATGAAAACTAGAAAGAAGCTTTCATAGAAACTTCTTGGTGATGTGTGAATCATCTCACAGAGTTACACTTATGTTTCGTGGAGCAGTCCATTAACACTGTCTTTGGGGAAACTGAGAAGGGCTTCTTTGGATCACATTGAGGCCTACGCTGATAAAGGAAATTTCATCCGTTCAAAACGTGAAAGAAGCTTTCTGAGAAACTTCTTTCTGATCTGTGAGTTCATCTCACAGAGTTACAACCTCTGCCTCAAGAAGCAGTTTGCTAACACTCTTCTCGTCTAATCTGCAAAGTGATATTTGGGAGCCTATAGGGGCCCATGATGATAAAGGAAATGTCCTCACATAATAACTAAAGAGAAGCATTCTGAGAAACTGCATTGCCATGTGTGAATGCAACTCACAGAGTTACACGTTTCTCTTCAGTGATCAGTTTGTTAACACAGTTTTCTGGAGATCTGCAATTAGATACTTCATAGCGCAATGAACATTACAGTGACAAGGGAAATATCCAGATGAAAACTGGAAAGAAGCTTTCTTAGAAACTTCTTGGTGATGTGTGAATTCCTCTCACAGAGTTACACTTATGTTTCGTGGAGCAGTCCATTAACACTGTCTTTGGGGAAACTGAGAAGAGCTTCTTTGGATCACATTGAGGTCTACGCTGATAAAGGACATTTCATCCGTTCAAAACGTGAAAGAAGCTTTCTGAGAAACTTCTTTCTGATCTGTGAGTTCATCTCACAGAGTTACAATCTCTGCCTCAAGAAGCAGTTAGCTAACACTCTTTTCGTGGAATCTGCAAAGTGATATTTGGGAGCCTATAGGGGCCCATGGTGATAAAGGAAATATCCTCACATAATAACTAAAGAGAAGCTTTCTGAGAAACTGCATTGCCATGTGTGAATGCAACTCACAGAGTTACGCCATTGTTTTTTGCAGCCGTTTCTTAGGACTGTTTCCGTGGATTCCGAGAAGTGATATTTCAGATAGCTTTGAAGAATAGAAGGAAAAAGAAATATCCTCCAAGAGAAAGCAGAACCAAGCTTTCTGAGAAACTGCTTTGTGATATGTGAATTCATTTCACAGTGTTCTATCACCCTTTCTTGGGGGAGTTTCCTAGCACTCATTTGAGGAATCTCAGATGTGATGTCTTTGATATCGTTGAATCGTATGCTGAATAAGGAACTATCCTCAGAGAAACCTGCAGAGAAGCCTTCTCAGAAACTTCTTTGTTGTGGGTGATTTCAGCCCACAGATGTCCATCATTGTTTCCACTGAGAAACTTGCTAGCAGAGTTTTCGCAGAATCTGCAATAGGACACACGGTGGCGCTCCAAGACCACAAATAACCTCGTCTAACTAAAGAAAGAAGCTTTCTGAGAAACCGCTTTGTGATGTGTGAATCTAACTCACTAAGTTGCAGCTGTATTTCGTGGGGCCGTGGCCTAGCCCTATTTGTGTGGAATCTGAGAACAGATATTCCCGATCCCTTTGAAAACAATGGGGCCAATGGAAACATGTTCCAATAAAAATGAGAAAGAAGCTTACTGAGAAACTTCTTTCTGATCTGTGAGTTCATCTCACAGAGTTACAACCTCTGCCTCTAGAAGAAGTTTGCTGACACTCTTCTCGTGGAATCTGCAAAGTGATATTTGGGAGCCTATAGGGGCCCATGGTGATAAAGGAAATATCCTCACATAATAACCAAAGAGAAGCTTTCTGAGAAACTGCATTGCCATGTGTGAATGCAACTCACAGAGTTACACGTTCCTCTTCAGTGATCAGTTTGTTAGCACAGTTTTCTGGAAATCTGCAATTAGATACTTCATAGCGCAATGAACATTACAGTGACAAAGGAAATATCCACAGATGAAAACTAGAAGGAAGCTTTCTTAGAAACTTCTTGTTGATGTGTGAATTCATCTCACAGAGTTACACTTATGTTTCGTGGAACAGTCCATTAACACTGTCTTTGGGGAAACTGAGAAGGGCTTCTTTGGAAGACATTGAGGCCTACGCTTGTAAAGGATATTTCATCCGTTCAAAACGTGAAAGAAGCTTTCTGAGAAACTTCTTTCTGATCTGTGAGTTCATCTCACAGAGTTACAACCTCTGCCTCAAGAAGCAGTTTGCTAACACTCTTCTCGTCTAATCTGCAAAGTGATATTTGGGAGACTATAGGGGCCCATGGTGATAAAGGAAATGTCCTCACATAATAACTAAAGAGAAGCGTTCTGAGAAACTGCATTGCCATGTGTGAATGCAACTCACAGAGTTACACGTTTCTCTTCAGTGATTAGTTTGTTAGCATAGTTTTCTGGAGATCTGCAATTAGATACTTCATAGCGCAATGAACATTACAGTGACAAAGGAAATATCCAGAGATGAAAACTAGAAAGAAGCTTTCATAGAAACTTCTTGGTGATGTGTGAATTCATCTCATAGAGTTACACTTATGTTTCGTGGAGCAGTCCATTAACACTGTCTTTGGGGAAACTGAGAAGGGCTTCTTTGGATCACATTGAGGCCTACGCTGATAAAGGAAATTTCATCCGTTCAAAACGTGAAAGAAGCTTTCTGAGAAACTTCTTTCTGATCTGTGAGTTCATCTCACAGAGTTACAACCTCTGCCTCAAGAAGAAGTTTGCTAACACTCTTCTCGTGGAACCTGCAAAGTGATATTTGGGAGCCGATAGGGGCCCATGGTGATAAAGGAAATATCCTCACATAATAACTAAAGAGAAGCTTTCTGAGAAACTGCATTACCATGGGTGAATGCAACTCACAGAGTTACACGTTTCTCTTCAGTGATCAGTTTGTAAGCACAGTTTTCTGGAGATCTGCAATTAGATACTTCATAGCGCAATGAACATTACAGTGACAAAGGAAATATCGACAGTGAAAACTAGAAGGAAGCTTTCTTAGAAACTTCTTGTTGATGTGTGAATTCATCTCACAGAGTTACACTTATGTTTCCTGGAGCAGTCCATTAACACTGTCTTTGGGGAAACTGAGAAGAGCTTCTTTGGATCACATTGAGGCCTACGCTGATAAAGGAAATTTCATCCGTTCAAAACGTGAAAGAAGCTTTCTGAGAAACTTCTTTCTGATCTGTGAGTTCATCTCACAGAGTTACAACCTCTACCTCAAGAAGAAGTTTGCTAACACTCTTCTCGTCTAATCTGCAAAGTGATATTTGGGAGCCCATAGGGGCCCATGGTGATAAAGGAAATGTCCACACATAATAACTAAAGAGAAGCTTTCTGAGAAACTGCATTGCCATGTGTGAATGCAACTCACTGAGTTACACGTTTCTCTTCAGTGATCAGTTTGTTAGCACAGTTTTCTGGAAATCTGCAATTAGATACTTCATAGCGCAATGAACATTACAGTGACAAAGGAAATATCGACAGTGAAAACTAGAAGGAAGCTTTCTTAGAAACTTCTTGTTGATGTGTGAATTCATCTCACAGAGTTACACTTATGTTTCGTGGAACAGTCCATTAACACTGTCTTTGGGGAAACTGAGAAGGGCTTCTTTGGAACACATTGAGGCCTACGCTGATAAAGGAAATTTCATCCGTTCAAAACGTGAAAGAAGCTTTCTGAGAAACTTCTTTCTGATCTGTGAGTTCATCTCACAGAGTTACAACTTCTGCCTTAAGAAGAAGTTTGCTAACACTCTTCTCGTGTAATCTGCAAAGTGATATTTGGGAGCCTATAGGGGCCCATGGTGATAAAGGAAATGTCCTCACATAATAACTAAAGAGAAGCTTTCTGAGAAACTGCATTACCATGTGTGAATGCAACTCACAGAGTTACACGTTTCTCTTCAGTGATCAGTTTGTTAGCATAGTTTTCTGGAGATCTGCAATTAGATACTTCATAGAGCAATGAATATTACAGTGACAAAGGAAATATCCAGAGATGAAAACTAGAATGAAGCTTTCATAGAAACTTCTTGGTGATGTGTGAATCATCTCACAGAGTTACACTTATGTTTCGTGGAGCAGTCCATTACCACTGTCTTTGGGGAAACTGAGAAGGGCTTCTTTGGATCACATTGAGGCCTACGCTGATAAAGGAAATTTCATCCGTTCAAAACGTGAAAGAAGCTTTCTGAGAAACTTCTTTCTGATCTGTGAGTTCATCTCACAGAGTTACAATCTCTGCCTCAAGAAGCAGTTTGCTAACACTCTTTTCGTGGAATCTGCAAAGTGATATTTGGGAGCCTATAGGGGCCCATGGTGATAAAGGAAATATCCTCACATAATAACTAAAGAGAAGCTTTCTGAGAAACTGCATTGCCATGTGTGAATGCAACTCACAGAGTTACACGTTTCTCTTCAGTGATCAGTTTGTTAGCATAGTTTTCTGGAGATCTGCAATTAGATACTTCATAGAGCAATGAATATTACAGTGACAAAGGAAATATCCAGAGATGAAAACTAGAAAGAAGCTTTCATAGAAACTTCTTGGTGATGTGTGAATTCATCTCACAGAGTTACACTTATGTTTCGTGGAGCAGTCCATTAACACTGTCTTTGGGGAAACTGAGAAGGGCTTCTTTGGATCACATTGAGGCCTACGCTGAGAAAGGAAATTTCATCCGTTCAAAACGTGAAAGAAGCTTTCTGAGAAACTTCTTTCTGAACTGTGAGTTCATCTCACAGAGTTACAATCTCTGCCTCAAGAAGCAGTTTGCTAACACTCTTTTCGTGGAATCTGCAAAGTGATATTTGGGAGCCTATAGGGGCCCATGGTGATAAAGGAAATATCCTCACATAATAACTAAAGAGAAGCTTTCTGAGAAACTGCATTGCCATGTGTGAATGCAACTCACAGAGTTACGCCATTGTTTTTTGCAGCCGTTTCTTAGGACTGTTTCCGTGGATTCCGAGAAGTGATATTTCAGATAGCTTTGAAGAATAGAAGGAAAAAGAAATATCCTCCAAGAGAAAGCAGAACCAAGCTTTCTGAGAAACTGCTTTGTGATATGTGAATTCATTTCACAGTGTTCTATCACCCTTTCTCGGGGGAGTTTCCTAGCACTCATTTGAGGAATCTCAGATGTGATGTCTTGGATATCGTTGAATCGCATGCTGAATAAGGAACTATCCTCAGAGAAACCTGCAGAGACGCCTTCTCAGAAACTTCTTTGTTGTGGGTGATTTCAGCCCACAGATGTCCATCATTGTTTCCACTGAGAAACTTGCTAGGAGAGTTTTCGCAGAATCTGCAATAGGACACACGGTGGCGCTCCAAGACCACAAATAACTTCGTCTTACTAAAGAAAGAAGCTTTCTGAGAAACCGCTTTGTGATGTGTGAATTCAACTCACTAAGTTGCAGCTGTATTTCGTGGGGCCGTGGCCTAGCCCTATTTGTGTGGAATCTGAGAACAGATATTCCCGAACCCTTTGAAAACAATGGGGCCAAGGGAAACATCTTCCAATAAAAATGAGAAAGAAGCTTACTGAGAAACTTCTTTCTGATCTGTGAGTTCATCTCACAGAGTTACAATCTCTGCCTCAAGAAGCAGTTTGCTAACACTCTTTTCGTGGAATCTGCAAAGTGATATTTGGGAGCGTATTGGGGCCCATGGTGATAAAGGAAATATCCTCACATAATAACTAAAGAGAAGCTTTCTGAGAAACTGCATTGCCATGTGTGAATGCAACTCACAGAGTTACACGTTTCTCTTCAGTGATCAGTTTCTTAGCACAGTTTTCTGGAGATCTGCAATTAGATACTTCATAGCGCAATGAACATTACAGTGACAAAGGAAATATCCAGATGAAAACTAGAAAGAAGCTTTCTTAGAAACTTCTTGGTGATGTGTGTATCATCTCACAGAGTTACACTTATGTTTCGTGGAGCAGTCCATTAACACTGTCTTTGGGGAAACTGAGAAGGGCTTCTTTGGATCACATTGAGGCCTACGCTGATAAAGGAAATTTCATCCGTTCAAAACGTGAAAGAAGCTTTCTGAGAAACTTCTTTCTGATCTGTGAGTTCATCTCACAGAGTTACAACCTCTGCCTCAAGAAGAAGTTTGCTAACACTCTTCTCGTCTAATCTGCAACGTGATATTTGGGAGCCTATAGGGGCCCATGGTGATAAAGGAAATGTCCTCACATAATAACTAAAGAGAAGCTTTCTGAGAAACTGCATTACCATGTGTGAATGCAACTCACAAAGTTACACGTTTCTCTTCAGTGATCAGTTTGTTAACACAGTTTTCTGGAGATCTGCAATTAGATACTTCATAGCGCAATGAACATTACAGTGACAAAGGAAATATCCAGATGAAAACTAGAAAGAAGCTTTCTTAGAAACTTCTTGGTGATGTGTGAATTCCTCTCACAGAGTTACACTTATGTTTCGTGGAGCAGTCCATTAACACTGTCTTTGGGGAAACTGAGAAGAGCTTCTTTGGATCACATTGAGGCCTACGCTGATAAAGGAAATTTCATCCGTTCAAAACGTGAAAGAAGCTTTCTGAGAAACTTCTTTCTGATCTGTGAGTTCATCTCACAGTGTTCCAATCTCTGCCTCAAGAAGCAGTTTGCAAACACTCTTTTCGTGGAATCTGCAAAGTGATATTTGGGAGCCTATAGGGGTCCATGGTGATAAAGGAAATATCCTCACATAATAACTAAAGAGAAGCTTTCTGAGAAACTGCATTACCATGTGTGAATGCAACTCACAAAGTTACACGTTTCTCTTCAGTTATCAGTTTGTTAGCACAGTTTTCTGGAAATCTGCAATTAGATACTTCATAGCGCAATGAACATTACAGTGACAAAGGAAATATCCAGAGATGAAAACTAGAAAGAAGCTTTCATAGAAACTTCTTGGTGATGTGTGAATTCATCTCATAGAGTTACACTTATGTTTCGTGGAGCAGTCCATTAACACTGTCTTTGGGGAAACTGAGAAGGGCTTCTTTGGATCACATTGAGGCCTACGCTGATAAAGGAAATTTCATCCGTTCAAAACGTGAAAGAAGCTTTCTGAGAAACTTCTTTCTGATCTGTGAGTTCATCTCACAGAGTTACAACCTCTGCCTCAAGAAGAAGTTTGCTAACACTCTTCTCGTCTAATCTGCAAAGTGATATTTGGGAGCCTATAGGGGCCCATGGTGATAAAGGAAATGTCCTCACATAATAACTAAAGAGAAGCTTTCTGAGAAACTGCATTGCCATGTGTGAATGCAACTCACTGAGTTAAACGTTTCTCTTCAGTGATCAGTTTGTTAGCACAGTTTTCTGGAAATCTGCAATTAGATACTTCATAGCGCAATGAACATTACAGTGACAAAGGAAATATCGACAGTGAAAACTAGAAGGAAGCTTTCTTAGAAACTTCTTGTTGATGTGTGAATTCATCTCACAGAGTTACACTTATGTTTCGTGGAACAGTCCATTAACACTGTCTTTGGGGAAACTGAGAAGGGCTTCTTTGGACCACATTGAGGCCTACGCTGATAAAGGAAATTTCATCCGTTCAAAACATGAAAGAAGCTTTCTGAGAAACTTCTTTCTGATCTGTGAGTTCATCTCACAGAGTTACAACCTCTGCCTTAAGAAGAAGTTTGCTAACACTCTTCTCGTGTAATCTGCAAAGTGATATTTGGGAGCCTATAGGGGCCCATGGTGATAAAGGAAATGTCCTCACATAATAACTAAAGAGAAGCTTTCTGAGAAACTGCATTACCATGTGTGAATGCAACTCACAGAGTTACACGTTTCTCTTCAGTGATCAGTTTGTTAGCATAGTTTTCTGGAGATCTGCAATTAGATACTTCATAGAGCAATGAATATTACAGTGACAAAGGAAATATCCAGAGATGAAAACTAGAAAGAAGCATTCATAGAAACTTCTTGGTGATGTGTGAATCATCTCACAGAGTTACACTTATGTTTCGTGGAGCAGTCCATTAACACTGTCTTTGGGGAAACTGAGAAGGGCTTCTTTGGATCACATTGAGGCCTACGCTGATAAAGGAAATTTCATCCGTTCAAAACGTGAAAGAAGCTTTCTGAGAAACTTCTTTCTGATCTGTGAGTTCATCTCACAGAGTTACAATCTCTGCCTCAAGAAGCAGTTTGCTAACACTCTTTTCGTGGAATCTGCAAAGTGATATTTGGGAGCCTATAGGGGCCCATGGTGATAAAGGAAATGTCCTCACATAATAACTAAAGAGAAGCATTCTGAGAAACTGCATTGCCATGTGTGAAAGCAACTCACAGAGTTACACGTTTCTCTTCAGTGATCAGTTTGTTAGCATAGTTTTCTGGAGATC
The DNA here is from genome assembly GCF_007565055.1 of Rhinopithecus roxellana. Classification (NCBI taxonomy): domain Eukaryota; kingdom Metazoa; phylum Chordata; class Mammalia; order Primates; family Cercopithecidae; genus Rhinopithecus; species Rhinopithecus roxellana. Next base: position 102,777,898 of record NC_044552.1, on the reverse strand, counting down.
TGCAATTAGATACTTCATAGCGCAATGATCATTACAGTGACAAAGGAAATATCCAGATGAAAACTAGAAAGAAGCTTTCTTAGAAACTTCTTGGTGATGTGTGAATTCATCTCACAGGGTTACACTTATGTTTCGTGGAGCAGTCCATTAACACTGTCTTTGGGGAAACTGAGAAGGGCTTCTTTGGACCACATTGAGGCCTACGCTGAGAAAGGAAATTTCATCCGTTCAAAACGTGAAAGAAGCTTTCTGAGTAACTTCTTTCTGATCTGTGAGTTCATCTCACCGAGTTCCAATCTCTGCCTCACGAAGCAGTTTGCTAACACTCTTTTCGTGGAATCTGCAAAGTGATATTTGGGAGCCTATAGGGGCCCATGGTGATAAAGGAAATATCCTCACATAATAACTAAAGAGAAGCTTTCTGAGAAACTGCATTGCCATGTGTGAATGCAACTCACAGAGTTACGCCATTGTTTTTTGCAGCCGTTTCTTAGGACTGTTTCCGTGGATTCCGAGAAGTGATATTTCAGATAGCTTTGAAGAATAGAAGGAAAAAGAAATATCTTCCAAGAGAAAGCAGAACCAAGCTTTCTGAGAAACTGCTTTGTGATATGTGAATTCATTTCACAGTGTTCTATCACCCTTTCTCGGGGGAGTTTCCTAGCACTCATTTGAGGAATCTCAGATGTGATGTCTTGAATATCGTTGAATCGCATGCTGAATAAGGAACTATCCTCAGAGAAACCTGCAGAGACGCCTTCTCAGAAACTTCTTTGTTGTGGGTGATTTCAGCCCACAGATGTCCATCATTGTTTCCACTGAGACACTTGCTAGGAGAGTTTTCAAAGAATCTGCAATAGGACACACGGTGGCGCTCCAAGACCACAAATAACTTCGTCTTACTAAAGAAAGAAGCTTTCTGAGAAACCGCTTTGTGATGTGTGAATTCAACTCACTAAGTTGCAGCTGTATTTCGTGGGGCCGTGGCCTAGCCCTATTTGTGTGGAATCTGAGAACAGATATTCCCGAACCCTTTGAAAACAATGGGGCCAAGGGAAACATCTTCCAATAAAAATGAGAAAGAAGCTTACTGAGAAACTTCTTTCTGATCTGTGAGTTCATCTCACAGAGTTACAATCTCTGCCTCAAGAAGCAGTTTGCTAACACTCTTTTCGTGGAATCTGCAAAGTGATATTTGGGAGCCTATTGGGGCCCATGGTGATAAAGGAAATATCCTCACATAATAACTAAAGAGAAGCTTTCTGAGAAACTGCATTGCCATGTGTGAATGCAACTCACAGTTACACGTTTCTCTTCAGTGATCAGTTTCTTAGCACAGTTTTCTGGAGATCTGCAATTAGATACTTCATAGAGCAATGAACATTACAGTGACAAAGGAAATATCCAGATGAAAACTAGAAAGAAGCTTTCTTAGAAACTTCTTGGTGATGTGTGAATTCATCTCACAGAGTTACACTTATGTTTCGTGGAGCAGTCCATTAACACTGTCTTTGTGGAAACTGAGAAGTGCTTCCTTGGATCACATTGAGGCCTACGCTGATAAAGGAAATTTCATCCGTTCAAAACGTGAAAGAAGCTTTCTGAGAAACTTCTTTCTGATCTGTGAGTTCATCTCACAGAGTTACAACCTCTGCCTCAAGAAGAAGTTTGCTAACACTCTTCTCGTCTAATCTGCAAAGTGATATTTGGGAGCCTATAGGGGCCCATGGTGATAAAGGAAATGTCCTCACATAATAACTAAAGAGAAGCTTTCTGAGAAACTGCATTACCATGTGTGAATGCAACTCACAAAGTTACACGTTTCTCTTCAGTGATCAGTTTGTTAACACAGTTTTCTGGAGATCTGCAATTAGATACTTCATAGCGCAATGAACATTACAGTGACAAAGGAAATATCCAGATGAAAACTAGAAAGAAGCTTTCTTAGAAACTTCTTGGTGATGTGTGAATTCATCTCACAGAGTTACACTTATGTTTCGTGGAGCAGTCCATTAACACTGTCTTTGGGGAAACTGAGAAGAGCTTCTTTGGATCACATTGAGGCCTACGCTGATAAAGGAAATTTCATCCGTTCAAAACGTGAAAGAAGCTTTCTGAGAAACTTCTTTCTGATCTGTGAGTTCATCTCACAGTGTTCCAATCTCTGCCTCAAGAAGCAGTTTGCTAACACTCTTTTCGTGGAATCTGCAAAGTGATATTTGGGAGCCTATAGGGGCCCATGGTGATAAAGGAAAGGTCCTCACATAATAACTAAAGAGAAGCTTTCTGAGAAACTGCATTGCCATGTGTGAATGCAACTCACAGAGTTACACGTTTCTCTTCAGTGATCAGTTTGTTAGCACAGTTTTCTGGAAATCTGCAATTAGATACTTCATAGCGCAATGAACATTACAGTGACAAAGGAAATATCGACAGTGAAAACTAGAAGGAAGCTTTCTTAGAAACTTCTTGTTGATGTGTGAATTCATCTCACAGAGTTACACTTATGTTTCGTGGAACAGTCCATTAACACTGTCTTTGTGGAAACAGAGAAGGGCTTCCTTGGACCACATTGAGGCCTACGCTGATAAAGGAAATTTCATCCGTTCAAAACGTGACAGAAGCTTTCTGAGAAACTTCTTTCTGATCTGTGAGTTCATCTCACAGAGTTACAACCTCTGCCTCAAGAAGAAGTTTGCTAACACTCTTCTCGTGTAATCCGCAAAGTGATATTTGGGAGCCTTTAGGGGCCCATGGTGATAAAGGAAATATCCTCACATAATAACTAAAGAGAAGCTTTCTGAGAAACTGCATTACCATGTGTGTATGCAACTCATAGAGTTACACGTTTCTCTTCAGTGATCAGTTTGTTAGCACAGTTTTCTGGAAATCTGCATTTAGATACTTCTTAGCGCAATGAACATTACAGTGACAAAGGAAATATCCACAGTGACAACTAGAAGGAAGCTTTCTTAGAAACTTCTTGGTGATGTGTGAATTCATCTCACAGAGTTACACTTATGTTTCGTGGAGCAGTCCATTAACACTGTCTTTGGGGAAACTGAGAAGAGCTTCTTTGGATCACATTGAGGCCTACGTTGATAAAGGAAATTTCATCCGTTCAAAACGTGAAAGAAGCTTTCTGAGAAACTTCTTTCTGATCTGTGAGTTCATCTCACAGAGTTACAACCTCTGCCTCAAGAAGAAGTTTGCTAACACTCTTCTCGTCTAATCTGCAAAGTGATATTTGGGAGCCTATAGGGGCCCATGGTGATAAAGGAAATGTCCTCACATAATAACTAAAGAGAAGCTTTCTGAGAAACTGCATTACCATGTGTGAATGCAACTCAGAGAGTTACACGTTTCTCTTCAGTGATCAGTTTGTTAGCACAGTTTTCTGGAAATCTGCAATTAGATACTTCATAGCGCAATGAACATTACAGTGACAAAGGAAATATCGACAGTGAAAACTAGAAGGAAGCTTTCTTAGAAACTTCTTGTTGATTTGTGAATTCATCTCACAGAGTTACACTTATGTTTCGTGGAACAGTCCATTAACACTGTCTTTGGGGAAACTGAGAAGGGCTTCTTTGGATCACATTGAGGCCTACGCTGATAAAGGAAATTTCATCCGTTCAAAACGTGAAAGAAGCTTTCTGAGAAACTTCTTTCTGATCTGTGAGTTCATCTCACAGAGTTACAACCTCTGCCTCAAGAAGAAGTTTGCTAACACTCTTCTCGTCTAATCTGCAAAGTGATATTTGGGAGCCTATAGGGGCCCATGGTGATAAAGGAAATTTCCTCACATAATAACTAAAGAGAAGCTTTCTGAGAAACTGCATTACCATGTGTGAATGCAACTCACAGAGTTACACGTTTCTCTTCAGTGATCAGTTTGTTAACACAGTTTTCTGGAGATCTGCAATTAGATACTTCATAGCGCAATGAACATTACAGTGACAAAGGAAATATCCAGATGAAAACTAGAAAGAAGCTTTCTTAGAAACTTCTTGTTGATGTGTGAATTCATCTCACAGAGTTACACTTATGTTTCGTGGAGCAGTCCATTAACACTGTCTTTGGGGAAACTGAGAAGAGCTTCTTTGGATCACATTGAGGTCTACGCTGATAAAGGAAATTTCATCCGTTCAAAACGTGAAAGAAGCTTTCTGAGAAACTTCTTTCTGATCTGTGAGTTCATCTCACAGAGTTACAATCTCTGCCTCAAGAAGCAGTTTGCTAACACTCTTTTCGTGGAATCTGCAAAGTGATATTTGGGAGCCTATAGGGGCCCATGGTGATAAAGGAAATATCCTCACATAATAACTAAAGAGAAGTTTTCTGAGAAACTGCATTACCATGTGTGAATGCAACTCACAAAGTTACACGTTTCTCTTCAGTGATCAGTTTGTTAGCACAGTTTTCTGGAAATCTGCAATTAGATACTTCATAGCGCAATGAACATTACAGTGACAAAGGAAATATCCACAGTGAAAACTAGAAGGAAGCTTTCTTAGAAACTTCTTGTTGATGTGTGAATTCATCTCATAGAGTTACACTTATGTTTCGTGGAACAGTACATTAACACTGTCTTTGGGGAAACTGAGAAGGGCTTCTTTGGACCACACTGAGGCCTACGCTGATAAAGGAAATTTCATCCGTTCAAAACGTGAAAGAAGCTTTCTGAGAAACTTCTTTCTGATCTGTGAGTTCATCTCACAGAGTTACAACCTCTACCTCAAGAAGAAGTTTGCTAACACTCTTCTCGTCTAATCTGCAAAGTGATATTTGGGAGCCTATAGGGGCCCATGGTGATAAAGGAAATGTCCTCACATAATAACTAAAGAGAAGCTTTCTGAGAAACTGCATTGCCATGTGTGAATGCAACTCACAGAGTTACACGTTTCTCTTCAGTGATCAGTTTGTTAGCACAGTTTTCTGGAAATCTGCAATTAGATACTTCATAGCGCAATGAACATTACAGTGACAAAGGAAATATCCACAGTGAAAACTAGAAGGAAGCTTTCTTAGAAACTTCTTGTTGATGTGTGAATTCATCTCACAGAGTTACACTTATGTTTCGTGGAACAGTCCATTAACACTGTCTTTGTGGAAACAGAGAAGGGCTTCTTTGGACCACATTGAGGCCTACGCTGATAAAGGAAATTTCATCAGTTCAAAACGTGACAGAAGCTTTCTGAGAAACTTCTTTCTGATCTGTGAGTTCATCTCACAGAGTTACAACCTCTGCCTCAAGAGGAAGTTTGCTAACACTCTTCTCGTCTAATCCGCAAAGTGATATTTGGGAGCCTATAGGGGCCCATGGTGTTAAAGGAAATGTCCTCACATAATAACTAAAGAGAAGCTTTCTGAGAAATTGCATTACCATGTGTGTATGCAACTCACAGAGTTACACGTTTCTCTTCAGTGATCAGTTTGTTAGCACAGTTTTCTGGAAATCTGCATTTAGATACTTCATAGCGCAATGAACATTACAGTGACAAAGGAAATATCCACAGTGACAACTAGAAGGAAGCTTTCTTAGAAACTTCTTGTTGATGTGTGAATTCATCTCACAGAGTTACACTTATGTTTCGTGGAACAGTCCATTAACACTGTCTTTGTGGAAACTGAGAAGGGCTTCTTTGGACCACAATGAGGCCTACGCTGATAAAGGAAATTTCATCCGTTCAAAACGTGAAAGAAGCTTTCTGAGAAACTTCTTTCTGATCTGTGAGTTCATCTCACAGAGTTACAACCTCTGCCTCAAGAAGAAGTTTGCTAACACTCTTCTCGTCTAGTCTGCAAAGTGATATTTGGGAGCCTATAGGGGCCCATGGTGATAAAGGAAATGTCCTCACATAATAACTAAAGAGAAGCTTTCTGAGAAACTGCATTTCCATGTGTGAATGCAACTCACAGAGTTACACGTTTCTCTTCAGTGATCAGTTTGTTAGCACAGTTTTCTGGAGATCTGCAATTAGATACTTCATAGCGCAATGAACATTACAGTGACAAAGGAAATATCCAGATTAAAACTAGAAAGAAGCTTTCTTAGAAACTTCTTGGTGATGTGTGAATTCATCTCACAGAGTTACACTTATGTTTCGTGGAACAGTCCATTAACACTGTCTTTGGGGAAACTGAGAAGGGCTTCTTTGGACCACATTGAGGCCTACGCTGATAAAGGAAATTTCATCCGTTCAAAACGTGAAAGAAGCTTTCTGAGAAACTTCTTTCTGATCTGTGAGTTCATCTCACAGAGTTACAACCTCTGCCTGAAGAAGCAGTTTGCTAACACTCTTTTCGTGGAATCTGCAAAGTGATATTTGGGAGCCTATTGGGGCCCATGGTGATAAAGGAAATATCCTCACATAATAACTAAAGAGAAGCTTTCTGAGAAACTGCATTGCCATGTGTGAATGCAACTCACAGAGTTACGCCATTGTTTTTTGCAGCCGTTTCTTAGGACTGTTTCCGTGGATTCCGAGAAGTGATATTTCAGATAGCTTTGAAGAATAGAAGGAAAAAGAAATATCCTCCAAGAGAAAGCAGAACCAAGCTTTCTGAGAAACTGCTTTGTGATATGTGAATTCATTTCACAGTGTTCTATCACCCTTTCTCGGGGGAGTTTCCTAGCACTCATATGAGGAATGTCAGATGTGATGTCTTGGATATCGTTGAATCGCATGCTGAATAAGGAACTATCCTCAGAGAAACCTGCAGAGAAGCCTTCTCAGAAACTTCTTTGTTGTGGGTGATTTCAGCCCACAGATGTCCATCATTGTTTCCACTGAGAAACTTGCTAGGAGAGTTTTCGCAGAATCTGCAATAGGACACACGGTGGCGCTCCAAGACCACAAATAACTTCGTCTTACTAAAGAAAGAAGCTTTCTGAGAAACCGCTTTGTGATGTTTGAATTCAACTCACTAAGTTGCAGCTGTATTTCGTGGGGCCGTGGCCTAGCCCTATTTGTGTGGAATCTGAGAACAGATATTCCCGAACCCTTTGAAAACAATGGGGCCAAGGGAAACATCTTCCAATAAAAATGAGAAAGAAGCTTACTGAGAAACTTCTTTCTGATCTGTGAGTTCATCTCACAGAGTTACAATCTCTGCCTCAAGAAGCAGTTTGCTAACACTCTTTTCGTGGAATCTGCAAAGTGATATTTGGGAGCCTATTGGGGCCCATGGTGATAAAGGAAATATCCTCACATAATAACTAAAGAGAAGCATTCTGAGAAACTGCATTGCCATGTGTGAATGCAACTCACAGAGTTACACGTTTCACTTCAGTGATCAGTTTGTTAGCATAGTTTTCTGGAGATCTGCAATTAGATACTTCATAGCGCAATGAACATTACAGTGACAAAGGAAATATCCTGAGATGAAAACTAGAAAGAAGCTTTCATGGAAACTTCTTGGTGATGTGTGAATTCATCTCACAGAGTTACACTTATGTTTCGTGGAGCAGTCTATTAACACTGTCTTTGGGGAAACTGAGAAGGGCTTCTTTGGATCACATTGAGGCCTACGCTGATAAAGGAAATTTCATCCGTTCAAAACGTGAAAGAAGCTTTCTGAGAAACTTCTTTCTGATCTGTGAGTTCCTCTCACAGAGATACAACCTCTGCCTCAAGAAGAAGTTTGCTAACACTCTTCTCGTCTAATCTGCAAAGTGATATTTGGGAGCCTATAGGGGCCCATGGTGATAAAGGAAATGTCCTCACATAATAACTAAAGAGAAGCTTTCTGAGAAACTGCATTACCATGTGTGAATGCAACTCACAAAGTTACACGTTTCTCTTCAGTGATCAGTTTGTTAGCACAGTTTTCTGGAAATCTGCAATTAGATACTTCATAGCGCAATGAACATTACAGTGACAAAGGAAATATCCACAGTGAAAACTAGAAGGAAGCTTTCTTAGAAACTTCTTGTTGATGTGTGAATTCATCTCACAGAGTTACACTTATGTTTCGTGGAACAGTCCATTAACACTGTCTTTGGGGAAACTGAGAAGGGCTTCTTTGGACCACATTGAGGCCTACACTGATAAAGGAAATTTCATCCGTTCAAAACGTGAAAGAAGCTTTCTGAGAAACTTCTTTCTGATCTGTGAGTTCATCTCACAGAGTTCCAATCTCTGCCTCAAGAAGCAGTTTGCTAACACTCTTTTCGTGGAATCTGCAAAGTGATATTTGGCAGCCTATTGGGGCCCATGGTGATAAAGGAAATATCCTCACATAATAACTAAAGAGAAGCATTCTGATAAACTGCATTGCCATGTGTGAATGCAACTCACAGAGTTACACGTTTCTCTTCAGTGATCAGTTTGTTAGCATAGTTTTCTGGAGATCTGCAATTAGATACTTCATAGCGCAATGAACATTACAGTGACAAAGGAAATATCCAGAGATGAAAACGAGAAAGAAGCTTTCATAGAAACTTCTTGGTGATGTGTGAATTCATCTCACAGAGTTACACTTATGTTTCGTGGAGCAGTCCATTAACACTGTCTTTGGGGAAACTGAGAAGGGCTTCTTTGGATCACATTGAGGCCTACGCTGATAAAGGAAATTTCATCCGTTCAAAACGTGAAAGAAGCTTTCTGAGAAACTTCTTTCTGATCTGTGAGTTCCTCTCACAGAGTTACAACCTCTGCCTCAAGAAGAAGTTTGCTAACACTCTTCTCGTCTAATCTGCAAAGTGATATTTGGGAGCCTATAGGGGCCCATGGTGATAAAGGAAATGTCCTCACATAATAACTAAAGAGAAGCTTTCTGAGAAACTGCATTACCATGTGTGAATGCAACTCACAAAGTTACACGTTTCTCTTCAGTGATCAGTTTGTTAACACAGTTTTCTGGAGATCTGCAATTAGATACTTCATAGCGCAATGAACATTACAGTGACAAAGGAAATATCCAGATGAAAACTAGAAAGAAGCTTTCTTAGAAACTTCTTGGTGATGTGTGAATTCATCTCACAGAGTTACACTTATGTTTCGTGGAGCAGTCCATTAACACTGTCTTTGGGGAAACTGAGAAGAGCTTCTTTGGATCACATTGAGGCCTACGCTGATAAAGGAAATTTCATCCGTTCAAAACGTGAAAGAAGCTTTCTGAGAAACTTCTTTCTGATCTGTGAGTTCATCTCACAGAGTTACAATCTCTGCCTCAAGAAGCAGTTTGCTAACACTCTTTTCGTGGAATCTGCAAAGTGATATTTGGGAGCCTATAGGGGCCCATGGTGATAAAGGAAATATCCTCACATAATAACTAAAGAGAAGCTTTCTGAGAAACTGCATTACCATGTGTGAATGCAACTCACAAAGTTACACGTTTCGCTTCAGTTATCAGTTTGTTAGCACAGTTTTCTGGAAATCTGCAATTAGATACTTCATAGCGCAATGAACATTACAGTGACAAAGGAAATATCCACAGTGAAAACTAGAAGGAAGCTTTCTTAGAAACTTCTTGTTGATGTGTGAATTCATCTCACAGAGTTACACTTATGTTTCGTGGAACAGTCCATTAACACTGTCTTTGGGGAAACTGAGAAGGGCTTCTTTGGACCACATTGAGGCCTACACTGATAAAGGAAATTTCATCCGTTCAAAACGTGAAAGAAGCTTTCTGAGAAACTTCTTTCTGATCTGTGAGTTCATCTCACAGAGTTCCAATCTCTGCCTCAAGAAGCAGTTTGCTAACACTCTTTTCGTGGAATCTGCAAAGTGATATTTGGCAGCCTATTGGGGCCCATGGTGATAAAGGAAATATCCTCACATAATAACTAAACAGAAGCATTCTGAGAAACTGCATTGCCATGTGTGAATGCAACTCACAGAGTTACGCCATTGTTTTTTGCAGCCGTTTCTTAGGACTGTTTCCGTGGATTCCGAGAAGTGATATTTCAGATAGCTTTGAAGAATAGAAGGAAAAAGAAATATCCTCCAAGAGAAAGCAGAACCAAGCTTTCTGAGAAACTGCTTTGTGATATGTGCATTCATTTCACAGTGTTCTATCACCCTTTCTCGGGGGAGTTTCCTTGCACTCATTTGAGGAATCTCAGATGTGATGTCTTGGATATCGTTAAATCGCATTCTGAATAAGGAACTATCCTCAGAGAAACCTGCAGAGAAGCCTTCTCAGAAACTTTTTGTTGTGGGTGATTTCAGCCCACAGATGTCCATCATTGTTTCCACTGAGAAACTTGCTAGGAGAGTTTTCGCAGAATCTGCAATAGGACACACGGTGGCGCTCCAAGACCACAAATAACTTACCCTTACTAAAGAAAGAAGCTTTCTGAGAAACCGCTTTGTGATGTGTGAATTCAACTCACTAAGTTGCAGCTGTATTTCGTGGGGCCGTGGCCTAGCCCTATTTGTGTGGAATCTGAGAACAGATATTCCCGAACCCTTTGAAAACAATGGGGCCAAGGGAAACATCTTCCAATAAAAATGAGAAAGAAGCTTACTGAGAAACTTCTTTCTGATCTGTGAGTTCATCTCACCGAGTTCCAATCTCTGCCTCAAGAAGCAGTTTGCTAACACTCTTTTCGTGGAATCTGCAAAGTGATATTTGGGAGCCTATAGGGGCCCATGGTGATAAAGGAAATGTCCTCACATAATAACTAAAGTGAAGCTTTCTGAGAAACTGCATTGCCATGTGTGAATGCAACTCACAGAGTTACACGTTTCTCTTCAGTGATCAGTTTGTTAGCACAGTTTTCTGGAAATCTGCAATTAGATACTTCATAGCGCAATGAACATTACAGTGACAAAGGAAATATCCACAGTGAAAACTAGAAGGAAGCTTTCTTAGAAACTTCTTGTTGATGTGTGAATTCATCTCACAGAGTTACACTTATGTTTCGTGGAACAGTCCATTAACATTGTCTTTGGGGAAACTGAGAAGGGCTTCTTTGGACCACATTGAGGCCTACGCTGATAAAGGAAATTTCATCCGTTCAAAACGTGAAAGAAGCTTTCTGAGAAACTTCTTTCTGATCTGTGAGTTCATCTCACAGAGTTACAACCTCTGCCTCAAGAAGAAGTTTGCTAACACTCTTCTCGTGTAATCTGCAAAGTGATATTTGGGAGCCTATAGGGGCCCATGGTGATAAAGGAAATGTCCTCACATAATAACTAAAGAGAAGCTTTCTGAGAAACTGCATTACCATGTGTGAATGCAACTCACAGAGTTACACGTTTCTCTTCAGTGATCAGTTTGTTAGCATAGTTTTCTGGAGATCTGCAATTAGATACTTCATAGCGCAATGAACATTACAGTGACAAAGGAAATATCGACAGTGAAAACTAGAAGGAAGCTTTCTTAGAAACTTCTTGTTGATGTGTGAATTCATCTCACAGAGTTACACTTATGTTTCTTGGAACAGTCCATTAACACTGTCTTTGGGGAAACTGAGAAGGGCTTATTTGGACCACATTGAGGCCTACGCTGATAAAGGAAATTTCATCCGTTCAAAACGTGAAAGAAGCTTTCTGAGAAACTTCTTTCTGATCTGTGAGTTCATCTCACAGAGTTACAACCTCTGCCTCAAGAAGAAGTTTGCTAACACTCTTCTCGTCTAATCTGCAAAGTGATATTTGGGAGCCTAGAGGGGCCCATGGTGATAAAGGAAATGTCCTCACATAATAACTAAAGAGAAGCTTTCTGAGAAACTGCATTACCATGTGTGAATGCAACTCACAAAGTTACACGTTTCTCTTCAGTGATCAGTTTGTTAACACAGTTTTCTGGAGATCTGCAATTAGATACTTCATAGCGCAATGAACATTACAGTGACAAAGGAAATATCCAGATGAAACTAGAAAGAAGCTTTCTTAGAAACTTCTTGGTGATGTATGAATTCATCTCACAGAGTTACACTTATGTTTCGTGGAGCAGTCCATTAACACTGTCTTTGGGGAAACTGAGAAGAGCTTCTTTGGATCACATTGAGGCCTACGCTGATAAAGGAAATTTCATCCGTTCAAAACGTGAAAGAAGCTTTCTGAGAAACTTCTTTCTGATCTGTGAGTTCATCTCACCGAGTTCCAATCTCTGCCTCAAGAAGCAGTTTGCTAACACTCTTTTCGTGGAATCTGCAAAGTGATATTTGGGAGCCTATAGGGGCCCATGGTGATAAAGGAAATGTCCTCACATAATAACTAAAGTGAAGCTTTCTGAGAAACTGCATTGCCATGTGTGAATGAAACTCACAGAGTTACACGTTTCTCTTCAGTGATCAGTTTGTTAGCATAGTTTTCTGGAAATCTGCAATTAGATACTTCATAGCGCAATGAACATTACAGTGACAAAGGAAATATCCACAGTGAAAACTAGAAGGAAGCTTTCTTAGAAACTTCTTGTTGATGTGTGAATTCATCTCACAGAGTTACACTTATGTTTCGTGGAACAGTCCATTAACACTGTCTTTGGGGAAACTGCGAAGGGCTTCTTTGGACCACATTGAGGCCTACGCTGGTAAAGGAAATTTCATCCGTTCAAAACGTGAAAGAAGCTTTCTGAGAAACTTCTTTCTGATCTGTGAGTTCATCTCACAGAGTTACAACCTCTGCCTCAAGAAGAAGTTTGCTAACACTCTTCTCGTGTAATCTGCAAAGTGATATTTGGGAGCCTATAGGGGCCCATGGTGATAAAGGAAATGTCCTCACATAATAACTAAAGAGAAGCTTCTGAGAAACTGCATTACCATGTGTGAATGCAACTCACAGAGTTACACGTTTCTCTTCAGTGATCAGTTTGTTAGCATAGTTTTCTGGAGATCTGCAATTAGATACTTCATAGCGCAATGAACATTACAGTGACAAAGGAAATATCCACAGTGAAAACTAGAAGGAAGCTTTCTTAGAAACTTCTTGTTGATGTGTGAATTCATCTCACAGAGTTACACTTATGTTTCGTGGAGCAGTCCATTAACACTGTCTTTGGGGAAACTGAGAAGAGCTTCTTTGGATCACATTGAGGCCTACGCTGATAAAGGAAATTTCATCCGTTCAAAACGTGAAAGTAGCTTTCTGAGAAACTTCTTTCTGATCTGTGAGTTCATCTCACAGAGTTACAATCTCTGCCTCAAGAAGCAGTTTGCTAACACTCTTTTCGTGGAATCTGCAAAGTGATATTTGGGAGCCTATAGGGGCCCATGGTGATAAAGGAAATATCCTCACATAATAACTAAAGAGAATCTTTCTGAGAAACTGCATTACCATGTGTGACTGCAACTCACAAAGTTACACGTTTCTCTTCAGTTATCAGGGTGTTAGCACAGTTTTCTGGAAATCTGCAATTAGATACTTCATAGCGCAATGAACATTACAGTGACAAAGGAAATATCCACAGTGAAAACTAGAAGGAAGCTGTCTTAGAAACTTCTTGTTGATGTGTGAATTCATCTCACAGAGTTACACTTATGTTTCGTGGAACAGTCCATTAACACTGTCTTTGGGGAAACTGAGAAGGGCTTCTTTGGACCACATTGAGGCCTACGCTGATAAAGGAAATTTCATCCGTTCAAAACGTGAAAGAAGCTTTCTGAGAAACTTCTTTCTGATCTGTGAGTTCATCTCACAGAGTTACAATCTCTGCCTCAAGAAGCAGTTTGCTAACACTCTTTTCGTGGAATCTGCAAAGTGATATTTGGCAGCCTATTGGGGCCCATGGTGATAAAGGAAATATCCTCACATAACAACTAAAGAGAAGCATTCTGAGAAACTGCATTGCCATGTGTGAATGCAACTCACAGAGTTACACGTTTCTCTTCAGTGATCAGTTTGTTAGCATAGTTTTCTGGAGATCTGCAATTAGATACTTCATAGCGCAATGAACATTACAGTGACAAAGGAAATATCCAGAGATGAAAACTAGAAAGAAGCTTTCATAGAAACTTCTTGGTGATGTGTGAATTCATCTCACAGAGTTACACTTATGTTTCGTGGAGCAGTCCATTAACACTGTCTTTGGGGAAACTGAGAAGGGCTTCTTTGGATCACATTGAGGCCTACGCTGATAAAGGAATTTCATCCGTTCAAAACGTGAAAGAAGCTTTCTGAGAAACTTCTTTCTGATCTGTGAGTTCATCTCACAGAGTTCCAATCTCTGCCTCAAGAAGCAGTTTGCTAACACTCTTTCGTGGAATCTGCAAAGTGATATTTGGGAGCCTATAGGGGCCCATGGTGATAAAGGAAATATCCTCACATAATAACTAAAGAGAAGCTTTCTGAGAAACTGCATTACCATATGTGAATGCAACTCACAAAGTTACACGTTTCTCTTCAGTGATCAGTTTGTTAGCACAGTTTTCTGGAAATCTGCAATTAGATACTTCATAGCGCAATGAACATTACAGTGACAAAGGAAATATCCACAGTGAAAACTAGAAGGAAGCTTTCTTAGAAACTTCTTGTTGATGTGTGAATTCATCTCACAGAGTTACACTTATGTTTCGTGGAACAGTCCATTAACACTGTCTTTGGGGAAACTGAGAAGGGCTTCTTTGGACCACATTGAGGCCTACGCTGATAAAGGAAATTTCATCCGTTCAAAACGTGAAAGAAGCTTTCTGAGAAACTTCTTTCTGATCTGTGAGTTCATCTCACAGAGTTACAACCTCTGCCTCAAGAAGAAGTTTGCTAACACTCTTCTCGTGTAATCTGCAAAGTGATATTTGGGAGCCTATAGGGGCCCATGGTGATAAAGGAAATGTCCTCACATAATAACTAAAGAGAAGCTTTCTGAGAAACTGCATTACCATGTGTGAATGCAACTCACAGAGTTACACGTTTCTCTTCAGTGATCAGTTTGTTAGCATAGTTTTCTGGAGATCTGCAATTAGATACTTCATAGCGCAATGAACATTACAGTGACAAAGGAAACATCCAGAGATGAAAACTAGAAAGAAGCTTTCATAGAAACTTCTTGGTGATGTGTGAATTCATCTCACAGAGTTACACTTATGTTTCGTGGAGCAGTCCATTAACACTGTCTTTGGGGAAACTGAGAAGGGCTTCTTTGGATCACATTGAGGCCTACGCTGATAAAGGAAATTTCATCCGTTCAAAACGTGAAAGAAGCTTTCTGAGAAACTTCTTTCTGATCTGTGAGTTCATCTCACAGAGTTCCAATCTCTGCCTCAAGAAGCAGTTTGCTAACACTCTTTTCGTGGAATCTGCAAAGTGATATTTGGGAGCCTATAGGGGCCCATGGTGATAAAGGAAATGTCCTCACATAATAACTAAAGAGAAGCTTTCTGAGAAACTGCATTACCATATGTGAATGCAACTCACAAAGTTACACGTTTCTCTTCAGTGATCAGTTTGTTAGCATAGTTTTCTGGAGATCTGCAATTAGATACTTCATAGCGCAATGAACATTACAGTGACAAAGGAAATATCCACAGGTGAAAACTAGAAGGAAGCTTTCTTAGAAACTTCTTGTTGATGTGTGAATTCATCTCACAGAGTTACACTTATGTTTCGTGGAACAGTCCATTAACACTGTCTTTGGGGAAACTGAGAAGGGCTTCTTTGGACCACATTGAGGCCTACGCTGATAAAGGAAATTTCATCCGTTCAAAACGTGAAAGAAGCTTTCTGAGAAACTTCTTTCTGATCTGTGAGTTCATCTCACAGAGTTACAACCTGTGCCTCAAGAAGAAGTTTGCTAACACTCTTCTCGTCTAATCTGCAAAGTGATATTTGGGAGCCTAGAGGGGCCCATGGTGATAAAGGAAATGTCCTCACATAATAACTAAAGAGAAGCTTTCTGAGAAACTGCATTACCATGTGTGACTGCAACTCACAAAGTTACACGTTTCTCTTCAGTGATCAGTGTGTTAGCACAGTTTTTCTGGAATCTGCAATTAGGTACTTCATAGCGCAATGAACATTACAGTGACAAAGGAAATATCCACAGCTGAAAACTAGAAGGAAGCTTTCTTAGAAACTTCTTGTTGATGTGTGAATTCATCTCACAGAGTTACACTTATGTTTCGTGAAGCAGTCCATTAACACTGTCTTTGGGGAAACTGAGAAGGGCTTCTTTGGACCACATTGAGGCTACGCTGATAAAGGAAATTTCATCCGTTCAAAACGTGAAATAAGCTTTCTGAGAAACTTCTTTCTGATCTGTGAGTTCATCTCACAGAGTTACAAACTCTGCCTCATGAAGAAGTTTGCTAACACTCTTCTCGTCTAATCTGCAAAGTGATATTTGGGAGCCTATAGGGGCCCATGGTGATAAAGGAAATGTCCTCACATAATAACTAAAGAGAAGCTTTCTGAGAAACTGCATTACCATGTGTGAATGCAACTCACAGAGTTACACGTTTCTCTTCAGTGATCAGTTTGTTAGCATAGTTTTCTGGAGATCTGCAATTAGATACTTCATAGCGCAATGAACATTACAGTGACAAAGGAAAATATCCAGATGAAAACTAGAAAGAAGCTTTCTTAGAAACTTCTTGGTGATGTGTGAATTCATCTCACAGAGTTACACTTATGTTTCGTGGAGCAGTCCATTAACACTGTCTTTGGGGAAACTGAGAAGAGCTTCTTTGGATCACATT
Source organism: Rhinopithecus roxellana (assembly GCF_007565055.1). Lineage (NCBI taxonomy): Eukaryota > Metazoa > Chordata > Mammalia > Primates > Cercopithecidae > Rhinopithecus > Rhinopithecus roxellana. The sequence continues at coordinate 102,761,310 of NC_044552.1, read as the reverse complement.
GAGTCATACGCTGATAAAGGAAATTTCATCCGTTCAAAACGTGAAAGAAGCTTTCTCGAGAAACTTCTTTCTGATCTGTGAGTTCATCTCACAGAGTTCCAATCTCTGCCTCAAGAAGCAGTTTGCTAACACTCTTTTCGTGGAATCTGCAAAGTGATATTTGGGAGCCTATAGGGGCCCATGGTGATAAAGGAAATATCCTCACATAATAACTAAAGAGAAGCTTTCTGAGAAACTGCATTACCATATGTGAATGCAACTCACAAAGTTACACGTTTCTCTTCAGTGATCAGTTTGTTAGCACAGTTTTCTGGAAATCTGCAATTAGATACTTCATAGCGCAATGAACATTACAGTGACAAAGGAAATATCCACAGTGAAAACTAGAAGGAAGCTTTCTTAGAAACTTCTTGTTGATGTGTGAATTCATCTCACAGAGTTACACTTATGTTTCGTGGAACAGTCCATTAACACTGTCTTTGGGGAAACTGAGAAGGGCTTCTTTGGACCACATTGAGGCCTACGCTGATAAAGGAAATTTCATCCGTTCAAAACGTGAAAGAAGCTTTCTGAGAAACTTCTTTCTGATCTGTGAGTTCATCTCACAGAGTTACAACCTCTGCCTCAAGAAGAAGTTTGCTAACACTCTTCTCGTGTAATCTGCAAAGTGATATTTGGGAGCCTATAGGGGCCCATGGTGATAAAGGAAATGTCCTCATATAATAACTAAAGAGAAGCTTTCTGAGAAACTGCATTACCATGTGTGAATGCAACTCACAGAGTTACACGTTTCTCTTCAGTGATCAGTTTGTTAGCATAGTTTTCTGGAGATCTGCAATTAGATACTTCATAGCGCAATGAACATTACAGTGACAAAGGAAATATCCACAGATGAAAACTAGAAGGAAGCTTTCTTAGAAACTTCTTGGTTGATGTGTGAATTCATCTCACAGAGTTACACTTATGTTTCGTGGAACAGTCCATTAACACTGTCTTTGGGGAAACTGAGAAGGGCTTCTTTGGACCACATTGAGGCCTACGCTGATAAAGGAATTTCATCCGTTCAAAACGTGAAAGAAGCTTTCTGAGAAACTTCTTTCTGATCTGTGAGTTCATCTCACAGAGTTACAACCTCTGCCTCAAGAAGAAGTTTGCTAACACTCTTCTCGTCTAATCTGCAAAGTGATATTTGGGAGCCTATAGGGGCCCATGGTGATAAAGGAAATGTCCTCACATAATAACTAAAGAGAAGCTTTCTGAGAAACTGCATTACCATGTGTGACTGCAACTCACAAAGTTACACGTTTCTCTTCAGTGATCAGTTTGTTAGCACAGTTTTCTGGAAATCTGCAATTAGATACTTCATAGCGCAATGAACATTACAGTGACAAGGAAATATCCACACTGAAAACTAGAAGGAAGCTTTCTTAGAAACTTCTTGTTGATGTGTGAATTCATCTCACAGAGTTACACTTATGTTTCGTGGAAACAGTCCATTAACACTGTCTTTGGGGAAACTGAGAAGGGCTTCTTTGGACCACATTGAGGCCTACGCTGATAAAGGAAATTTCATCCGTTCAAAACGTGAAAGAAGCTTTCTGAGAAACTTCTTTCTGATCTGTGAGTTCATCTCACAGAGTTACAACCTCTGCCTCAAGAAGAAGTTTGCTAACACTCTTCTCGTCTAATCTGCAAAGTGATATTTGGGAGCCTATAGGGGCCCATGGTGATAAAGGAAATGTCCTCACATAATAACTAAAGAGAAGCTTTCTGAGAAACTGCATTACCATGTGTGAATGCAACTCACAGAGTTACACGTTTCTCTTCAGTGATCAGTTTGTTAGCATAGTTTTCTGGAAATCTGCAATTAGATACTTCATAGCGCAATGAACATTACAGTGACAAAGGAAATATCCGACAGTGAAAACTAGAAAGGAAGCTTTCTTAGAAACTTCTTGGTGATGTGTGAATTCATCTCACAGAGTTACACTTATGTTTCGTGGAACAGTCCATTAACACTGTCTTTGGGGAAACTGAGAAGGGCTTCTTTGGACCACATTGAGGCCTACGCTGATAAAGGAAATTTCATCCGTTCAAAACGTGAAAGAAGCTTTCTGAGAAACTTCTTTCTGATCTGTGAGTTCATCTCACAGAGTTCCAATCTCTGCCTCAGAAGCAGTTTGCTAACACTCTTTTCGTGGAATCTGCAAAGTGATATTTGGGAGCCTATAGGGGCCCATGGTGATAAAGGAAATATCCTCACATAATAACTAAAGAGAAGCTTTCTGAGAAACTGCATTACCATGTGTGAATGCAACTCACAAAGTTACACGTTTCTCTTCAGTTATCAGTTTGTTAGCACAGTTTTCTGGAAATCTGCAATTAGATACTTCATAGCGCAATGAACATTACAGTGACAAAGGAAATATCCACAGTGAAAACTAGAAGGAAGCTTTCTTAGAAACTTCTTGTTGATGTGTGAATTCATCTCACAGAGTTACACTTATGTTTCGTGGAACAGTCCATTAACACTGTCTTTGGGGAAACTGAGAAGGGCTTCTTTGGACCACATTGAGGCCTACGCTGATAAAGGAAATTTCATCCGTTCAAAACGTGAAAGAAGCTTTCTGAGAAACTTCTTTCTGATCTGTGAGTTCATCTCACAGAGTTACAACCTCTGCCTCAAGAAGAAGTTTGCTAACACTCTTCTCGTCTAATCTGCAAAGTGATATTTGGGAGCCTATAGGGGCCCATGGTGATAAAGGAAATGTCCTCACATAATAACTAAAGAGAAGCTTTCTGAGAAACTGCATTGCCATGTGTGAATGCAACTCACAGAGTTACACGTTTCTCTTCAGTGATCAGTTTGTTAGCACAGTTTTCTGGAAATCTGCAATTAGATACTTCATAGCGCAATGAACATTACAGTGACAAAGGAAATATCGACAGTGAAAACTAGAAGGAAGCTTTCTTAGAAACTTCTTGGTGATGTGTGAATTCATCTCACAGAGTTACACTTATGTTTCGTGGAGCAGTCCATTAACACTGTCTTTGTGGAAACTGAGAAGGGCTTCTTTGGATCACATTGAGGCCTACGCTGATAAAGGAAATTTCATCCGTTCAAAACGTGAAAGAAGCTTTCTGAGAAACTTCTGTCTGATCTGTGAGTTCATCTCACAGAGTTACAACCTCTGCCTCAAGAAGCAGTTTGCTAACACTCTTCTCGTGTAATCTGCAAAGTGATATTTGGGAGCCTATAGGGGCCCATGGTGATAAAGGAAATGTCCTCACATAATAACTAAAGAGAAGCTTTCTGAGATACTGCATTACCATGTGTGAATGCAACTCACAGAGTTACACGTTTCTCTTCAGTGATCAGTTTGTTAGCACAGTTTTCTGGAAATCTGCATTAGATACTTCATAGCGCAATGAACATTACAGTGACAAAGGAAATATCCACAGTGAAAACTAGAAGGAAGCTTTCTTAGAAACTTCTTGTTGATGTGTGAATTCATCTCACAGAGTTACACTTATGTTTCGTGGAGCAGTCCATTAACACTGTCTTTGGGGAAACTGAGAAGGGCTTCATTGGACCACATTGAGGCCTACGCTGATAAAGGAAATTTCATCCGTTCAAAACGTGAAAGAAGCTTTCTGAGAAACTTCTTTCTGATCTGTGAGTTCATCTCACAGAGTTACAACCTCTGCCTCTAGAAGAAGTTTGCTAACACTCTTCTCGTGGAATCTGCAAAGTGATATTTGGGAGCCTATAGGGGCCATGGTGATAAAGGAAATATCCTCACATAATAACTAAAGAGAAGCTTTCTGAGAAACTGCATTACCATGTGTGAATGCAACTCACAGAGTTACACGTTTCTCTTCAGTTATCAGTTTGTTAGCACAGTTTTCTGGAAATCTGCAATTAGATACTTCATAGCGCAATGAACATTACAGTGACAAAGGAAATATCCACAGTGAAAACTAGAAGGAAGCTTTCTTAGAAACTTCTTGTTGATGTGTGAATTCATCTCACAGAGTTACACTTATGATTCGTGGAACAGTCCATTAACACTGTCTTTGGGGAAACTGAGAAGGGCTTCTTTGGACCACATTGAGGCCTACGCTGATAAAGGAAATTTCATCCGTTCAAAACGTGAAAGAAGCTTTCTGAGAAACTTCTTTCTGATCTGTGAGTTCATCTCACAGAGTTACAACCTCTGCCTCAAGAAGAAGTTTGCTAACACTCTTCTCGTCTAATCTGCAAAGTGATATTTGGGAGCCTATAGGGGCCCATGGTGATAAAGGAAATGTCCTCACATAATAACTAAAGAGAAGCTTTCTGAGAAACTGCATTACCATGTGTGAATGCAACTCACAGAGTTACACGTTTCTCTTCAGTGATCAGTTTGTTAGCATAGTTTTCTGGAGATCTGCAATTAGATACTTCATAGCGCAATGAACATTACAGTGACAAAGGAAATATCCAGATGAAAACTAGAAAGAAGCTTTCTTAGAAACTTCTTGTTGATGTGTGAATTCATCTCACAGAGTTACACTTATGTTTCGTGGAACAGTCCATTAACACTGTCTTTGGGGAAACTGAGAAGGGCTTCTTTGGACCACATTGAGGCCTACGCTGATAAAGGAAATTTCATCCGTTCAAAACGTGAAAGAAGCTTTCTGAGAAACTTCTTCTGATCTGTGAGTTCATCTCACAGAGTTACAACCTCTAGCCTCAAGAAGCAGTTTGCTAACACTCTTCTCGTCTAATCTGCAAAGTGATATTTGGGAGCCTATAGGGGCCCATGGTGATAAAGGAAATGTCCTCACATAATAACTAAAGAGAAGCTTTCTGAGAAACTGCATTACCATGTGTGAATGCAACTCACAGAGTTACACGTTTCTCTTCAGTGATCAGTTTGTTAGCACAGTTTTCTGGAAATCTGCAATTAGATACTTCATAGCGCAATGAACATTACAGTGACAAAGGAAATATCCACAGTGAAACTAGAAGGAAGCTTTCTTAGAAACTTCTTGTTGATGTGTGAATTCATCTCACAGAGTTACACTTATGTTTCGTGGAACAGTCCATTAACACTGTCTTTGGGGAAACTGAGAAGGGCTTCTTTGGACCACATTGAGGCCTACGCTGATAAAGGAAATTTCATCCGTTCAAAACGTGAAAGAAGCTTTCTGAGAAACTTCTTTCTGATCTGTGAGTTCATCTCACAGAGTTACAACCTCTGCCTCAAGAAGAAGTTTGCTAACACTCTTCTCGTGTAATCTGCAAAGTGATATTGGGAGCCTATAGGGGCCCATGGTGATAAAGGAAATGTCCTCACATAATAACTAAGAGAAGCTTTCTGAGAAACTGCATTACCATGTGTGAATGCAACTCACAGAGTTACACGTTTCTCTTCAGTGATCAGTTTGTTAGCATAGTTTTCTGGAGATCTGCAATTAGATACTTCATAGCGCAATGAATATTACAGTGACAAAGGAAATATCCAGAGATGAAAACTAGAAGGAAGCTTTCATTAGAAACTTCTTGTTGATGTGTGAATTCATCTCACAGAGTTACACTTATGTTTCGTGGAAGCAGTCCATTAACACTGTCTTTGGGGAAACTGAGAAGGGCTTCTTTGGATCACATTGAGGCCTACGCTGATAAAGGAAATTTCATCCGTTCAAAACGTGAAAGAAGCTTTCTGAGAAACTTCTTTCTGATCTGTGAGTTCATCTCACAGAGTTACAACCTCTGCCTCAAGAAGAAGTTTGCTAACACTCTTCTCGTCTAATCTGCAAAGTGATATTTGGGAGCCTATAGGGGCCCATGGTGATAAAGGAAATGTCCTCACATAATAACTAAAGAGAAGCTTTCTGAGAAACTGCATTACCATGTGTGAATGCAACTCACAAAGTTACACGTTTCTCTTCAGTGATCAGTTTGTTAACACAGTTTTCTGGAGATCTGCAATTAGATACTTCATAGCGCAATGAACATTACAGTGACAAAGGAAATATCCAGATGAAAACTAGAAAGAAGCTTTCTTAGAAACTTCTTGTTGATGTGTGAATTCATCTCACAGAGTTACACTTATGTTTCGTGGAACAGTCCATTAACACTGTCTTTGGGGAAACTGAGAAGGGCTTCTTTGGACCACATTGAGGCCTACGCTGATAAAGGAAATTTCATCCGTTCAAAACGTGAAAGAAGCTTTCTGAGAAACTTCTTTCTGATCTGTGAGTTCATCTCACAGAGTTACAACCTCTACCTCAAGAAGAAGTTTGCTAACACTCTTCTCGTCTAATCTGCAAAGTGATATTTGGGAGCCTATAGGGGCCCATGGTGATAAAGGAAATGTCCTCACATAATAACTAAAGAGAAGCTTTCTGAGAAACTGCATTGCCATGTGTGAATGCAACTCACAGAGTTACACGTTTCTCTTCAGTGATCAGTTTGTTAGCACAGTTTTCTGGAAATCTGCAATTAGATACTTCATAGCGCAATGAACATTACAGTGACAAAGGAAATATCGACAGTGAAAACTAGAAGGAAGCTTTCTTAGAAACTTCTTGTTGATGTGTGAATTCATCTCACAGAGTTACACTTATGTTCGTGGAACAGTCCATTAACACTGTCTTTGGGGAAACTGAGAAGGGCTTCTTTGGACCACATTGAGGCCTACGCTGATAAAGGAAATTTCATCCGTTCAAAACGTGAAAGAAGCTTTCTGAGAAACTTCTTTCTGATCTGTGAGTTCACCTCACCGAGTTCCAATCTCTGCCTCAAGAAGCAGTTTGCCAACACTCTTTTCGTGGAATCTGCAAAGTGATATTTGGGAGCCTATTGGGGCCCATGGTGATAAAGGAAATGTCCTCACATAATAACTAAGGAGAAGCTTTCTGAGAAACTGCATTACCATGTGTGAATGCAACTCACAGAGTTACACGTTTCTCTTCAGTGATCAGTTTGTTAGCATAGTTTTCTGGAGATCTGCAATTAGATACTTCATAGAGCAATGAATATTACAGTGACAAAGGAAATATCCAGAGATGAAAACTAGAAAGAAGCTTTCTTAGAAACTTCTTGGTGATGTGTAAATCATCTCACAGAGTTACACTTATGTTTCGTGGAGCAGTCCATTAACACTGTCTTTGGGGAAACTGAGAAGGGCTTCTTTGGATCACATTGAGGCCTACGCTGATAAAGGAAATTTCATCCGTTCAAAACGTGAAAGAAGCTTTCTGAGAAACTTCTTTCTGATCTGTGAGTTCATCTCACAGAGTTACAACCTCTGCCTCAAGAAGAAGTTTGCTAACACTCTTCTCGTCTAATCTGCAAAGTGATATTTGGGAGCCTATAGGGGCCCATGGTGATAAAGGAAATGTCCTCACATAATAACTAAAGAGAAGCTTTCTGAGAAACTGCATTACCATGTGTGAATGCAACTCACAAAGTTACACGTTTCTCTTCAGTGATCAGTTTGTTAACACAGTTTTCTGGAGATCTGCAATTAGATACTTCATAGCGCAATGAACATTACAGTGACAAAGGAAATATCCAGATGAAAACTAGAAAGAAGCTTTCTTAGAAACTTCTTGTTGATGTGTGAATTCATCTCACAGAGTTACACTTATGTTTCGTGGAACAGTCCATTAACACTGTCTTTGGGGAAACTGAGAAGGGCTTCTTTGGACCACATTGAGGCCTACGCTGATAAAGGAAATTTCATCCGTTCAAAACGTGAAAGAAGCTTTCTGAGAAACTTCTTTCTGATCTGTGAGTTCATCTCACAGAGTTACAACCTCTACCTCAAGAAGAAGTTTGCTAACACTCTTCTCGTCTAATCTGCAAAGTGATATTTGGGAGGCCTATAGGGGCCCATGGTGATAAAGGAAATGTCCTCACATAATAACTAAAGAGAAGCTTTCTGAGAAACTGCATTGCCATGTGTGAATGCAACTCACAGAGTTACACGTTTCTCTTCAGTGATCAGTTTGTTAGCACAGTTTTCTGGAAATCTGCAATTAGATACTTCATAGCGCAATGAACATTACAGTGACAAAGGAAATATCGACAGTGAAAACTAGAAGGAAGCTTTCTTAGAAACTTCTTGTTGATGTGTGAATTCATCTCACAGAGTTACACTTATGTTTCGTGGAACAGTCCATTAACACTGTCTTTGGGGAACTGAGAAGGGCTTCTTTGGACCACATTGAGGCCTACGCTGATAAAGGAAATTTCATCCGTTCAAAACGTGAAAGAAGCTTTCTGAGAAACTTCTTTCTGATCTGTGAGTTCACCTCACCGAGTTCCAATCTCTGCCTCAAGAAGCAGTTTGCCAACACTCTTTTCGTGGAATCTGCAAAGTGATATTTGGGAGCCTATTGGGGCCCATGGTGATAAAGGAAATATCCTCACATAATAACTAAAGAGAAGCTTTCTGAGAAACTGCATTGCCATGTGTGAATGCAACTCACAGAGTTACACGTTTCTCTTCAGTGATCAGTTTCTTAGCACAGTTTTCTGGAGATCTGCAATTAGATACTTCATAGCGCAATGAACATTACAGTGACAAAGGAAATATCCAGATGAAAACTAGAAAGAAGCTTTCTTAGAAACTTCTTGGTGATGTGTGAATTCCTCTCACAGAGTTACACTTATGTTTCGTGGAGCAGTCCATTAACACTGTCTTTGGGGAAACTGAGAAGAGCTTCTTTGGATCACATTGAGGCCTACGCTGATAAAGGAAATTTCATCCGTTCAAAACGTGAAAGAAGCTTTCTGAGAAACTTCTTTCTGATCTGTGAGTTCATCTCACAGGTTCCAATCTCTGCCTCAAGAAGCAGTTTGCTAACACTCTTTTCGTGGAATCTGCAAAGTGATATTTGGGAGCCTATAGGGGCCCATGGTGATACAGGAAATATCCTCACATAATAACTAAAGAGAAGCTTTCTGAGAAACTGCATTACCATGTGTGAATGCAACTCACAAAGTTACACGTTTCTCTTCAGTTATCAGTTTGTTAGCACAGTTTTCTGGAAATCTGCAATTAGATACTTCATAGCGCAATGAACATTACAATGACAAAGGAAATATCCACAGTGAAAAGTAGAAGGAAGCTTTCTTAGAAACTTCTTGTTGATGTGTGAATTCATCTCACAGAGTTACACTTATGTTTCGTGGAACAGTCCATTAACACTGTCTTTGGGGAAACTGAGAAGGGCTTCTTTGGACCACATTGAGGCCTACGCTGATAAAGGAAATTTCATCCGTTCAAAACGTGAAAGAAGCTTTCTGAGAAACTTCTTTCTGATATGTGAGTTCATCTCACAGAGTTACAACCTCTACCTCAAGAAGAAGTTTGCTAACACTCTTCTCGTCTAATCTGCAAAGTGATATTTGGGAGCCTATAGGGGCCCATGGTGATAAAGGAAATGTCCTCACATAATAACTAAAGAGAAGCTTTCTGAGAAACTGCATTGCCATGTGTGAATGCAACTCACAGAGTTACACGTTTCTCTTCAGTGATCAGTTTGTTAGCACAGTTTTCTGGAAATCTGCAATTAGATACTTCATAGCGCAATGAACATTACAGTGACAAAGGAAATATCGACAGTGAAAACTAGAAGGAAGCTTTCTTAGAAACTTCTTGTTGTTGTGTGAATTCATCTCACAGAGTTACACTTATGTTTCGTGGAACAGTCCATTAACACTGTCTTTGTGGAAACTGAGAAGGGCTTCTTTGGACCACATTGAGGCCTACGCTGATAAAGGAAATTTCATCCGTTCAAAACGTGAAAGAAGCTTTCTGAGAAACTTCTTTCTGATCTGTGAGTTCATCTCACAGAGTTACAACCTCTGCCTCAAGAAGAAGTTTGCTAACACTCTTCTCGTGTAATCTGCAAAGTGATATTTGGAGCCTATAGGGGCCCATGGTGATAAAGGAAATGTCCTCACATAATAACTAAAGAGAAGCTTTCTGAGATACTGCATTACCATGTGTGAATGCAACTCACAGAGTTACACGTTTCTCTTCAGTGATCAGTTTGTTAGCACAGTTTTCTGGAAATCTGCATTTAGATACTTCATAGCGCAATGAACATTACAGTGACAAAGGAAATATCCACAGTGAAAACTAGAAGGAAGCTTTCTTAGAAACTTCTTGTTGATGTGCGAATTCATCTCACAGAGTTACACTTATGTTTCGTGGAGCAGTCCATTAACACTGTCTTTGGGGAAACTGAGAAGGGCTTCATTGGACCACATTGAGGCCTACGCTGATAAAGGAAATTTCATCCGTTCAAAACGTGAAAGAAGCTTTCTGAGAAACTTCTTTCTGATCTGTGAGTTCATCTCACAGAGTTACAACCTCTGCCTCTAGAAGAAGTTTGCTAACACTCTTCTCGTGGAATCTGCAAAGTGATATTTGGGAGCCTGTAGGGGCAGATGGTGATAAAGGAAATATCCTCACATAATAACTAAAGAGAAGCTTTCTGAGAAACTGCATTGCCATGTGTGAATGGAACTCACAGAGTTACACGTTTCTCTTCAGTTACCAGTTTGTTAGCACAGTTTTCTGGAAATCTGCAATTAGATACTTCATAGCGCAGTGAACATTACAGTGACAAAGGAAATATCCACAGTGAAAACTAGAAGGAAGCTTTCTTAGAAACTTCTTGTTGATGTGTGAATTCATCTCACAGAGTTACACTTATGATTCGTGGAACAGTCCATTAACACTGTCTTTGTGGAAACTGAGAAGGGCTTCTTTGGACCACATTGAGACCTAGGCTGATAAAGGAAATTTCATCCGTTCAAAACGTGAAAGAAGCTTTCTGAGAAACTTCTTTCTGATCTGTGAGTTCATCTCACAGAGTTACAACCTCTGCCTCAAGAAGAAGTTTGTAACACTCTTCTCGTCTAATCTGCAAAGTGATATTTGGGAGCCTATAGGGGCCCATGGTGATAAAGGAAATATCCTCACATAATAACTAAAGAGAAGCTTTCTGAGAAACTGCATTACCATGTGTGAATGCAACTCACAGAGTTACACGTTTCTCTTCAGTGATCAGTTTGTTAGTATATTTTTCTGGAGATCTGCAATTAGATACTTCATAGCGCAATGAACATTACAGTGACAAAGGAAATATCCAGATGAAAACTAGAAAGAAGCTTTCTTAGAAACTTCTTGGTGATGTGTGAATTCATCTCACAGAGTTACACTTATGTTTCGTGGAACAGTCCATTAACACTGTCTTTGGGGAAACTGAGAAGGGCTTCTTTGGACCACATTGAGGCCTACGCTGATAAAGGAAATTTCATCCGTTCAAAACGTGAAAGAAGCTTTCTGAGAAACTTCTTTCTGATCTGTGAGTTCATCTCACAGAGTTACAACCTCTACCTCAAGAAGAAGTTTGCTAACACTCTTCTCGTCTAATCTGCAAAGTGATATTTGGGAGCCTATAGGGGCCCATGGTGATAAAGGAAATGTCCTCACATAATAACTAAAGAGAAGCTTTCTGAGAAACTGCATTGCCATGTGTGAATGCAACTCACAGAGTTACACGTTTCTCTTCAGTGATCAGTTTGTTAGCACAGTTTTCTGGAAATCTGCAATTAGATACTTCATAGCGCAATGAACATTACAGTGACAAAGGAAATATCGACAGTGAAAACTAGAAGGAAGCTTTCTTAGAAACTTCTTGTTGATGTGTGAATTCATCTCACAGAGTTACACTTATGTTTCGTGGAACAGTCCATTAACACTGTCTTTGGGGAAACTGAGAAGGGCTTCTTTGGACCACATTGAGGCCTACGCTGATAAAGGAAATTTCATCCGTTCAAAACGTGAAAGAAGCTTTCTGAGAAACTTCTTTCTGATCTGTGAGTTCATCTCACAGAGCTACAACCTCTGCCTTAAGAAGAAGTTTGCTAACACTCTTCTCGTGTAATCTGCAAAGTGATATTTGGGAGCCTATAGGGGCCCATGGTGATAAAGGAAATGTCCTCACATAATAACTAAGGAGAAGCTTTCTGAGAAACTGCATTACCATGTGTGAATGCAACTCACAGAGTTACACGTTTCTCTTCAGTGATCAGTTTGTTAGCATAGTTTTCTGGAGATCTGCAATTAGATACTTCATAGAGCAATGAATATTACAGTGACAAAGGAAATATCCAGAGATGAAAACTAGAAAGAAGCTTTCATAGAAACTTCTTGGTGATGTGTAAATCATCTCACAGAGTTACACTTATGTTTCGTGGAGCAGTCCATTAACACTGTCTTTGGGGAAACTGAGAAGGGCTTCTTTGGATCACATTGAGGCCTACGCTGATAAAGGAAATTTCATCCGTTCAAAACGTGAAAGAAGCTTTCTGAGAAACTTCTTTCTGATCTGTGAGTTCATCTCACAGAGTTACAACCTCTGCCTCAAGAAGAAGTTTGCTAACACTCTTCTCGTCTAATCTGCAAAGTGATATTTGGGAGCCTATAGGGGCCCATGGTGATAAAGGAAATGTCCTCACATAATAACTAAAGAGAAGCTTTCTGAGAAACTGCATTACCATGTGTGAATGCAACTCACAAAGTTACACGTTTCTCTTCAGTGATCAGTTTGTTAACACAGTTTTCTGGAGATCTGCAATTAGATACTTCATAGCGCAATGAACATTACAGTGACAAAGGAAATATCCAGATGAAAACTAGAAAGAAGCTTTCTTAGAAACTTCTTGTTGATGTGTGAATTCATCTCACAGAGTTACACTTATGTTTCGTGGAACAGTCCATTAACACTGTCTTTGGGGAAACTGAGAAGGGCTTCTTTGGACCACATTGAGGCCTACGCTGATAAAGGAAATTTCATCCGTTCAAAACGTGAAAGAAGCTTTCTGAGAAACTTCTTTCTGATCTGTGAGTTCATCTCACAGAGTTACAACCTCTACCTCAAGAAGAAGTTTGCTAACACTCTTCTCGTCTAATCTGCAAAGTGATATTTGGGAGCCTATAGGGGCCCATGGTGATAAAGGAAATGTCCTCACATAATATCTAAAGAGAAGCTTTCTGAGAAACTGCATTGCCATGTGTGAATGCAACTCACAGAGTTACACGTTTCTCTTCAGTGATCAGTTTGTTAGCACAGTTTTCTGGAAATCTGCAATTAGATACTTCATAGCGCAATGAACATTACAGTGACAAAGGAAATATCGACAGTGAAAACTAGAAGGAAGCTTTCTTAGAAACTTCTTGTTGATGTGTGAATTCATCTCACAGAGTTACACTTATGTTTCGTGGAACAGTCCATTAACACTGTCTTTGGGGAAACTGAGAAGGGCTTCTTTGGACCACATTGAGGCCTACGCTGATAAAGGAAATTTCATCCGTTCAAAACGTGAAAGAAGCTTTCTGAGAAACTTCTTTCTGATCGGTGAGTTCATCTCACAGTGTTCCAATCTCTGCCTCAAGAAGCAGTTTGCTAACACTCTTTTCGTGGAATCTGCAAAGTGATATTTGGGAGCCTATAGGGGCCCATGGTGATAAAGGAAATATCCTCAGATAATAACTAAAGAGAAGCTTTCTGAGAAACTGCATTGCCATGTGTGAATGCAACTCACAGAGTTACACGTTTCTCTTCAGTGATTAGTTTGTTATCATAGTTTTCTGGAGATCTGCAATTAGATACTTCATACCGCAATGAACATTACAGTGACAAAGGAAATATCCAGAGATGAAAACTAGAAAGAAGCTTTCATAGAAACTTCTTGGTGAATTGTGAATTCATCTCACAGAGTTACACTTATGTTTCGTGAAGCAGTCCATTAACACTGTCTTTGGGGAAACTGAGAAGGGCTTCTTTGGATCACATTGATGCCTACGCTGATAAAGGAAATTTCATCCGTTCAAAACGTGAAAGAAGCTTTCTGAGAAACTTCTTTCTGATCTGTGAGTTCATCTCACAGAGTTACAACCTCTGCCTCAAGAAGCAGTTTTCTAACACTCTTCTCGTCTAATCTGCAAAGTGATATTTGGGAGCCTATAGGGGCCCATGGTGATAAAGGAAATGTCCTCACATAATAACTAAAGAGAAGCTTTCTGAGAAACTGCATTACCATGTGTAAATGCAACTCACAGAGTTACACGTTTCTCTTCAGTGATCAGTTTGTTAGCATAGTTTTCTGGAGATCTGCAATTAGATACTTCATAGCGCAATGAACATTACAGTGACAAAGGAAATATCCAGATGAAAACTAGAAAGAAGCTTTCTTAGAAACTTCTTGGTGATGTGTGAATTCATCTCACAGAGTTACACTTATGTTTCGTGGAGCAGTCCATTAACACTGTCTTTGGGGAAACTGAGAAGAGCTTCTTTGGATCACATTGAGGCCTACGCTGATAAAGGAAATTTCATCCGTTCAAAACGTGAAAGAAGCTTTCTGAGAAACTTCTTTCTGATCTGTGAGTTCATCTCACCGAGTTCCAATCTCTGCCTCAAGAAGCAGTTTGCTAACACTCTTTTCGTGGAATCTGCAAAGTGATATTTGGGAGCCTATAGGGGCCCATGGTGATAAAGGAAATATCCTCACATAATAACTAAAGAGAAGCTTTCTGAGAAACTGCATTGCCATGTGTGAATGCAACTCACAGAGTTACGCCATTGTTTTTTGCAGCCGTTTCTTAGGACTGTTTCCGTGGATTCCGAGAAGTGATATTTCAGATAGCTTTGAAGAATAGAAGGAAAAAGAAATATCCTCCAAGAGAAAGCAGAACCAAGCTTTCTGAGAAACTGCTTTGTGATATGTGAATTCATTTCACAGTGTTCTATCACCCTTTCTCGGGGGAGTTTCCTAGCACTCATTTGAGGAATCTCAGATGTGATGTCTTGGATATCGTTGAATCGCATGCTGAATAAGGAACTATCCTCAGAGAAACCTGCAGAGAAGCCTTCTCAGAAACTTCTTTGTTGTGGGTGATTTCAGCCCACAGATGTCCATCATTGTTTCCACTGAGAAACTTGCTAGCAGAGTTTTCGCAGAATCTGCAATAGGACACACGGTGGCGCTCCAAGACCACAAATAACTTCGTCTTACCAAAAAAGAAGCTTTCTGAGAAACCGCTTTGTGATGTGTGAATTCAACTCACTAAGTTGCAGCTGTATTTCGTGGGGCCGTGGCCTAGCCCTATTTGTGTGGAATCTGAGAACAGATATTCCCGAACCCTTTGAAAACAATGGGGCCAAGGGAAACATCTTCCAATAAAAATGAGAAAGAAGCTTACTGAGAAACTTCTTTCTGATCTGTGAGTTCATCTCACAGAGTTACAATCTCTGCCTCAAGAAGCAGTTTGCTAACACTCTTTTCGTGGAATCTGCAAAGTGATATTTGGGAGCCTATTGGGGCCCATGGTGATAAAGGAAATATCCTCACATAATAACTAAAGAGAAGCTTTCTGAGAAACTGCATTGCCATGTGTGAATGCAACTCACAGAGTTACACGTTTCTCTTCAGTGATCAGTTTCTTAGCACAGTTTTCTGGAGATCTGCAATTAGATACTTCATAGCGCAATGAACATTACAGTGACAAAGGAAATATCCAGATGAAAACTAGAAAGAAGCTTTCTTAGAAACTTCTTGTTGATGTGTGAATTCATCTCACAGAGTTACACTTATGTTTCGTGGAGCAGTCCATTAACACTGTCTTTGGGGAAACTGAGAAGGGCTTCTTTGGATCACATTGAGGCCTACGCTGATAAAGGAAATTTCATCCGTTCAAAACGTGATAGAAGCTTTCTGAGAAACTTCTTTCTGATCTGTGAGTTCATCTCACAGAGTTACAACCTCTACCTCAAGAAGAAGTTTGCTAACACTCTTCTCGTCTAATCTGCAAAGTGATATTTGGGAGCCTATAGGGGCCCATGGTGATAAAGGAAATGTCCTCACATAATAACTAAAGAGAAGCTTTCTGAGAAACTGCATTGCCATGTGTGAATGCAACTCACAGAGTTACACGTTTCTCTTCAGTGATCTGTTTGTTAGCACAGTTTTCTGGAAATCTGCAATTAGATACTTCATAGCGCAATGAACATTACAGTGACAAAGGAAATATCGACAGTGAAAACTAGAAGGAAGCTTTCTTAGAAACTTCTTGTTGATGTGTGAATTCATCTCACAGAGTTACACTTATGTTTCGTGGAACAGTCCATTAACACTGTCTTTGTGGAAACTGAGAAGGGCTTCTTTGGACCACATTGAGGCCTACGCTGATAAGGGAAATTTCATCCGTTCAAAACGTGAAAGAAGCTTTCTGAGAAACTTCTTTCTGATCTGTGAGTTCATCTCACAGAGTTACAACCTCTGCCTCAAGAAGAAGTTTGCTAACACTCTTCTCGTGTAATCTGCAAAGTGATATTTGGGAGCCTATAGGTGCCCATGGTGATCGAGGAAATGTCCTCACATAATAACTAAAGAGAAGCTTTCTGAGAAACTGCATTACCATGTGTGAATGCAACTCACAGAGTTACACGTTTCTCTTCAGTGATCAGTTTGTTAGCACAGTTTTCTGGAAATCTGCATTTAGATACTTCATAGCGCAATGAACATTACAGTGACAAAGGAAATATCCGCAGTGAAAACTAGAAGGAAGCTTTCTTAGAAACTTCTTGTTGATGTGCGAATTCATCTCACAGAGTTACACTTATGTTTCGTGGAGCAGTCCATTAACACTGTCTTTGGGGAAACTGAGAAGGGCTTCTTTGGACCACATTGAGGCCTACGCTGATAAAGGAAATTTCATCCGTTCAAAACGTGAAAGAAGCTTTCTGAGAAACTTCTTTCTGATCTGTGAGTTCATCTCACAGAGTTACAACCTCTGCCTCTAGAAGAAGTTTGCTAACACTCTTCTCGTGGAATCTGCAAAGTGATATTTGGGAGCCTGTAGGGGCACATGGTGATAAAGGAAATATCCTCACATAATAACTAAAGAGAAGCTTTCTGAGAAACTGCATTGCCATGTGTGAATGGAACTCATAGAGTTACACGTTTCTCTTCAGTGATCAGTTTGTTAGCACAGTTTTCTGGAAATCCACAATTAGATACTTCATAGCGCAATGAACATTACAGTGACAAAGGAAATATCCACAGTGAAAACTAGAAGGAAGTTTTCTTAGAAACTTCTTGTTGATGTGTGAATTCATCTCACAGAGTTACACTTATGTTTCGTGGAACAGTCCATTAACACTGTCTTTGTGGAAACTGAGAAGGGCTTCTTTGGACCACATTGAGGCCTACGCTGATAAAGGAAATTTCATCCGTTCAAAACGTGAAAGAAGCTTTCTGAGAAACTTCTTTCTGATCTGTGAGTTCATCTCACAGAGTTACAACCTCTGCCTCAAGAAGAAGTTTGCTAACACTCTTCTCGTCTAATCTGCAAAGTGATATTTGGGAGCCTATAGGGGCCCATGGTGATAAAGGAAATGTCCTCACATAATAACTAAAGAGAAGCTTTCTGAGAAACTGCATTACCATGTGTGAATGCAACTCACAGAGTTACACGTTTCTCTTCAGTGATCAGTTTGTTAGTATAGTTTTCTGGAGATCTGCAATTAGATACTTCATAGCGCAATGAACATTACAGTGACAAAGGAAATATCCAGATGAAAACTAGAAAGAAGCTTTCTTAGAAACTTCTTGGTGATGTGTGAATTCATCTCACAGAGTTACACTTATGTTTCGTGGAAGAGTCCATTAACACTGTCTTTGGGAAAACTGAGAAGGGCTTCTTTGGACCACATTGAGGCCTACGCTGATAAAGGAAATTTGATCAGTTCAAAACGTGAAAGAAGCTTTCTGAGAAACTTCTTTCTGATCTGTGAGTTCATCTCACAGAGTTACAACCTCTACCTCAAGAAGAAGTTTGCTAACACTCTTCTCGTCTAATCTGCAAAGTGATATTTGGGAGCCTAAGGGGCCCATGGTGATAAAGGAAATATCCTCACATAATAACTAAAGACAAGCTTTCTGAGAAACTGCATTGCCATGTGGGAATGCAACTCACAGAGTTACACGTTTCTCTTCAGTGATCAGTTTGTTAGCACAGTTTTCTGGAAATCTGCAATTAGATACTTCATAGCGCAATGAACATTACAGTGACAAAGGAAATATCCACAGTGAAAACTAGAAGGAAGCTTTCTTAGAAACTTCTTGTTGATGTGTGAATTCATCTCACAGAGTTACACTTAGGTTTCGTGGAACAGTCCATTAACACTGTCTTTGGGGAAACTGAGAAGGGCTTCTTTGGACCACATTGAGGCCTACGCTGATAAAGGAAATTTCATCCGTTCAAAATGTGAAAGAAGCTTTCTGAGAAACTTCTTTCTGATCTGTGAGTTCATCTCACAGAGTTACAACCTCTACCTGAAGAAGAAGTTTGCTAACACTCTTCTCGTCTAATCTGCAAAGTGATATTTGGGAGCCTATAGGGGCCCATGGTGATAAAGGAAATGTCCTCACATAATAACTAAAGAGAAGCTTTCTGAGAAACTGCATTGCCATGTGTGAATGCAACTCACAGAGTTACAGGTTTCTCTTCAGTGATCAGTTTGTTCGCACAGTTTTCTGGAAATCTGCAATTAGATACTTCATAGCGCAATGAACATTACAGTGACAAAGGAAATATCCACAGTGAAAACTAGAAGGAAGCTTTCTTAGAAACTTCTTGTTGATGTGTGAATTCATCTCACAGAGTTACACTTATGTTTCGTGGAACAGTCCATTAACACTGTCTTTGGGGAAACTGAGAAGGGCTTCTTTGGACCACATTGAGGCCTACGCTGATAAAGGAAATTTCATCCGTTCAAAACGTGAAAGAAGCTTTCTGAGAAACTTCTTTCTGATCTGTGAGTTCATCTCACCGAGTTCCAATCTCTGCCTCAAGAAGCAGTTTGCTAACACTCTTTTCGTGGAATCTGCAAAGTGATATTTGGGAGCCTATAGGGGCCCAAGGTGATAAAGGAAATATCCTCACATAATAACTAAGGAGAAGCTTTCTGAGAAACTGCATTGCCATGTGTGAATGCAACTCACAGAGTTACACGTTTCTCTTCAGTGATCAGTTTGTTAGCACTGTTTTCTGGAAATCTGCAATTAGATACTTCATAGCGCAATGAACATTACAGTGACAAAGGGAATATCCACAGTGAAAACTAGAAGGAAGCTTTCTTAGAAACTTCTTGGTGATGTTTCAATTCATCTCACAGAGTTACACTTATGTTTCGTGGAGCAGTCCATTAACACTGTTTTTGGGGAAACTGAGAAGGGCTTCTTTGGATCACATTGAGGCCTACGCTGATAAAGGAAATTTCATCCGTTCAAAACGTGAAAGAAGCTTTCTGAGAAACTTCTTTCTGATCTGTGAGTTCATCTCACCGAGTTCCAATCTCTGCCTCAAGAGGCAGTTTGCTAACACTCTTTTCGTGGAATCTGCAAAGTGATATTTGGGATCCTATAGGGGCCCAAGGTGATAAAGGAAATATCCTCACATAATAACTAAGGAGAAGCTTTCTGAGAAACTGCATTGCCATGTGTGAATGCAACTCACAGAGTTACACGTTTCTCTTCAGTGATCAGTTTGTTAGCACTGTTTTCTGGAAATCTGCAATTAGATACTTCATAGCGCAATGAACATTACAGTGAGAAAGGAAATATCCACAGTGAAAACTAGAAGGAAGCTTTCTTAGAAACTTCTTGGTGATGTGTGAATTCATCTCACAGAGTTACACTTATGTTTCGTGGAGCAGTCCATTAACACTGTCTTTGGGGAAACTGAGAAGGGCTTCTTTGGATCACATTGAGGCCTACGCTGATAAAGGAAATTTCATCCGTTCAAAACGTGAAAGAAGCTTTCTGAGAAACTTCTTTCTGATCTGTGAGTTCATCTCACAGAGTTACAACCTCTGCCTCAAGAAGAAGTTTGCTAACACTCTTCTCGTGGAATCTGCAAAGTGATATTTGGGAGCCTATAGGGGCCCATGGGGATAAAGGAAATGTCCTCACATAATAACTAAAGAGAAGCTTTCTGAGAAACTGCATTACCATGTGTGAATGCAACTCACAAAGTTACACGTTTCTCTTCAGTGATCAGTTTGTTACCACAGTTTTCTGGAGATCTGCAATTAGATACTTCATAGCGCAATGAACATTACAGTGACAAAGGAAATATCCAGATGAAAACTAGAAAGAAGCTTTCTTAGAAACTTCTTGGTGATGTGTGAATTCCTCTCACAGAGTTACACTTATGTTTCGTGGAGCAGTCCATTAACACTGTCTTTGGGGAAACTGAGAAGAGCTTCTTTGGATCACATTGAGTCCTACGCTGATAAAGGAAATTTCATCCGTTCAAAACGTGAAAGAAGCTTTCTGAGAAACTTCTTTCTGATCTGTGAGTTCATCTCACCGAGTTCCAATCTCTGCCTCAAGAAGCAGTTTGCTAACACTCTTTTCGTGGAATCTGCAAAGTGATATTTGGGAGCCTATAGGGGCCCATGGTGATAAAGGAAATGTCCTCACATAATAACTAAAGAGAAGCTTTCTGAGAAACTGCATTACCATGTGTGAATGCAACTCACAAAGTTACACGTTTCTCTTAAGTTATCAGTTTGTTAGCACAGTTTTCTGGAAATCTGCAATTAGATCCTTCATAGCGCAATGAACATTACAGTGAGAAAGGAAATATCCACAGTGAAAACTAGAAGGAAGCTTTCTTAGAAACTTCTTGTTGATGTGTGAATTCATCTCACAGAGTTACACTTATGTTTCGTGGAGCAGTCCATTAACACTGTCTTTGGGGAAACTGAGAAGGGCTTCTTTGGACCACATTGAGGCCTACGCTGAGAAAGCAAATTTCATCCGTTCAAAACGTGAAAGAAGCTTTCTGAGTAACTTCTTTCTGATCTGTGAGTTCATCTCACAGTGTTCCAATCTCTGCCTCAAGAAGCAGTTTGCTAACACTCTTTTCGTGGAATCTGCAAAGTGATATTTGGGAGCCTATAGGGGCCCATGGTGATAAAGGAAATATCCTCACATAATAACTAAAGAGAAGCTTTCTGAGAAACTGCATTGCTATGTGTGAATGCAACTCACAGAGTTACGCCATTGTTTTTTGCAGCCGTTTCTCAGGACTGTTTCCGTGGATTCCGAGAAGTGATATTTCAGATAGCTTTGAAGAATAGAAGGAAAAAGAAATATCCTCCAAGAGAAAGCAGAACCAAGCTTCTGAGAAACTGCTTTGTGATATGTGTATTCATTTCACAGTGTTCTATCACCCTTTCTCGGGGGAGTTTCCTAGCACTCATTTGAGGAATCTCAGATGTGATGTCTTGGATATCGTTGAATCGCATGCTGAATAAGGAACTATCCTCAGAGAAACCTGCAGAGACGCCTTCTCAGAAACTTCTTTGTTGTGGGTGATTTCAGCCCACAGATGTCCATCATTGTTTCCACTGAGAAACTTGCTAGGAGAGTTTTCACAGAATCTGCAATAGGACACACGGTGGCGCTGCAAGACCACAAATAACTTCGTCTTCCTAAAGAAAGAAGCTTTCTGAGAAACCGCTTTGTGATGTGTGAATTCAACTCACTAAGTTGCAGCTGTATTTCGTGGGGCCGTGGCCTAGCCCTATTTGTGTGGAATCTGAGAACAGATATTCCCGAACCCTTTGAAAACAATGGGGCCAAGGGAAACATCTTCCAATAAAAATGAGAAAGAAGCTTACTGAGAAACTTCTTTCTGATCTGTGAGTTCATCTCACAGAGTTACAATCTCTGCCTCAAGAAGCAGTTTGCTAACACTCTTTTCGTGGAATCTGCAAAGTGATATTTGGGAGCCTATTGGGGCCCATGGTGATAAAGGAAATATCCTCACATAATAACTAAAGAGAAGCTTTCTGAGAAACTGCATTGCCATGTGTGAATGCAACTCACAGAGTTACACGTTTCTCTTCAGTGATCAGTTTCTTAGCACAGTTTTCTGGAGATCTGCAATTAGATACTTCATAGCGCAATGAACATTACAGTGACAAAGGAAATATCCAGATGAAAACTAGAAAGAAGCTTTCTTAGAAACTTCTTGGTGATGTGTGAATCATCTCACAGAGTTACACTTATGTTTCGTGGAGCAGTCCATTAACACTGTCTTTGGGAAAACTGAGAAGGGCTTCTTTGGATCACATTGAGGCCTACGCTGATAAAGGAAATTTCATCAGTTCAAAACGTGAAAGAAGCTTTCTGAGAAACTTCTTTCTGATCTGTGAGTTCATCTCACAGAGTTACAACCTCTGCCTCAAGAGGAAGTTTGCTAACACTCTTCTCGTCTAATCTGCAAAGTGATATTTGGGAGCCTATAGGGGCCCATGGTGATAAAGGAAATGTCCTCACATAATAACTAAAGAGAAGCTTTCTGAGAAACTGCATTACCATGTGTGAATGCAACTCACAAAGTTACACGTTTCTCTTCAGTGATCAGTTTGTTAACACAGTTTTCTGGAGATCTGCAATTAGATACTTCATAGCGCAATGAACATTACAGTGACAAAGGAAATATCCAGATGAAAACTAGAAAGAAGCTTTCTTAGAAACTTCTTGGTGATGTGTGAATTCCTCTCAGAGAGTTACACTTATGTTTCGTGGAGCAGTCCATTAACACTGTCTTTGGGGAAACTGAGAAGAGCTTCTTTGGATCACATTGAGGCCTACGCTGATAAAGGAAATTTCATCCGTTCAAAACGTGAAAGAAGCTTTCTGAGAAACTTCTTTCTGATCTGTGAGTTCATCTCACAGAGTTCCAATCTCTGCCTCAAGAAGCAGTTTGCTAACACGCTTTTCGTGGAATCTGCAAAGTGATATTTGGGAGCCTATAGGGGCCCATGGTGATAAAGGAAATGTCCTCACATAATAACTAAAGAGAAGCTTTCTGAGAAACTGCATTGCCATGTGTGAATGCAACTCACAGAGTTACGCCATTGTTTTTTGCAGCCGTTTCTTAGGACTGTTTCCGTGGATTCCGAGAAGTGATATTTCAGATAGCTTTGAAGAATAGAAGGAAAAAGAAATATCCTCCAAGAGAAAGCAGAACCAAGCTTTCTGAGAAACTGCTTTGTGATATGTGAATTCATTTCACAGTGTTCTATCACCCTTTCTCGGGGGAGTTTCCTAGCACTCATTTGAGGAATCTCAGATGTGATGTCTTGGATATCGTTGAATCGCATGCTGAATAAGGAACTATCCTCAGAGAAACCTGCAGAGACGCCTTCTCAGAAACTTCTTTGTTGTGGGTGATTTCAGCCCACAGATGTCCATCATTGTTTCCACTGAGAAACTTGCTAGGAGAATTTTCGCAGAATCTGCAAGAGGACACACGGTGGCGCTCCAAGACCACAAATAACTTCGTCTTCCTAAAGAAAGAAGCTTTCTGAGAAACCGCTTTGTGATGTGTGAATTCAACTCACTAAGTTGCAGCTGTATTTCGTGGGGCCGTGGCCTAGCCCTATTTGTGTGGAATCTGAGAACAGATATTCCCGAACCCTTTGAAAACAATGGGGCCAAGGGAAACATCTTCCAATAAAAATGAGAAAGAAGCTTACTGAGAAACTTCTTTCTGATCTGTGAGTTCATCTCACAGAGTTACAATCTCTGCCTCAAGAAGCAGTTTGCTAACACTCTTTTCGTGGAATCTGCAAAGTGATATTTGGGAGCCTATTGGGGCCCATGGTGATAAAGGAAATATCCTCACATAATAACTAAAGAGAAGCTTTCTGAGAAACTGCATTGCCATGTGTGAATGCAACTCACAGAGTTACACGTTTCTCTTCAGTGATCAGTTTCTTAGCACAGTTTTCTGGAGATCTGCAATTAGATACTTCATAGCGCAATGAACATTACAGTGACAAAGGAACTATCCAGATGAAAACTAGAAAGAAGCTTTCTTAGAAACTTCTTGGTGATGTGTGAATTCCTCTCACAGAGTTACACTTATGTTTCGTGGAGGAGTCCATTAACACTGTCTTTGGGGAAACTGAGAAGAGCTTCTTTGGATCACATTGAGGCCTACGCTGATAAAGGAAATTTCATCCGTTCAAAACGTGAAAGAAGCTTTCTGAGAAACTTCTTTCTGATCTGTGAGTTCATCTCACAGTGTTCCAATCTCTGCCTCAAGAAGCAGTTTGCTAACACTCTTTTCGTGGAATCTGCAAAGTGATATTTGGGAGCCTATAGGGGCCCATGGTGATAAAGGAAATGTCCTCACATAATAACTAAAGAGAAGCTTTCTGAGAAACTGCATTACCATGTGTGAATGCAACTCACAAACTTACACGTTTCTCTTCAGTTATCAGTTTGTTAGCACAGTTTTCTGGAAATCTGCAATTAGATACTTCATAGCGCAATGAACATTACAGTGATAAAGGAAATATCCACAGTGAAAACTAGAAGGAAGGTTTCTTAGAAACTTCTTGTTGATGTGTGAATTCATCTCACAGAGTTACACTTATGTTTCGTGGAACAGTCCATTAACACTGTCTTTGGGGAAACTGAGAAGGGCTTCTTTGGACCACATTGAGGCCTACGCTGATAAAGGAAATTTCATCCGTTCAAAACGTGAAAGAAGCTTTCTGAGAAACTTCTTTCTGATCTGTGAGTTCATCTCACAGAGTTACAACCTCTACCTCAAGAAGAAGTTTGCTAACACTCTTCTCGTCTAATCTGCAAAGTGATATTTGGGAGCCTATAGGGGCCCATGGTGATAAAGGAAATGTCCTCACATAATAACTAAAGAGAAGCTTTCTGAGAAACTGCATTGCCATGTGTGAATGCAACTCACAGAGTTACACGTTTCTCTTCAGTGATCAGTTTGTTAGCACAGTTTTCTGGAAATCTGCAATTAGATAATTCATAGCACAATGAACATTACACTGACAAAGGAAATATCGACAGTGAAAACTAGAAGGAAGCTTTCTTAGAAACTTCTTGTTGATGTGTGAATTCATCTCACAGAGTTACACTTATGTTTCGTGGAACAGTATATTAACACTGTCTTTGGGGAAACTGAGAAGGGCTTCTTTGGACCACCTTGAGGCCTACGCTGATAAAGGAAATTTCATCCGTTCAAAACGTGAAAGAAGCATTCTGAGAAACTTCTTTCTGATCTGTGAGTTCATCTCACAGAGTTACAACCTCTGCCTTAAGAAGAAGTTTGCTAACACTCTTCTCGTGTAATCTGCAAAGTGATATTTGGGAGCCTAAAGGGGCCCATGGTGATAAAGGAAATGTCCTCACATAATAACTAAAGAGAAGCTTTCTGAGAAACTGCATTACCATGTGTGAATGCAACTCACAAAGTTACACGTTTCTCTTCAGTGATCAGTTTGTAAGCACAGTTTTCTGGAGATCTGCAATTAGATACTTCATAGCGCAATGAACATTACAGTGACAAAGGAAATATCCAGATGAAAACTAGAAAGAAGCTTTCTTAGAAACTTCTTGGTGATGTGTGAATTCATCTCACAGGGTTACACTTATGTTTCGTGGAGCAGTCCATTAACACTGTCTTTGGGGAAACTGAGAAGGGCTTCTTTGGACCACATTGAGGCCTACGCTGAGAAAGGAAATTTCATCCGTTCAAAACGTGAAAGAAGCTTTCTGAGTAACTTCTTTCTGATCTGTGAGTTCATCTCACCGAGTTCCAATCTCTGCCTCAAGAAGCAGTTTGCTAACACTCTTTTCGTGGAATCTGCAAAGTGATATTTGGGAGCCTATAGGGGCCCATGGTGATAAAGGAAATATCCTCACATAATAACTAAAGAGAAGCTTTCTGAGAAACTGCATTGCCATGTGTGAATGCAACTCACAGAGTTACGCCATTGTTTTTTGCAGCCGTTTCTTAGGACTGTTTCCGTGGATTCCGAGAAGTGATATTTCAGATAGCTTTGAAGAATGGAAGGAAAAAGAAATATCCTCCAAGAGAAAGCAGAACCAAGCTTTCTGAGAAACTGCTTTGTGATATGTGAATTCATTTCACAGTGTTCTATCACCCTTTCTTGGGGGAGTTTCCTAGCACTCATTTGAGGAATCTCAGATGTGATGTCTTGGATATCGTTGAATCGCATGCTGAATAAGGAACTATCCTCAGAGAAACCTGCAGAGAAGCCTTCTCAGAAACTTCTTTGTTGTGGGTGATTTCAGCCCACAGATGTCCATCATTGTTTCCACTGAGAAACTTGCTAGCAGAGTTTTCGCAGAATCTGCAATAGGACACACGGTGGCGCTCCAAGACCACAAATAACCTCGTCTAACTAAAGAAAGAAGCTTTCTGAGAAACCGCTTTGTGATGTGTGAATTCAACTCACTAAGTTGCAGCTGTATTTCGTGGGGCCGTGGCCTAGCCCTATTTGTGTGGAATCTGAGAACAGATATTCCCGATCCCTTTGAAAACAATGGGGCCAATGGAAACATCTTCCAATAAAAATGAGAAAGAAGCTTACTGAGAAACTTCTTTCTGATCTGTGAGTTCATCTCACAGAGTTACAACCTCTGCCTCTAGAAGAAGTTTGCTGACACTCTTCTCGTGGAATCTGCAAAGTGATATTTGGGAGCCTATAGGGGCCCATGGTGATAAAGGAAATATCCTCACATAATAACCAAAGAGAAGCTTTCTGAGAAACTGCATTGCCATGTGTGAATGCAACTCACAGAGTTACACGTTCCTCTTCAGTGATCAGTTTGTTAGCACAGTTTTCTGGAAATCTGCAATTAGATACTTCATAGCGCAATGAACATTACAGTGACAAAGGAAATATCCACAGATGAAAACTAGAAAGAAGCTTTCTTAGAAACTTCTTGGTGATGTGTGAATTCCTCTCACAGAGTTACACTTATGTTTCGTGGAGGAGTCCATTAACACTGTCTTTGGGGAAACTGAGAAGAGCTTCTTTGGATCACATTGAGGCCTACGCTGATAAAGGAAATTTCATCCGTTCAAAACGTGAAAGAAGCTTTCTGAGAAACTTCTTTCTGATCTGTGAGTTCATCTCACAGTGTTCCAATCTCTGCCTCAAGAAGCAGTTTGCTAACACTCTTTCGTGGAATCTGCAAAGTGATATTTGGGAGCCTATAGGGGCCCATGGTGATAAAGGAAATGTCCTCACATAATAACTAAAGAGAAGCTTTCTGAGAAACTGCATTACCATGTGTGAATGCAACTCACAAAGTTACACGTTTCTCTTCAGTTATCAGTTTGTTAGCACAGTTTTCTGGAAATCTGCAATTAGATACTTCATAGCGCAATGAACATTACAGTGATAAAGGAAATATCCACAGTGAAAACTAGAAGGAAGCTTTCTTAGAAACTTCTTGTTGATGTGTGAATTCATCTCACAGAGTTACACTTATGTTTCGTGGAACAGTCCATTAACACTGTCTTTGGGGAAACTGAGAAGGGCTTCTTTGGACCACATTGAGGCCTACGCTGATAAAGGAAATTTCATCCGTTCAAAACGTGAAAGAAGCTTTCTGAGAAACTTCTTTCTGATCTGTGAGTTCATCTCACAGAGTTACAACCTCTACCTCAAGAAGAAGTTTGCTAACACTCTTCTCGTCTAATCTGCAAAGTGATATTTGGGAGCCTATAGGGGCCCATGGTGATAAAGGAAATGTCCTCACATAATAACTAAAGAGAAGCTTTCTGAGAAACTGCATTGCCATGTGTGAATGCAACTCACAGAGTTACACGTTTCTCTTCAGTGATCAGTTTGTTAGCACAGTTTTCTGGAAATCTGCAATTAGATAATTCATAGCACAATGAACATTACAGTGACAAAGGAAATATCGACAGTGAAAACTAGAAGGAAGCTTTCTTAGAAACTTCTTGTTGATGTGTGAATTCATCTCACAGAGTTACACTTATGTTTCGTGGAACAGTATATTAACACTGTCTTTGGGGAAACTGAGAAGGGCTTCTTTGGACCACATTGAGGCCTACGCTGATAAAGGAAATTTCATCCGTTCAAAACGTGAAAGAAGCATTCTAAGAAACTTCTTTCTGATCTGTGAGTTCATCTCACAGAGTTACAACCTCTGCCTTAAGAAGAAGTTTGCTAACACTCTTCTCGTGTAATCTGCAAAGTGATATTTGGGAGCCTAAAGGGGCCCATGGTGATAAAGGAAATGTCCTCACATAATAACTAAAGAGAAGCTTTCTGAGAAACTGCATTACCATGTGTGAATGCAACTCACAAAGTTACACGTTTCTCTTCAGTGATCAGTTTGTTAAAACAGTTTTCTGGAGATCTGCAATTAGATACTTCATAGCGCAATGAACATTACAGTGACAAAGGAAATATCCAGAGATGAAAACTAGAAAGAACCTTTCATAGAAACTTCTTGGTGATGTGTGAATTCATCTCATAGAGTTACACTTATGTTTCGTGGAGCAGTCCATTAACACTGTCTTTGGGGAAAATGAGAAGGGCTTCTTTGGATCACATTGAGGCCTACGCTGATAAAGGAAATTTCATCCGTTCAAAACGTGAAAGAAGCTTTCTGAGAAACTTCTTTCTGATCTGTGAGTTCATCTCACAGAGTTACAACCTCTGCCTCAAGAAGAAGTTTGCTAACACTCTTCTCGTGGAATCTGCAAAGTGATATTTGGGAGCCTATAGGGGCCCATGGTGATAAAGGAAATATCCTCACATAATAACTAAAGAGAAGCTTTCTGAGAAACTGCATTACCATGGGTGAATGCAACTCACAGAGTTACACGTTTCTCTTCAGTGATCAGTTTGTAAGCACAGTTTTCTGGAGATCTGCAATTAGATACTTCATAGCGCAATGAACATTACAGTGACAAAGGAACTATCCAGATGAAAACTAGAAAGAAGCTTTCTTAGAAACTTCTTGGTGATGTGTGAATTCCTCTCACAGAGTTACACTTATGTTTCGTGGAGGAGTCCATTAACACTGTCTTTGGGGAAACTGAGAAGAGCTTCTTTGGATCACATTGAGGCCTACGCTGATAAAGGAAATTTCATCCGTTCAAAACGTGAAAGAAGCTTTCTGAGAAACTTCTTTCTGATCTGTGAGTTCATCTGACAGTGTTCCAATCTCTGCCTCAAGAAGCAGTTTGCTAACACTCTTTTCGTGGAATCTGCAAAGTGATATTTGGGAGCCTATAGGGGCCCATGGTGATAAAGGAAATGTCCTCACATAATAACTAAAGAGAAGCTTTCTGAGAAACTGCATTACCATGTGTGAATGCAACTCACAAAGTTACACGTTTCTCTTCAGTTATCAGTTTGTTAGCACAGTTTTCTGGAAATCTGCAATTAGATACTTCATAGCGCAATGAACATTACAGTGATAAAGGAAATATCCACAGTGAAAACTAGAAGGAAGCTTTCTTAGAAACTTCTTGTTGATGTGTGAATTCATCTCACAGAGTTACACTTATGTTTCGTGGAACAGTCCATTAACACTGTCTTTGGGGAAACTGAGAAGGGCTTCTTTGGACCACATTGAGGCCTACGCTGATAAAGGAAATTTCATCCGTTCAAAACGTGAAAGAAGCTTTCTGAGAAACTTCTTTCTGATCTGTGAGTTCATCTCACAGAGTTACAACCTCTACCTCAAGAAGAAGTTTGCTAACACTCTTCTCGTCTAATCTGCAAAGTGATATTTGGGAGCCTATAGGGGCCCATGGTGATAAAGGAAATGTCCTCACATAATAACTAAAGAGAAGCTTTCTGAGAAACTGCATTGCCATGTGTGAATGCAACTCACAGAGTTACACGTTTCTCTTCAGTGATCAGTTTGTTAGCACAGTTTTCTGGAAATCTGCAATTAGATAATTCATAGCACAATGAACATTACAGTGACAAAGGAAATATCGACAGTGAAAACTAGAAGGAAGCTTTCTTAGAAACTTCTTGTTGATGTGTGAATTCATCTCACAGAGTTACACTTATGTTTCGTGGAACAGTATATTAACACTGTCTTTGGGGAAACTGAGAAGGGCTTCTTTGGACCACATTGAGGCCTACGCTGATAAAGGAAATTTCATCCGTTCAAAACGTGAAAGAAGCATTCTGAGAAACTTCTTTCTGATCTGTGAGTTCATCTCACAGAGTTACAACCTCTGCCTTAAGAAGAAGTTTGCTAACACTCTTCTCGTGTAATCTGCAAAGTGATATTGGGAGCCTAAAGGGGCCCATGGTGATAAAGGAAATGTCCTCACATAATAACTAAAGAGAAGCTTTCTGAGAAACTGCATTACCATGTGTGAATGCAACTCACAAAGTTACACGTTTCTCTTCAGTGATCAGTTTGTTAAAACAGTTTTCTGGAGATCTGCAATTAGATACTTCATAGCGCAATGAACATTACAGTGACAAAGGAAATATCCAGAGATGAAAACTAGAAAGAACCTTTCATAGAAACTTCTTGGTGATGTGTGAATTCATCTCATAGAGTTACACTTATGTTTCGTGGAGCAGTCCATTAACACTGTCTTTGGGGAAAATGAGAAGGGCTTCTTTGGATCACATTGAGGCCTACGCTGATAAAGGAAATTTCATCCGTTCAAAACGTGAAAGAAGCTTTCTGAGAAACTTCTTTCTGATCTGTGAGTTCATCTCACAGAGTTACAACCTCTGCCTCAAGAAGAAGTTTGCTAACACTCTTCTCGTGGAATCTGCAAAGTGATATTTGGGAGCCTATAGGGGCCCATGGTGATAAAGGAAATATCCTCACATAATAACTAAAGAGAAGCTTTCTGAGAAACTGCATTGCCATGTGTGAATGCAACTCACAGAGTTACGCCATTGTTTTTTGCAGCCGTTTCTTAGGACTGTTTCCGTGGATTCCGAGAAGTGATATTTCAGATAGCTTTGAAGAATGGAAGGAAAAAGAAATATCCTCCAAGAGAAAGCAGAACCAAGCTTTCTGAGAAACTGCTTTGTGATATGTGAATTCATTTCACAGTGTTCTATCACCCTTTCTTGGGGAGTTTCCTAGCACTCATTTGAGGAATCTCAGATGTGATGTCTTGGATATCGTTGAATCGCATGCTGAATAAGGAACTATCCTCAGAGAAACCTGCAGAGAAGCCTTCTCAGAAACTTCTTTGTTGTGGGTGATTTCAGCCCACAGATGTCCATCATTGTTTCCACTGAGAAACTTGCTAGCAGAGTTTTCGCAGAATCTGCAATAGGACACACGGTGGCGCTCCAAGACCACAAATAACCTCGTCTAACTAAAGAAAGAAGCTTTCTGAGAAACGGCTTTGTGATGTGTGAATTCAACTCACTAAGTTGCAGCTGTATTTCGTGGGGCCGTGGCCTAGCCCTATTTGTGTGGAATCTGAGAACAGATATTCCCGATCCCTTTGAAAACAATGGGGCCAATGGAAACATCTTCCAATAAAAATGAGAAAGAAGCTTACTGAGAAACTTCTTTCTGATCTGTGAGTTCATCTCACAGAGTTACAACCTCTGCCTCTAGAAGAAGTTTGCTGACACTCTTCTCGTGGAATCTGCAAAGTGATATTTGGGAGCCTATAGGGGCCCATGGTGATAAAGGAAATATCCTCACATAATAACCAAAGAGAAGCTTTCTGAGAAACTGCATTGCCATGTGTGAATGCAACTCACAGAGTTACACGTTCCTCTTCAGTGATCAGTTTGTTAGCACAGTTTTCTGGAAATCTGCAATTAGATACTTCATAGCGCAATGAACATTACAGTGACAAAGGAAATATCCACAGATGAAAACTAGAAGGAAGCTTTCTTAGAAACTTCTTGTTGATGTGTGAATTCATCTCACAGAGTTACACTTATGTTTCGTGGAACAGACCATTAACACTGTCTTTGGGGAAACTGAGAAGGGCTTCTTTGGACCACATTGAGGCCTACGCTGATAAAGGAAATTTCATCCGTTCAAAACGTGAAAGAAGCTTTCTGAGAAACTTCTTTCTGATCTGTGAGTTCATCTCACAGAGTTACAACCTCTGCCTCAAGAAGCAGTTTGCTAACACTCTTCTCGTCTAATCTGCAAAGTGATATTTGGGAGCCTACAGGGGCCCATGGTGATAAAGGAAATGTCCTCACATAATAACTAAAGAGAAGCATTCTGAGAAACTGCATTGCCATGTGTGAATGCAACTCACAGAGTTACACGTTTCTCTTCAGTGATTAGTTTGTTAGCATAGATTTCTGGAGATCTGCAATTAGATACTTCATAGCGCAATGAACATTACAGTGACAAAGGAAATATCCAGAGATGAAAACTAGAAAGAAGCTTTCATAGAAACTTCTTGGTGATGTGTGAATTCCTCTCACAGAGTTACACTTATGTTTCGTGGAGCAGTCCATTAACACTGTCTTTGGGGAAACTGAGAAGGGCTTCTTTGGATCACATTGAGGCCTACGCTGATAAAGGAAATTTCATCCGTTCAAAACGTGAAAGAAGCTTTCTGAGAAACTTCTTTCTGATCTGTGAGTTCATCTCACAGAGTTACAACCTCTGCCTCAAGAAGAAGTTTGTAACACTCTTCTCGTCTAATCTGCAAAGTGATATTTGGGAGCCTATAGGGGCCCATGGTGATAAAGGAAATGTCCTCACATAATAACTAAAGAGAAGCTTTCTGAGAAACTGCATTACCATGTGTGAATGCAACTCACAGAGTTACACGTTTCTCTTCAGTGATCAGTTTGTTAGCATAGTTTTCTGGAGATCTGCAATTAGATACTTCATAGCGCAATGAACATTACAGTGACAAAGGAAATATCCAGATGAAAACTAGAAAGAAGCTTTCTTAGAAACTTCTTGGTGATGTGTAAATTCTTCTCACAGAGTTACACTTATGTTTCGTGGAGCAGTCCATTAACACTGTCTTTGGGGAAACTGAGAAGAGCTTCTTTGGATCACATTGAGGCCTACGCTGATAAAGGAAATTTCATCCGTTCAAAACGTGAAAGAAGCTTTCTGAGTAACTTCTTTCTGATCTGTGAGTTCATCTCACCGAGTTCCAATCTCTGCCTCAAGAAGCAGTTTGCTAACACTCTTTTCGTGGAATCTGCAAAGTGATATTTGGGAGCCTATAGGGGCCCATGGTGATAAAGGAAATATCCTCACATAATAACTAAAGAGAAGCTTTCTGAGAAACTGCATTGCCATGTGTGAATGCAACTCACAGAGTTACGCCATTGTTTTTTGCAGCCGTTTCTTAGGACTGTTTCCGTGGATTCCGAGAAGTGGTATTTCAGATAGCTTTGAAGAATGGAAGGAAAAAGAAATATCCTCCAAGAGAAAGCAGAACCAAGCTTTCTGAGAAACTGCTTTGTGATATGTGAATTCATTTCACAGTGTTCTATCACCCTTTCTTGGGGGAGTTTCCTAGCACTCATTTGAGGAATCTCAGATGTGATGTCTTGGATATCGTTGAATCGCATGCTGAATAAGGAACTATCCTCAGAGAAACCTGCAGAGAAGCCTTCTCAGAAACTTCTTTGTTGTGGGTGATTTCAGCCCACAGATGTCCATCATTGTTTCCACTGAGAAACTTGCTAGCAGAGTTTTCGCAGAATCTGCAATAGGACACACGGTGGCGCTCCAAGACCACAAATAACCTCGTCTAACTAAAGAAAGAAGCTTTCTGAGAAACGGCTTTGTGATGTGTGAATTCAACTCACTAAGTTGCAGCTGTATTTCGTGGGGCCGTGGCCTAGCCCTATTTGTGTGGAATCTGAGAACAGATATTCCCGATCCCTTTGAAAACAATGGGGCCAATGGAAACATCTTCCAATAAAAATGAGAAAGAAGCTTACTGAGAAACTTCTTTCTGATCTGTGAGTTCATCTCACAGAGTTACAACCTCTGCCTCTAGAAGAAGTTTGCTGACACTCTTCTCGTGGAATCTGCAAAGTGATATTTGGGAGCCTATAGGGGCCCATGGTGATAAAGGAAATATCCTCACATAATAACCAAAGAGAAGCTTTCTGAGAAACTGCATTGCCATGTGTGAATGCAACTCACAGAGTTACACGTTCCTCTTCAGTGATCAGTTTGTTAGCACAGTTTTCTGGAAATCTGCAATTAGATACTTCATAGCGCAATGAACATTACAGTGACAAAGGAAATATCCACAGATGAAAACTAGAAGGAAGCTTTCTTAGAAACTTCTTGTTGATGTGTGAATTCATCTCACAGAGTTACACTTATGTTTCGTGGAACAGACCATTAACACTGTCTTTGGGGAAACTGAGAAGGGCTTCTTTGGACCACATTGAGGCCTACGCTGATAAAGGAAATTTCATCCGTTCAAAACGTGAAAGAAGCTTTCTGAGAAACTTCTTTCTGATCTGTGAGTTCATCTCACAGAGTTACAACCTCTGCCTCAAGAAGCAGTTTGCTAACACTCTTCTCGTCTAATCTGCAAAGTGATATTTGGGAGCCTACAGGGGCCCATGGTGATAAAGGAAATGTCCTCACATAATAACTAAAGAGAAGCATTCTGAGAAACTGCATTGCCATGTGTGAATGCAACTCACAGAGTTACACGTTTCTCTTCAGTGATTAGTTTGTTAGCATAGATTTCTGGAGATCTGCAATTAGATACTTCATAGCGCAATGAACATTACAGTGACAAAGGAAATATCCAGAGATGAAAACTAGAAAGAAGCTTTCATAGAAACTTCTTGGTGATGTGTGAATTCCTCTCACAGAGTTACACTTATGTTTCGTGGAGCAGTCCATTAACACTGTCTTTGGGGAAACTGAGAAGGGCTTCTTTGGATCACATTGAGGCCTACGCTGATAAAGGAAATTTCATCCGTTCAAAACGTGAAAGAAGCTTTCTGAGAAACTTCTTTCTGATCTGTGAGTTCATCTCACAGAGTTACAACCTCTGCCTCAAGAAGAAGTTTGTAACACTCTTCTCGTCTAATCTGCAAAGTGATATTTGGGAGCCTATAGGGGCCCATGGTGATAAAGGAAATGTCCTCACATAATAACTAAAGAGAAGCTTTCTGAGAAACTGCATTACCATGTGTGAATGCAACTCACAGAGTTACACGTTTCTCTTCAGTGATCAGTTTGTTAGCATAGTTTTCTGGAGATCTGCAATTAGATACTTCATAGCGCAATGAACATTACAGTGACAAAGGAAATATCCAGATGAAAACTAGAAAGAAGCTTTCTTAGAAACTTCTTGGTGATGTGTAAATTCTTCTCACAGAGTTACACTTATGTTTCGTGGAGCAGTCCATTAACACTGTCTTTGGGGAAACTGAGAAGAGCTTCTTTGGATCACATTGAGGCCTACGCTGATAAAGGAAATTTCATCCGTTCAAAACGTGAAAGAAGCTTTCTGAGTAACTTCTTTCTGATCTGTGAGTTCATCTCACCGAGTTCCAATCTCTGCCTCAAGAAGCAGTTTGCTAACACTCTTTTCGTGGAATCTGCAAAGTGATATTTGGGAGCCTATAGGGGCCCATGGTGATAAAGGAAATATCCTCACATAATAACTAAAGAGAAGCTTTCTGAGAAACTGCATTGCCATGTGTGAATGCAACTCACAGAGTTACGCCATTGTTTTTTGCAGCCGTTTCTTAGGACTGTTTCCGTGGATTCCGAGAAGTGATATTTCAGATAGCTTTGAAGAATGGAAGGAAAAAGAAATATCCTCCAAGAGAAAGCAGAACCAAGCTTTCTGAGAAACTGCTTTGTGATATGTGAATTCATTTCACAGTGTTCTATCACCCTTTCTTGGGGGAGTTTCCTAGCACTCATTTGAGGAATCTCAGATGTGATGTCTTGGATATCGTTGAATCGCATGCTGAATAAGGAACTATCCTCAGAGAAACCTGCAGAGAAGCCTTCTCAGAAACTTCTTTGTTGTGGGTGATTTCAGCCCACAGATGTCCATCATTGTTTCCACTGAGAAACTTGCTAGCAGAGTTTTCGCAGAATCTGCAATAGGACACACGGTGGCGCTCCAAGACCACAAATAACCTCGTCTAACTAAAGAAAGAAGCTTTCTGAGAAACGGCTTTGTGATGTGTGAATTCAACTCACTAAGTTGCAGCTGTATTTCGTGGGGCCGTGGCCTAGCCCTATTTGTGTGGAATCTGAGAACAGATATTCCCGATCCCTTTGAAAACAATGGGGCCAATGGAAACATCTTCCAATAAAAATGAGAAAGAAGCTTACTGAGAAACTTCTTTCTGATCTGTGAGTTCATCTCACAGAGTTACAACCTCTGCCTCTAGAAGAAGTTTGCTGACACTCTTCTCGTGGAATCTGCAAAGTGATATTTGGGAGCCTATAGGGGCCCATGGTGATAAAGGAAATATCCTCACATAATAACCAAAGAGAAGCTTTCTGAGAAACTGCATTGCCATGTGTGAATGCAACTCACAGAGTTACACGTTCCTCTTCAGTGATCAGTTTGTTAGCACAGTTTTCTGGAAATCTGCAATTAGATACTTCATAGCGCAATGAACATTACAGTGACAAAGGAAATATCCACAGATGAAAACTAGAAGGAAGCTTTCTTAGAAACTTCTTGTTGATGTGTGAATTCATCTCACAGAGTTACACTTATGTTTCGTGGAACAGACCATTAACACTGTCTTTGGGGAAACTGAGAAGGGCTTCTTTGGACCACATTGAGGCCTACGCTGATAAAGGAAATTTCATCCGTTCAAAACGTGAAAGAAGCTTTCTGAGAAACTTCTTTCTGATCTGTGAGTTCATCTCACAGAGTTACAACCTCTGCCTCAAGAAGCAGTTTGCTAACACTCTTCTCGTCTAATCTGCAAA
This sequence comes from Rhinopithecus roxellana, assembly GCF_007565055.1. Classification (NCBI taxonomy): domain Eukaryota; kingdom Metazoa; phylum Chordata; class Mammalia; order Primates; family Cercopithecidae; genus Rhinopithecus; species Rhinopithecus roxellana. The sequence goes on along the minus strand of NC_044552.1, from coordinate 102,724,451 downwards.
GTGATATTTGGGAGCCTACAGGGGCCCATGGTGATAAAGGAAATGTCCTCACATAATAACTAAAGAGAAGCATTCTGAGAAACTGCATTGCCATGTGTGAATGCAACTCACAGAGCTACACGTTTCTCTTCAGTGATTAGTTTGTTAGCATAGATTTCTGGAGATCTGCAATTAGATACTTCATAGCGCAATGAACATTACAGTGACAAAGGAAATATCCAGAGATGAAAACTAGAAAGAAGCTTTCATAGAAACTTCTTGGTGATGTGTGAATTCCTCTCACAGAGTTACACTTATGTTTCGTGGAGCAGTCCATTAACACTGTCTTTGGGGAAACTGAGAAGGGCTTCTTTGGATCACATTGAGGCCTACGCTGATAAAGGAAATTTCATCCGTTCAAAACGTGAAAGAAGCTTTCTGAGAAACTTCTTTCTGATCTGTGAGTTCATCTCACAGAGTTACAACCTCTGCCTCAAGAAGAAGTTTGTAACACTCTTCTCGTCTAATCTGCAAAGTGATATTTGGGAGCCTATAGGGGCCCATGGTGATAAAGGAAATGTCCTCACATAATAACTAAAGAGAAGCTTTCTGAGAAACTGCATTACCATGTGTGAATGCAACTCACAGAGTTACACGTTTCTCTTCAGTGATCAGTTTGTTAGCATAGTTTTCTGGAGATCTGCAATTAGATACTTCATAGCGCAATGAACATTACAGTGACAAAGGAAATATCCAGATGAAAACTAGAAAGAAGCTTTCTTAGAAACTTCTTGGTGATGTGTAAATTCTTCTCACAGAGTTACACTTATGTTTCGTGGAGCAGTCCATTAACACTGTCTTTGGGGAAACTGAGAAGAGCTTCTTTGGATCACATTGAGGCCTACGCTGATAAAGGAAATTTCATCCGTTCAAAACGTGAAAGAAGCTTTCTGAGTAACTTCTTTCTGATCTGTGAGTTCATCTCACCGAGTTCCAATCTCTGCCTCAAGAAGCAGTTTGCTAACACTCTTTTCGTGGAATCTGCAAAGTGATATTTGGGAGCCTATAGGGGCCCATGGTGATAAAGGAAATATCCTCACATAATAACTAAAGAGAAGCTTTCTGAGAAACTGCATTGCCATGTGTGAATGCAACTCACAGAGTTACGCCATTGTTTTTTGCAGCCGTTTCTTAGGACTGTTTCCGTGGATTCCGAGAAGTGATATTTCAGATAGCTTTGAAGAATGGAAGGAAAAAGAAATATCCTCCAAGAGAAAGCAGAACCAAGCTTTCTGAGAAACTGCTTTGTGATATGTGAATTCATTTCACAGTGTTCTATCACCCTTTCTTGGGGGAGTTTCCTAGCACTCATTTGAGGAATCTCAGATGTGATGTCTTGGATATCGTTGAATCGCATGCTGAATAAGGAACTATCCTCAGAGAAACCTGCAGAGAAGCCTTCTCAGAAACTTCTTTGTTGTGGGTGATTTCAGCCCACAGATGTCCATCATTGTTTCCACTGAGAAACTTGCTAGCAGAGTTTTCGCAGAATCTGCAATAGGACACACGGTTTCGCTCCAAGACCACAAATAACCTCGTCTAACTAAAGAAAGAAGCTTTCTGAGAAACCGCTTTGTGATGTGTGAATTCAACTCACTAAGTTGCAGCTGTATTTCGTGGGGCCGTGGCCTAGCCCTATTTGTGTGGAATCTGAGAACAGATATTCCCGATCCCTTTGAAAACAATGGGGCCAATGGAAACATCTTCCAATAAAAATGAGAAAGAAGCTTACTGAGAAACTTCTTTCTGATCTGTGAGTTCATCTCACAGAGTTACAACCTCTGCCTCTAGAAGAAGTTTGCTGACACTCTTCTCGTGGAATCTGCAAAGTGATATTTGGGAGCCTATAGGGGCCCATGGTGATAAAGGAAATATCCTCACATAATAACCAAAGAGAAGCTTTCTGAGAAACTGCATTGCCATGTGTGAATGCAACTCACAGAGTTACACGTTCCTCTTCAGTGATCAGTTTGTTAGCACAGTTTTCTGGAAATCTGCAATTAGATACTTCATAGCGCAATGAACATTACAGTGACAAAGGAAATATCCACAGATGAAAACTAGAAGGAAGCTTTCTTAGAAACTTCTTGTTGATGTGTGAATTCATCTCACAGAGTTACACTTATGTTTCGTGGAACAGACCATTAACACTGTCTTTGGGGAAACTGAGAAGGGCTTCTTTGGACCACATTGAGGCCTACGCTGATAAAGGAAATTTCATCCGTTCAAAACGTGAAAGAAGCTTTCTGAGAAACTTCTTTCTGATCTGTGAGTTCATCTCACAGAGTTACAACCTCTGCCTCAAGAAGCAGTTTGCTAACACTCTTCTCGTCTAATCTGCAAAGTGATATTTGGGAGCCTATAGGGGCCCATGGTGATAAAGGAAATGTCCTCACATAATAACTAAAGAGAGGCATTCTGAGAAACTGCATTGCCATGTGTGAATGCAACTCACAGAGTTACACGTTTCTCTTCAGTGATTAGTTTGTTAGCATAGTTTTCTGGAGATCTGCAATTAGATACTTCATAGCGCAATGAACATTACAGTGACAAAGGAAATATCCAGAGATGAAAACTAGAAAGAAGCTTTCATAGAAACTTCTTGGTGATGTGTGAATTCATCTCATAGAGTTACACTTAGGTTTCGTGGAGCAGTCCATTAACACTGTCTTTGGGGAAACTGAGAAGGGCTTCTTTGGATCACATTGAGGCCTACGCTGATAAAGGAAATTTCATCCGTTCAAAACGTGAAAGAAGCTTTCTGAGAAACTTCTTTCTGATCTGTGAGTTCATCTCACAGAGTTACAACCTCTGCCTTAAGAAGAAGTTTGCTAACACTCTTCTCGTGTAATCTGCAAAGTGATATTTGGGAGCCTATAGGGGCCCATGGTGATAAAGGAAATGTCCTCACATAATAACTAAAGAGAAGCTTTCTGAGAAACTGCATTACCATGTGTGAATGCAACTCACAGAGTTACACGTTTCTCTTCAGTGATCAGTTTGTTAGCATAGTTTTCTGGAGATCTGCAATTAGATACTTCATAGAGCAATGAATATTACAGTGACAAAGGAAATATCCAGAGATGAAAACTAGAAAGAAGCTTTCATAGAAACTTCTTGGTGATGTGTGAATCATCTCACAGAGTTACACTTATGTTTCGTGGAGCAGTCCATTAACACTGTCTTTGGGGAAACTGAGAAGGGCTTCTTTGATCACATTGAGCCCTACGCTGATAAAGGAAATTTCATCCGTTCAAAACGTGAAAGAAGCTTTCTGAGAAACTTCTTTCTGATCTGTGAGTTCATCTCACAGAGTTACAACCTCTGCCTCAAGAAGAAGTTTGTTAACACTCTTCTCGTGGAACCTGCAAAGTGATATTTGGGAGCCTATAGGGGCCCATGGTGATAAAGGAAATGTCCTCACATAATAACTAAAGAGAAGCATTCTGAGAAACTGCATTGCCATGTGTGAATGCAACTCACAGAGTTACACGTTTCTCTTCAGTGATCAGTTTGTTAACACAGTTTTCTGGAGATCTGCAATTAGATACTTCATAGCGCAATGAACATTACAGTGACAAAGGAAATATCCAGATGAAAACTGGAAAGAAGCTTTCTTAGAAACTTCTTGGTGATGTGTGAATTCCTCTCACAGAGTTACACTTATGTTTCGTGGAGCAGTCCATTAACACTGTCTTTGGGGAAACTGAGAAGGGCTTCTTTGGATCACATTGAGGCCTACGCTGATAAAGGAAATTTCATCCGTTCAAAACGTGAAAGAAGCTTTCTGAGAAACTTCTTTCTGATCTGTGAGTTCATCTCACAGAGTTACAATCTCTGCCTCAAGAAGCAGTTTGCTAACACTCTTTTCGTGGAATCTGCAAAGTGATATTTGGGAGCCTATAGGGGCCCATGGTGATAAAGGAAATATCCTCACATAATAACTAAAGAGAAGCTTTCTGGGAAACTGCATTGCCATGTGTGAATGCAACTCACAGAGTTACGCCATTGTTTTTTGCAGCCGTTTCTTAGGACTGTTTCCGTGGATTCCGAGAAGTGATATTTCAGATAGCTTTGAAGTATAGAAGGAAAAGAAGTATCCTCCAAGAGAAAGCAGAACCAAGCTTTCTGAGAAACTGCTTTGTGATATGTGAATTCATTTCACAGTGTTCTAATCACCCTTTCTTGGGGGAGTTTCCTAGCACTCATTTGAGGAATCTCAGATGTGATGTCTTGGATATCGTTGAATCGCATGCTGAATAAGGAACTATCCTCAGAGAAACCTGCAGAGAAGCCTTCTCAGAAACTTCTTTGTTGTGGGTGATTTCAGCCCACAGATGTCCATCATTGTTTCCACTGAGAAACTTGCTAGCAGAGTTTTCGCAGAATCTGCAATAGGACACACGGTGGCGCTCCAAGACCACAAATAACCTCGTCTAACTAAAGAAAGAAGCTTTCTGAGAAACCGCTTTGTGATGTGTGAATTCAACTCACTAAGTTGCAGCTGTATTTCGTGGGGCCGTGGCCTAGCCCTATTTGGGTGGAATCTGACAACAGATATTCCCGATCCCTTTGAAAACAATGGGGCCAATGGAAACATCTTCCAATAAAAATGAGAAAGAAGCTTACTGAGAAACTTCTTTCTGATCTGTGAGTTCATCTCACAGAGTTACAATCTCTGCCTCAAGAAGCAGTTTGCTAACACTCTTTTCGTGGAATCTGCAAAGTGATATTTGGGAGCCTATTGGGGCCCATGGTGATAAAGGAAATATCCTCACATAATAACTAAAGAGAAGCTTTCTGAGAAACTGCATTGCCATGTGTGAATGCAACTCACAGAGTTACACGTTTCTCTTCAGTGATCAGTTTGTTAACACAGTTTTCTGGAGATCTGCAATTAGATACTTCATAGCGCAATGAACATTACAGTGACAAAGGAAATATCCAGATGAAAACTGGAAAGAAGCTTTCTAAGAAACTTCTTGTTGATGTGTGAATTCCTCTCACAGAGTTACACTTATGTTTCGTGGAGCAGTCCATTAACACTGTCTTTGGGGAAACTGAGAAGAGCTTCTTTGGATCACATTGAGGCCTACGCTGATAAAGGAAATTTCATCCGTTCAAAACGTGAAAGAAGCTTTCTGAGAAACTTCTTTCTGATCTGTGAGTTCATCTCACAGAGTTACAATCTCTGCCTCAAGAAGCAGTTTGCTAACACTCTTTTCGTGGAATCTGCAAAGTGATATTTGGGAGCCTATAGGGGCCCATGGTGATAAAGGAAATATCCTCACATAATAACTAAAGAGAAGCTTTCTGGGAAACTGCATTGCCATGTGTGAATGCAACTCACAGAGTTACGCCATTGTTTTTTGCAGCCGTTTCTTAGGACTGTTTCCGTGGATTCCGAGAAGTGATATTTCAGATAGCTTTGAAGTATAGAAGGAAAAAGAAGTATCCTCCAAGAGAAAGCAGAACCAAGCTTTCTGAGAAACTGCTTTGTGATATGTGAATTCATTTCACAGTGTTCTATCACCCTTTCTTGGGGGAGTTTCCTAGCACTCATTTGAGGAATCTCAGATGTGATGTCTTGGATATCGTTGAATCGCATGCTGAATAAGGAACTATCCTCAGAGAAACCTGCAGAGAAGCCTTCTCAGAAACTTCTTTGTTGTGGGTGATTTCAGCCCACAGATGTCCATCATTGTTTCCACTGAGAAACTTGCTAGCAGAGTTTTCGCAGAATCTGCAATAGGACACACGGTGGCGCTCCAAGACCACAAATAACCTCGTCTAACTAAAGAAAGAAGCTTTCTGAGAAACCGCTTTGTGATGTGTGAATTCAACTCACTAAGTTGCAGCTGTATTTCGTGGGGCCGTGGCCTAGCCCTATTTGTGTGGAATCTGACAACAGATATTCCCGATCCCTTTGAAAACAATGGGGCCAATGGAAACATCTTCCAATAAAAATCAGAAAGAAGCTTACTGAGAAACTTCTTTCTGATCTGTGAGTTCATCTCACAGAGTTACAATCTCTGCCTCAAGAAGCAGTTTGCTAACACTCTTTTCGTGGAATCTGCAAAGTGATATTTGGGAGCCTATTGGGGCCCATGGTGATAAAGGAAATATCCTCACATAATAACTAAAGAGAAGCTTTCTGAGAAACTGCATTGCCATGTGTGAATGCAACTCACAGAGTTACACGTTCCTCTTCAGTGATCAGTTTGTTAGCACGGTTTTCTCGAAATCTGCAATTAGATACTTCATAGCGCAATGAACATTACAGTGACAAAGGAAATATCCACAGATGAAAACTAGAAGGAAGCTTTCTTAGAAACTTCTTGTTGATGTGTGAATTCATCTCACAGAGTTACACTTATGTTTCGTGGAACAGTCCATTAACACTGTCTTTGGGGAAACTGAGAAGGGCTTCTTTGGACCACATTGAGGCCTACGCTGATAAAGGAAATTTCATCCGTTCAAAACGTGAAAGAAGCTTTCTGAGAAACTTCTTTCTGATCTGTGAGTTCATCTCACAGAGTTACAACCTCTGCCTCAGAAGCAGTTTGCTAACACTCTTCTCGTCTAATCTGCAAAGTGATATTTGGGAGCCTATAGGGGCCCATGGTGATAAAGGAAATGTCCTCACATAATAACTAAAGAGAAGCATTCTGAGAAACTGCATTGCCATGTGTGAATGCAACTCACAGAGTTACACGTTTCTCTTCAGTGATTAGTTTGTTAGCATAGTTTTCTGGAGATCTGCAATTAGATACTTCATAGCGCAATGAACATTACAGTGACAAAGGAAATATCCAGAGATGAAAACTAGAAAGAAGCTTTCATAGAAACTTCTTGGTGATGTGTGAATTCATCTCATAGAGTTACACTTATGTTTCGTGGAGCAGTCCATTAACACTGTCTTTGGGGAAACTGAGAAGGGCTTCTTTGTATCACATTGAGGCCTACGCTGATAAAGGAAATTTCATCCGTTCAAAACGTGAAAGAAGCTTTCTGAGAAACTTCTTTCTGATCTGTGAGTTCATCTCACAGAGTTACAACCTCTGCCTCAAGAAGAAGTTTGTAACACTCTTCTCGTCTAATCTGCAAAGTGATATTTGGGAGCCTATAGGGGCCCATGGTGATAAAGGAAATGTCCTCACATAATAACTAAAGAGAAGCTTTCTGAGAAACTGCATTACCATGTGTGAATGCAACTCACAGAGTTACACGTTTCTCTTCAGTGATCAGTTTGTTAGCATAGTTTTCTGGAGATCTGCAATTAGATACTTCATAGCGCAATGAACATTACAGTGACAAAGGAAATATCCAGATGAAAACTAGAAAGAAGCTTTCTTAGAAACTTCTTGGTGATGTGTAAATTCTTCTCACAGAGTTACACTTATGTTTCGTGGAGCAGTCCATTAACACTGTCTTTGGGGAAACTGAGAAGAGCTTCTTTGGATCACATTGAGGCCTACGCTGATAAAGGAAATTTCATCCGTTCAAAACGTGAAAGAAGCTTTCTGAGTAACTTCTTTCTGATCTGTGAGTTCATCTCACCGAGTTCCAATCTCTGCCTCAAGAAGCAGTTTGCTAACACTCTTTTCGTGGAATCTGCAAAGTGATATTTGGGAGCCTATAGGGGCCCATGGTGATAAAGGAAATATCCTCACATAATAACTAAAGAGAAGCTTTCTGAGAAACTGCATTGCCATGTGTGAATGCAACTCACAGAGTTACGCCATTGTTTTTTGCAGCCGTTTCTTAGGACTGTTTCCGTGGATTCCGAGAAGTGATATTTCAGATAGCTTTGAAGAATGGAAGGAAAAAGAAATATCCTCCAAGAGAAAGCAGAACCAAGCTTTCTGAGAAACTGCTTTGTGATATGTGAATTCATTTCACAGTGTTCTATCACCCTTTCTTGGGGGAGTTTCCTAGCACTCATTTGAGGAATCTCAGATGTGATGTCTTGGATATCGTTGAATCGCATGCTGAATAAGGAACTATCCTCAGAGAAACCTGCAGAGAAGCCTTCTCAGAAACTTCTTTGTTGTGGGTGATTTCAGCCCACAGATGTCCATCATTGTTTCCACTGAGAAACTTGCTAGCAGAGTTTTCGCAGAATCTGCAATAGGACACACGGTTTCGCTCCAAGACCACAAATAACCTCGTCTAACTAAAGAAAGAAGCTTTCTGAGAAACGGCTTTGTGATGTGTGAATTCAACTCACTAAGTTGCAGCTGTATTTCGTGGGGCCGTGGCCTAGCCCTATTTGTGTGGAATCTGAGAACAGATATTCCCGATCCCTTTGAAAACAATGGGGCCAATGGAAACATCTTCCAATAAAAATGAGAAAGAAGCTTACTGAGAAACTTCTTTCTGATCTGTGAGTTCATCTCACAGAGTTACAACCTCTGCCTCTAGAAGAAGTTTGCTGACACTCTTCTCGTGGAATCTGCAAAGTGATATTTGGGAGCCTATAGGGGCCCATGGTGATAAAGGAAATATCCTCACATAATAACCAAAGAGAAGCTTTCTGAGAAACTGCATTGCCATGTGTGAATGCAACTCACAGAGTTACACGTTCCTCTTCAGTGATCAGTTTGTTAGCACAGTTTTCTGGAAATCTGCAATTAGATACTTCATAGCGCAATGAACATTACAGTGACAAAGGAAATATCCACAGATGAAAACTAGAAGGAAGCTTTCTTAGAAACTTCTTGTTGATGTGTGAATTCATCTCACAGAGTTACACTTATGTTTCGTGGAACAGACCATTAACACTGTCTTTGGGGAAACTGAGAAGGGCTTCTTTGGACCACATTGAGGCCTACGCTGATAAAGGAAATTTCATCCGTTCAAAACGTGAAAGAAGCTTTCTGAGAAACTTCTTTCTGATCTGTGAGTTCATCTCACAGAGTTACAACCTCTGCCTCAAGAAGCAGTTTGCTAACACTCTTCTCGTCTAATCTGCAAAGTGATATTTGGGAGCCTACAGGGGCCCATGGTGATAAAGGAAATGTCCTCACATAATAACTAAAGAGAAGCATTCTGAGAAACTGCATTGCCATGTGTGAATGCAACTCACAGAGTTACACGTTTCTCTTCAGTGATTAGTTTGTTAGCATAGATTTCTGGAGATCTGCAATTAGATACTTCATAGCGCAATGAACATTACAGTGACAAAGGAAATATCCAGAGATGAAAACTAGAAAGAAGCTTTCATAGAAACTTCTTGGTGATGTGTGAATTCCTCTCACAGAGTTACACTTATGTTTCGTGGAGCAGTCCATTAACACTGTCTTTGGGGAAACTGAGAAGGGCTTCTTTGGATCACATTGAGGCCTACGCTGATAAAGGAAATTTCATCCGTTCAAAACGTGAAAGAAGCTTTCTGAGAAACTTCTTTCTGATCTGTGAGTTCATCTCACAGAGTTACAACCTCTGCCTCAAGAAGAAGTTTGTAACACTCTTCTCGTCTAATCTGCAAAGTGATATTTGGGAGCCTATAGGGGCCCATGGTGATAAAGGAAATGTCCTCACATAATAACTAAAGAGAAGCTTTCTGAGAAACTGCATTACCATGTGTGAATGCAACTCACAGAGTTACACGTTTCTCTTCAGTGATCAGTTTGTTAGCATAGTTTTCTGGAGATCTGCAATTAGATACTTCATAGCGCAATGAACATTACAGTGACAAAGGAAATATCCAGATGAAAACTAGAAAGAAGCTTTCTTAGAAACTTCTTGGTGATGTGTAAATTCTTCTCACAGAGTTACACTTATGTTTCGTGGAGCAGTCCATTAACACTGTCTTTGGGGAAACTGAGAAGAGCTTCTTTGGATCACATTGAGGCCTACGCTGATAAAGGAAATTTCATCCGTTCAAAACGTGAAAGAAGCTTTCTGAGTAACTTCTTTCTGATCTGTGAGTTCATCTCACCGAGTTCCAATCTCTGCCTCAAGAAGCAGTTTGCTAACACTCTTTTCGTGGAATCTGCAAAGTGATATTTGGGAGCCTATAGGGGCCCATGGTGATAAAGGAAATATCCTCACATAATAACTAAAGAGAAGCTTTCTGAGAAACTGCATTGCCATGTGTGAATGCAACTCACAGAGTTACGCCATTGTTTTTTGCAGCCGTTTCTTAGGACTGTTTCCGTGGATTCCGAGAAGTGATATTTCAGATAGCTTTGAAGAATGGAAGGAAAAAGAAATATCCTCCAAGAGAAAGCAGAACCAAGCTTTCTGAGAAACTGCTTTGTGATATGTGAATTCATTTCACAGTGTTCTATCACCCTTTCTTGGGGGAGTTTCCTAGCACTCATTTGAGGAATCTCAGATGTGATGTCTTGGATATCGTTGAATCGCATGCTGAATAAGGAACTATCCTCAGAGAAACCTGCAGAGAAGCCTTCTCAGAAACTTCTTTGTTGTGGGTGATTTCAGCCCACAGATGTCCATCATTGTTTCCACTGAGAAACTTGCTAGCAGAGTTTTCGCAGAATCTGCAATAGGACACACGGTTTCGCTCCAAGACCACAAATAACCTCGTCTAACTAAAGAAAGAAGCTTTCTGAGAAACCGCTTTGTGATGTGTGAATTCAACTCACTAAGTTGCAGCTGTATTTCGTGGGGCCGTGGCCTAGCCCTATTTGTGTGGAATCTGAGAACAGATATTCCCGATCCCTTTGAAAACAATGGGGCCAATGGAAACATCTTCCAATAAAAATGAGAAAGAAGCTTACTGAGAAACTTCTTTCTGATCTGTGAGTTCATCTCACAGAGTTACAACCTCTGCCTCTAGAAGAAGTTTGCTGACACTCTTCTCGTGGAATCTGCAAAGTGATATTTGGGAGCCTATAGGGGCCCATGGTGATAAAGGAAATATCCTCACATAATAACCAAAGAGAAGCTTTCTGAGAAACTGCATTGCCATGTGTGAATGCAACTCACAGAGTTACACGTTCCTCTTCAGTGATCAGTTTGTTAGCACAGTTTTCTGGAAATCTGCAATTAGATACTTCATAGCGCAATGAACATTACAGTGACAAAGGAAATATCCACAGATGAAAACTAGAAGGAAGCTTTCTTAGAAACTTCTTGTTGATGTGTGAATTCATCTCACAGAGTTACACTTATGTTTCGTGGAACAGACCATTAACACTGTCTTTGGGGAAACTGAGAAGGGCTTCTTTGGACCACATTGAGGCCTACGCTGATAAAGGAAATTTCATCCGTTCAAAACGTGAAAGAAGCTTTCTGAGAAACTTCTTTCTGATCTGTGAGTTCATCTCACAGAGTTACAACCTCTGCCTCAAGAAGCAGTTTGCTAACACTCTTCTCGTCTAATCTGCAAAGTGATATTTGGGAGCCTATAGGGGCCCATGGTGATAAAGGAAATGTCCTCACATAATAACTAAAGAGAGGCATTCTGAGAAACTGCATTGCCATGTGTGAATGCAACTCACAGAGTTACACGTTTCTCTTCAGTGATTAGTTTGTTAGCATAGTTTTCTGGAGATCTGCAATTAGATACTTCATAGCGCAATGAACATTACAGTGACAAAGGAAATATCCAGAGATGAAAACTAGAAAGAAGCTTTCATAGAAACTTCTTGGTGATGTGTGAATTCATCTCATAGAGTTACACTTAGGTTTCGTGGAGCAGTCCATTAACACTGTCTTTGGGGAAACTGAGAAGGGCTTCTTTGGATCACATTGAGGCCTACGCTGATAAAGGAAATTTCATCCGTTCAAAACGTGAAAGAAGCTTTCTGAGAAACTTCTTTCTGATCTGTGAGTTCATCTCACAGAGTTACAACCTCTGCCTTAAGAAGAAGTTTGCTAACACTCTTCTCGTGTAATCTGCAAAGTGATATTTGGGAGCCTATAGGGGCCCATGGTGATAAAGGAAATGTCCTCACATAATAACTAAAGAGAAGCTTTCTGAGAAACTGCATTACCATGTGTGAATGCAACTCACAGAGTTACACGTTTCTCTTCAGTGATCAGTTTGTTAGCATAGTTTTCTGGAGATCTGCAATTAGATACTTCATAGAGCAATGAATATTACAGTGACAAAGGAAATATCCAGAGATGAAAACTAGAAAGAAGCTTTCATAGAAACTTCTTGGTGATGTGTGAATCATCTCACAGAGTTACACTTATGTTTCGTGGAGCAGTCCATTAACACTGTCTTTGGGGAAACTGAGAAGGGCTTCTTTTGATCACATTGAGCCCTACGCTGATAAAGGAAATTTCATCCGTTCAAAACGTGAAAGAAGCTTTCTGAGAAACTTCTTTCTGATCTGTGAGTTCATCTCACAGAGTTACAACCTCTGCCTCAAGAAGAAGTTTGTTAACACTCTTCTCGTGGAACCTGCAAAGTGATATTTGGGAGCCTATAGGGGCCCATGGTGATAAAGGAAATGTCCTCACATAATAACTAAAGAGAAGCATTCTGAGAAACTGCATTGCCATGTGTGAATGCAACTCACAGAGTTACACGTTTCTCTTCAGTGATCAGTTTGTTAACACAGTTTTCTGGAGATCTGCAATTAGATACTTCATAGAGCAATGAATATTACAGTGACAAAGGAAATATCCAGAGATGAAAACTGGAAAGAAGCTTTCTTAGAAACTTCTTGGTGATGTGTGAATTCCTCTCACAGAGTTACACTTATGTTTCGTGGAGCAGTCCATTAACACTGTCTTTGGGGAAACTGAGAAGGGCTTCTTTTGATCACATTGAGCCCTACGCTGATAAAGGAAATTTCATCCGTTCAAAACGTGAAAGAAGCTTTCTGAGAAACTTCTTTCTGATCTGTGAGTTCATCTCACAGAGTTACAACCTCTGCCTCAAGAAGAAGTTTGTTAACACTCTTCTCGTGGAACCTGCAAAGTGATATTTGGGAGCCTATAGGGGCCCATGGTGATAAAGGAAATGTCCTCACATAATAACTAAAGAGAAGCATTCTGAGAAACTGCATTGCCATGTGTGAATGCAACTCACAGAGTTACACGTTTCTCTTCAGTGATCAGTTTGTTAACACAGTTTTCTGGAGATCTGCAATTAGATACTTCATAGCGCAATGAACATTACAGTGACAAAGGAAATATCCAGATGAAAACTGGAAAGAAGCTTTCTTAGAAACTTCTTGGTGATGTGTGAATTCCTCTCACAGAGTTACACTTATGTTTCGTGGAGCAGTCCATTAACACTGTCTTTGGGGAAACTGAGAAGGGCTTCTTTGGATCACATTGAGGCCTACGCTGATAAAGGAAATTTCATCCGTTCAAAACGTGAAAGAAGCTTTCTGAGAAACTTCTTTCTGATCTGTGAGTTCATCTCACAGAGTTACAATCTCTGCCTCAAGAAGCAGTTTGCTAACACTCTTTTCGTGGAATCTGCAAAGTGATATTTGGGAGCCTATAGGGGCCCATGGTGATAAAGGAAATATCCTCACATAATAACTAAAGAGAAGCTTTCTGGGAAACTGCATTGCCATGTGTGAATGCAACTCACAGAGTTACGCCATTGTTTTTTGCAGCCGTTTCTTAGGACTGTTTCCGTGGATTCCGAGAAGTGATATTTCAGATAGCTTTGAAGTATAGAAGGAAAAAGAAGTATCCTCCAAGAGAAAGCAGAACCAAGCTTTCTGAGAAACTGCTTTGTGATATGTGAATTCATTTCACAGTGTTCTATCACCCTTTCTTGGGGGAGTTTCCTAGCACTCATTTGAGGAATCTCAGATGTGATGTCTTGGATATCGTTGAATCGCATGCTGAATAAGGAACTATCCTCAGAGAAACCTGCAGAGAAGCCTTCTCAGAAACTTCTTTGTTGTGGGTGATTTCAGCCCACAGATGTCCATCATTGTTTCCACTGAGAAACTTGCTAGCAGAGTTTTCGCAGAATCTGCAATAGGACACACGGTGGCGCTCCAAGACCACAAATAACCTCGTCTAACTAAAGAAAGAAGCTTTCTGAGAAACCGCTTTGTGATGTGTGAATTCAACTCACTAAGTTGCAGCTGTATTTCGTGGGGCCGTGGCCTAGCCCTATTTGGGTGGAATCTGACAACAGATATTCCCGATCCCTTTGAAAACAATGGGGCCAATGGAAACATCTTCCAATAAAAATGAGAAAGAAGCTTACTGAGAAACTTCTTTCTGATCTGTGAGTTCATCTCACAGAGTTACAATCTCTGCCTCAAGAAGCAGTTTGCTAACACTCTTTTCGTGGAATCTGCAAAGTGATATTTGGGAGCCTATTGGGGCCCATGGTGATAAAGGAAATATCCTCACATAATAACTAAAGAGAAGCTTTCTGAGAAACTGCATTGCCATGTGTGAATGCAACTCACAGAGTTACACGTTTCTCTTCAGTGATCAGTTTGTTAACACAGTTTTCTGGAGATCTGCAATTAGATACTTCATAGCGCAATGAACATTACAGTGACAAAGGAAATATCCAGATGAAAACTGGAAAGAAGCTTTCTAAGAAACTTCTTGTTGATGTGTGAATTCCTCTCACAGAGTTACACTTATGTTTCGTGGAGCAGTCCATTAACACTGTCTTTGGGGAAACTGAGAAGAGCTTCTTTGGATCACATTGAGGCCTACGCTGATAAAGGAAATTTCATCCGTTCAAAACGTGAAAGAAGCTTTCTGAGAAACTTCTTTCTGATCTGTGAGTTCATCTCACAGAGTTACAATCTCTGCCTCAAGAAGCAGTTTGCTAACACTCTTTTCGTGGAATCTGCAAAGTGATATTTGGGAGCCTATAGGGGCCCATGGTGATAAAGGAAATATCCTCACATAATAACTAAAGAGAAGCTTTCTGGGAAACTGCATTGCCATGTGTGAATGCAACTCACAGAGTTACGCCATTGTTTTTTGCAGCCGTTTCTTAGGACTGTTTCCGTGGATTCCGAGAAGTGATATTTCAGATAGCTTTGAAGTATAGAAGGAAAAAGAAGTATCCTCCAAGAGAAAGCAGAACCAAGCTTTCTGAGAAACTGCTTTGTGATATGTGAATTCATTTCACAGTGTTCTATCACCCTTTCTTGGGGGAGTTTCCTAGCACTCATTTGAGGAATCTCAGATGTGATGTCTTGGATATCGTTGAATCGCATGCTGAATAAGGAACTATCCTCAGAGAACCTGCAGAGAAGCCTTCTCAGAAACTTCTTTGTTGTGGGTTATTTCAGCCACAGATGTCCATCATTGTTTCCACTGAGAAACTTGCTAGCAGAGTTTTCGCAGAATCTGCAATAGGACACACGGTGGCGCTCCAAGACCACAAATAACCTCGTCTAACTAAAGAAAGAAGCTTTCTGAGAAACCGCTTTGTGATGTGTGAATTCAACTCACTAAGTTGCAGCTGTATTTCGTGGGGCCGTGGCCTAGCTCTATTTGTGTGGAATCTGACAAACAGATATTCCCGATCCCTTTGAAAACAATGGGGCCAATGGAAACATCTTCCAATAAAAATCAGAAAGAAGCTTACTGAGAAACTTCTTTCTGATCTGTGAGTTCATCTCACAGAGTTTACAATCTCTGCCTCAAGAAGCAGTTTGCTAACACTCTTTTCGTGGAATCTGCAAAGTGATATTTGGGAGCCTATTGGGGCCCATGGTGATAAAGGAAATATCCTCACATAATAACTAAAGAGAAGCTTTCTGAGAAACTGCATTGCCATGTGTGAATGCAACTCACAGAGTTACACGTTCCTCTTCAGTGATCAGTTTGTTAGCACGGTTTTCTCGAAATCTGCAATAGATACTTCATAGCGCAATGAACATTACAGTGACAAAGGAAATATCCACAGATGAAAACTAGAAGGAAGCTTTCTTAGAAACTTCTTGTTGATGTGTGAATTCATCTCACAGAGTTACACTTATGTTTCGTGGAACAGTCCATTAACACTGTCTTTGGGGAAACTGAGAAGGGCTTCTTTGGACCACATTGAGGCCTACGCTGATAAGGAAATTTCATCCGTTCAAAACGTGAAAGAAGCTTTCTGAGAAACTTCTTTCTGATCTGTGAGTTCATCTCACAGAGTTACAACCTCTGCCTCAGAAGCAGTTTGCTAACACTCTTCTCGTCTAATCTGCAAAGTGATATTTGGGAGCCTATAGGGGCCCATGGTGATAAAGGAAATGTCCTCACATAATAACTAAAGAGAAGCATTCTGAGAAACTGCATTGCCATGTGTGAATGCAACTCACAGAGTTACACGTTTCTCTTCAGTGATTAGTTTGTTAGCATAGTTTTCTGGAGATCTGCAATTAGATACTTCATAGCGCAATGAACATTACAGTGACAAAGGAAATATCCAGAGATGAAAACTAGAAAGAAGCTTTCATAGAAACTTCTTGGTGATGTGTGAATTCATCTCATAGAGTTACACTTATGTTTCGTGGAGCAGTCCATTAACACTGTCTTTGGGGAAACTGAGAAGGGCTTCTTTGTATCACATTGAGGCCTACGCTGATAAAGGAAATTTCATCCGTTCAAAACGTGAAAGAAGCTTTCTGAGAAACTTCTTTCTGATCTGTGAGTTCATCTCACAGAGTTACAACCTCTGCCTCAAGAAGAAGTTTGTTAACACTCTTCTCGTGGAACCTGCAAAGTGATATTTGGGAGCCTATAGGGGCCCATGGTGATAAAGGAAATATCCTCACATAATAACTAAAGAGAAGCTTTCTGAGAAACTGCATTACCATGGGTGAATGCAACTCACAGAGTTACACGTTTCTCTTCAGTGATCAGTTTGTAAGCACAGTTTTCTGGAGATCTGCAATTAGATACTTCATAGCGCAATGAACATTACAGTGACAAAGGAAATATCGACAGTGAAAACTAGAAGGAAGCTTTCTTAGAAACTTCTTGTTGATGTGTGAATTCATCTCACAGAGTTACACTTATGTTTCGTGGAGCAGTCCATTAACACTGTCTTTGGGGAAACTGAGAAGAGCTTCTTTGGATCACATTGAGGCCTACGCTGATAAAGGAAATTTCATCCGTTCAAAACGTGAAAGAAGCTTTCTGAGAAACTTCTTTCTGATCTGTGAGTTCATCTCACAGAGTTACAACCTCTGCCTCAAGAAGAAGTTTGCTAACACTCTTCTCGTCTAATCTGCAAAGTGATATTTGGGAGCCTATAGGGGCCCATGGTGATAAAGGAAATGTCCTCACATAATAACGAAAGAGAAGCTTTCTGAGAAACTGCATTACCATGTGTGAATGCAACTCACAAAGTTACACGTTTCTCTTCAGTGATTTGTTTGTTAACACAGTTTTCTGGAGATCTGCAATTAGATACTTCATAGCGCAATGAACATTACAGTGACAAAGGAAATATCCAGATGAAAACTAGAAAGAAGCTTTCTTAGAAACTTCTTGGTGATGTGTGAATTCCTCTCACAGAGTTACACTTATGTTTCGTGGAGCAGTCCATTAACACTGTCTTTGGGGAAACTGAGAAGGGCTTCTTGGACCACATTGAGGCCTACGCTGAGAAAGGAAATTTCATCCGTTCAAAACGTGAAAGAAGCTTTCTGAGTAACTTCTTTCTGATCTGTGAGTTCATCTCACGAGTTCCAATCTCTGCCTCAAGAAGCAGTTTGCTAACACTCTTTTCGTGGAATCTGCAAAGTGATATTTGGGAGCCTATAGGGGCCCATGGTGATAAAGGAAATATCCTCACATAATAACTAAAGAGAAGCTTTCTGAGAAACTGCATTGCCATGTGTGAATGCAACTCACAGAGTTACGCCATTGTTTTTTGCAGCCGTTTCTTAGGACTGTTTCCGTGGATTCCGAGAAGTGATATTCAGATAGCTTTGAAGAATGGAAGGAAAAAGAAATATCCTCCAAGAGAAAGCAGAACCAAGCTTTCTGAGAAACTGCTTTGTGATATGTGAATTCATTTCACAGTGTTCTATCACCCTTTCTTGGGGGAGTTTCCTAGCACTCATTTGAGGAATCTCAGATGTGATGTCTTGGATATCGTTGAAATCGCATGCTGAATAAGGAACTATCCTCAGAGAAACCTGCAGAGAAGCCTTCTCAGAACTTCTTTGTTGTGGGTGATTTCAGCCCACAGATGTCCATCATTGTTTCCACTGAGAAACTTGCTAGCAGAGTTTTCGCAGAATCTGCAATAGGACACACGGTGGCGCTCCAAGACCACAAATAACCTCGTCTAACTAAAGAAAGAAGCTTTCTGAGAAACGGCTTTGTGATGTGTGAATTCAACTCACTAAGTTGCAGCTGTATTTCGTGGGGCCGTGGCCTAGCCCTATTTGTGTGGAATCTGAGAACAGATATTCCCGATCCCTTTGAAAACAATGGGGCCAATGGAAACATCTTCCAATAAAAATGAGAAAGAAGCTTACTGAGAAACTTCTTTCTGATCTGTGAGTTCATCTCACAGAGTTACAACCTCTGCCTCTAGAAGAAGTTTGCTGACACTCTTCTCGTGGAATCTGCAAAGTGATATTTGGGAGCCTATAGGGGCCCATGGTGATAAAGGAAATATCCTCACATAATAACCAAAGAGAAGCTTTCTGAGAAACTGCATTGCCATGTGTGAATGCAACTCACAGAGTTACACGTTCCTCTTCAGTGATCATTTGTTAGCACAGTTTTCTGGAAATCTGCAATTAGATACTTCATAGCGCAATGAACATTACAGTGACAAAGGAAATATCCACAGATGAAAACTAGAAGGAAGCTTTCTTAGAAACTTCTTGTTGATGTGTGAATTCATCTCACAGAGTTACACTTATGTTTCGTGGAACAGACCATTAACACTGTCTTTGGGGAAACTGAGAAGGGCTTCTTTGGACCACATTGAGGCCTACGCTGATAAAGGAAATTTCATCCGTTCAAAACGTGAAAGAAGCTTTCTGAGGAAACTTCTTTCTGATCGTGAGTTCATCTCACAGAGTTACATCCTTCTGCCTCAAGAAGCTAGTTTGCTAACACTCTTCTCGTCTAATCTGCAAAGTGATATTTTGGGAGCCTATAGGGGCCCATGGTGATAAAGGAAATGTCCTCACATAATAACTAAAGAGAAGCATTCTGAGAAACTGCATTGCCATGTGTGAATGCAACTCACAGAGTTACACGTTTCTCTTCAGTGATTAGTTTGTTAGCATAGATTTCTGGAGATCTGCAATTAGATACTTCATAGCGCAATGAACATTACAGTGACAAAGGAAATATCCAGAGATGAAAACTAGAAAGAAGCTTTCATAGAAACTTCTTGGTGATGTGTGAATTCATCTCACAGAGTTACACTTATGTTTCGTGGAGCAGTCCATTAACACTGTCTTTGGGGAAACTGAGAAGGGCTTCTTTGGATCACATTGAGGCCTACGCTGATAAAGGAAATTTCATCCGTTCAAAACGTGAAAGAAGCTTTCTGAGAAACTTCTTTCTGATCTGTGAGTTCATCTCACAGAGTTACAACCTCTGCCTCAAGAAGAAGTTTGTAACACTCTTCTCGTCTAATCTGCAAAGTGATATTTGGGAGCCTATAGGGGCCCATGGTGATAAAGGAAATGTCCTCACATAATAACTAAAGAGAAGCTTTCTGAGAAACTGCATTACCATGTGTGAATGCAACTCACAGAGTTACACGTTTCTCTTCAGTGATCAGTTTGTTACATAGTTTTCTGGAGATCTGCAATTAGATACTTCATAGCGCAATGAACATTACAGTGACAAAGGAAATATCCAGATGAAAACTAGAAAGAAGCTTTCTTAGAAACTTCTTGGTGATGTGTAAATTCTTCTCACAGAGTTACACTTATGTTTCGTGGAGCAGTCCATTAACACTGTCTTTGGGGAAACTGAGAAGAGCTTCTTTGGATCACATTGAGGCCTACGCTGATAAAGGAAATTTCATCCGTTCAAAACGTGAAAGAAGCTTTCTGAGTAACTTCTTTCTGATCTGTGAGTTCATCTCACCGAGTTCCAATCTCTGCCTCAAGAAGCAGTTTGCTAACACTCTTTTCGTGGAATCTGCAAAGTGATATTTGGGAGCCTATAGGGGCCCATGGTGATAAAGGAAATATCCTCACATAATAACTAAAGAGAAGCTTTCTGAGAAACTGCATTGCCATGTGTGAATGCAACTCACAGAGTTACGCCATTGTTTTTTGCAGCCGTTTCTTAGGACTGTTTCCGTGGATTCCGAGAAGTGATATTTCAGATAGCTTTGAAGAATGGAAGGAAAAAGAAATATCCTCCAAGAGAAAGCAGAACCAAGCTTTCTGAGAAACTGCTTTGTGATATGTGAATTCATTTCACAGTGTTCTATCACCCTTTCTTGGGGGAGTTTCCTAGCACTCATTTGAGGAATCTCAGATGTGATGTCTTGGATATCGTTGAATCGCATGCTGAATAAGGAACTATCGTCAGAGAAACCTGCAGAGAAGCCTTCTCAGAAACTTCTTTGTTGTGGGTGATTTCAGCCCACAGATGTCCATCATTGTTTCCACTGAGAAACTTGCTAGCAGAGTTTTCGCAGAATCTGCAATAGGACACACGGTGGCGCTCCAAGACCACAAATAACCTCGTCTAACTAAAGAAAGAAGCTTTCTGAGAAACCGCTTTGTGATGTGTGAATTCAACTCACTAAGTTGCAGCTGTATTTCGTGGGGCCGTGGCCTAGCCCTATTTGTGTGGAATCTGAGAACAGATATTCCCGATCCCTTTGAAAACAATGGGGCCAATGGAAACATCTTCCAATAAAAATGAGAAAGAAGCTTACTGAGAAACTTCTTTCTGATCTGTGAGTTCATCTCACAGAGTTACAAACCTCTGCCTCTAGAAGAAGTTTTGCTGACACTCTTCTCGTGGAATCTGCAAAGTGATATTTGGAGCCTATAGGGGCCCATGGTGATAAAGGAAATATCCTCACATAATAACCCAAAGAGAAGCTTTCTGAGAAACTGCATTGCCATGTGTGAATGCAACTCACAGAGTTACACGTTCCTCTTCAGTGATCAGTTGTTAGCACAGTTTTCTGGAAATCTGCAATTAGATACTTCATAGCGCAATGAACATTACAGGACAAAGGAAATATCCACAGATGAAAACTAGAAGGAAGCTTTCTTAGAAACTTCTTGTTGATGTGTGAATTCATCTCACAGAGTTACACTTATGTTTCGTGGAACAGACCATTAACACTGTCTTTGGGGAAACTGAGAAGGGCTTCTTTGGACCACATTGAGGCCTACGCTGATAAAGGAAATTCATCCGTTCAAAACGTGAAAGAAGCTTTCTGAGAAACTTCTTTCTGATCTGTGAGTTCATCTCACAGAGTTACAACCTCTGCCTCAAGAAGCAGTTTGCTAACACTCTTCTCGTCTAATCTGCAAAGTGATATTTGGGAGCCTATAGGGGCCCATGGTGATAAAGGAAATGTCCTCACATAATAAACTAAAGAGAAGCATTCTGAGAAAACTGCATTGCCATGTGTGAATGCAACTCACAGAGTTACACGTTTCTCTTCAGTGATTAGTTTGTTAGCATAGATTTCTGGAGATCTGCAATTAGATACTTCATAGCGCAATGAACATTACACTGACAAAGGAAATATCCAGAGATGAAAACTAGAAAGAAGCTTTCATAGAAACTTCTTGGTGATGTGTGAATTCCTCTCACAGAGTTACACTTATGTTTCGTGGAGCAGTCCATTAACACTGTCTTTGGGGAAACTGAGAAGGGCTTCTTTGGATCACATTGAGGGCCTACGCTGATAAAGGAAATTTCATCCGTTCAAAACGTGAAAGAAGCTTTCTGAGAAACTTCTTTCTGATCTGTGAGTTCATCTCACAGAGTAACAACCTCTGCCTCAAGAAGAAGTTTGCTAACACTCTTCTCGTCTAATCTGCAAAGTGATATTTGGGAGCCTATAGGGGCCCATGGTGATAAAGGAAATGTCCTCACATAATAACTAAAGAGAAGCTTTCTGAGAAACTGCATTACCATGTGTGAATGCAACTCAACAGAGTTACACGTTTCTCTTCAGTGATCAGTTTGTTAGCATAGTTTTCTGGAGATCTGCATTAGATACTTCATAGCGCAATGAACATTACAGTGACAAAGGAAATATCCAGATGAAAACTAGAAAGAAGCTTTCTTAGAAACTTCTTGTGATGTGTAAATTCTTCTCACAGAGTTACACTTATGTTTCGTGGAGCAGTCCATTAACACTGTCTTTGGGGAAACTGAGAAGAGCTTCTTTGGATCACTTTGAGGCCTACGCTGATAAAGGAAATTTCATCCGTTCAAAACGTGAAAGAAGCTTTCTGAGTAACTTCTTCTGATCTGTGAGTTCATCTCACCGAGTTCCAATCTCTGCCTCAAGAAGCAGTTTGCTAACACTCTCGTGTATCTGCAAAGTGATATTTGGGAGCCTATAGGGGCCCATGGTGATAAAGGAAATATCCTCACATAATAACTAAAGAGAAGCTTTCTGAGAAACTGCATTGCCATGTGTGAATGCAACTCACAGAGTTACGCCATTGTTTTTTGCAGCCGTTTCTTAGGACTGTTTCCGTGGATTCCGAGAAGTGATATTTCAGATAGCTTTGAAGAATAGAAGGAAAAAGAAATATCCTCCAAGAGAAAGCAGAACCAAGCTTTCTGAGAAACTGCTTTGTGATATGTGAATTCATTTCACAGTGTTCTATCACCCTTCTCGGGGGAGTTTCCTAGCACTCATTTGAGGAATCTCAGATGTGATGTCTTTTATATCGTTGAATCGCATGCTGAATAAGGAACTATCCTCAGAGAAACCCGCAGAGAAGCCTTCTCAGAAACTTCTTTGTTGTCGGTGATTTCAGCCCACAGATGTCCATCATTGTTTCCACTGAGAAACTTGCTAGGAGAGTTTTCGCAGAATCTGCAATAGGACACACGGTGGCGCTCCAAGACCACAAATAACTTCGTCTAAAGAAAGAAGCTTTCTGAGAAACCGCTTTGTGATGTGTGAATTCAACTCACTAAGTTGCAGCTGTATTTCGTGGGCCGTGGCCTAGCCTATTTGTGTGGAATCTGAACAGATATTCCCTAACCCTTTGAAACAATGGGGCCAAGGGAAACATCTTCCAATAAAAATGAGAAAGAAGCTTACTGAGAAACTTCTTTCTGATCTGTGAGTTCATCTCACAGAGTTCCAATCTCTGCCTCAAGAAGCAGTTTCCTAACACTCTTTTCGTGGAATCTGCAAAGTGATATTTGGGAGCCTATAGGGGCCCATGGTGATAAAGGAAATATCCTCACATAATAACTAAAGAGAAGCTTTCTGAGAAACTGCATTGCCATGTGTGAATGCAACTCACAGAGTTACACGTTTCTCTTCAGTGATCAGTTTGTTAGCACAGTTTTCTGGAGATCTGCAATTAGATACTTCATAGCGCAATGAACATTACAGTGACAAAGGAAATATCCAGATGAAAACTAGAAAGAAGCTTTCTTAGAAACTTCTTGGTGATGTGTGAATTCATCTCACAGAGTTACACTTATGTTTCGTGGAGCAGTCCATTAACACTGTCTTTGGGGAAACTGAGAAGCTTCTTTGGATCACATTGAGGCCTACGCTGATAAAGGAAATTTCATCCGTTCAAAACGTGAAAGAAGCTTTCTGAGAAACTTCTTTCTGATCTGTGAGTTCATCTCACAGAGTAACAACCTCTGCCTCAAGAAGAAGTTTGCTAACACTCTTCTCGTCTAATCTGCAAAGTGATATTTGGGAGCCTATAGGGGCCCATGGTGATAAAGGAAATGTCCTCACATAATAACTAAAGAGAAGCTTTCTGAGAAACTGCATTACCATGTGTGAATGCAACTCACAGAGTTACACGTTTCTCTTCAGTGATCAGTTTGTTAGCACAGTTTTCTGGAGATCTGCAATTAGATACTTCATAGCGCAATGAACATTACAGTGACAAAGGAAATATCCAGATGAAAACTAGAAAGAAGCTTTCTTAGAAACTTCTTGGTGATGTGTGAATTCTCTCACAGAGTTACACTTATGTTTCGTGGAGCAGTCCATTAACACTGTCTTTGGGGAAACTGAGAAGAGCTTCTTTGGATCACATTGAGGCCTACGCTGATAAAGGAAATTTCATCCGTTCAAAACGTGAAAGAAGCTTTCTGAGAAACTTCTTTCTGATCTGTGAGTTCATCTCACGAGTTCCAATCTCTGCCTCAAGAAGCAGTTTGCTAACACTTTTCGTGGAATCTGCAAAGTGATATTTGGGAGCCTATAGGGGCCCATGGTGATAAAGGAAATGTCCTCACATAATAACTAAAGAGAAGCTTTCTGAGAAACTGCATTACCATGTGTGAATGCAACTCACAAGTTACACGTTTCTCTTCAGTATCAGTTTGTTAGCACAGTTTTCTGGAATCTGCAATTAGATACTTCATAGCGCAATGAACATTACAGTGAGAAAGGAAATATCACAGTGAAAACTAGAAGGAAGCTTTCTTAGAAACTTCTTGTTGATGTGTGAATTCATCTCACAGAGTTACACTTATGTTTCGTGGAGCAGTCCATTAACACTGTCTTTGGGGAAACTGAGAAGGGCTTCTTTGGATCACATTGAGGCCTACGCTGAGAAAGGAAATTTCATCCGTTCAAAACGTGAAAGAAGCTTTCTGAGTAACTTCTTTCTGATCTGTGAGTTCATCTCACAGTGTTCCAATCTCTGCCTCAAGAAGCAGTTTGCTAACACTCTTTTCGTGGAATCTGCAAAGTGATATTTGGGAGCCTATAGGGGCCCATGGTGATAAAGGAAATATCCTCACTAATAACTAAAGAGAAGCTTTCTGAGAAACTGCATTGCCATGTGTGAATGCAACTCACAGAGTTACGCCATTGTTTTTTGCAGCCGTTTCTTCAGGACTGTTTCCGTGGATTCCGAGAAGTGATATTTCAGATAGCTTTGAAGAATAGAAGGAAAAAGAAATATCCTCCAAGAGAAAGCAGAACCAAGCTTTCTGAGAAACTGCTTTGTGATATGTGAATTCATTTCACAGTGTTCTATCACCCTTTCTCGGGGGAGTTTCCTAGCACTCATTTGAGGAATCTCAGATGTGATGTCTTGGATATCGTTGAATCGCATGCTGAATAAGGAACTATCCTCAGAGAAACCTGCAGAGAGCTTCTCAGAAACTTCTTTGTTGTGGGTGATTTCAGCCCACAGATGTCCATCATTTTCCACTGAGAAACTTGCTAGGAGAGTTTTCGCAGAATCTGCAATAGGACACACGGTGGCGCTCCAAGACCACAAATAACTTCGTCTTCCTAAAGAAAGAAGCTTTCTGAGAAACCGCTTTGTGATGTGTGAATTCAACTCACTAAGTTGCAGCTGTATTTCGTGGGGCCGTGGCCTAGCCCTATTTGTGTGGAATCTGAGAACAGATATTCCCGAACCCTTTGAAAACAATGGGGCCAAGGGAAACATCTTCCAATAAAAATGAGAAAGAAGCTTACTGAGAAACTTCTTTCTGATCTGTGAGTTCATCTCACAGAGTTACAATCTCTGCCTCAAGAAGCAGTTTGCTAACACTCTTTTCGTGGAATCTGCAAAGTGATATTTGGGAGCCTATTGGGGCCCATGGTGATAAAGGAAATATCCTCACATAATAACTAAAGAGAAGCTTTCTGAGAAACTGCATTGCCATGTGTGAATGCAACTCACAGAGTTACACGTTTCTCTTCAGTGATCAGTTTCTTAGCACAGTTTTCTGGAGATCTGCAATTAGATACTTCATAGCGCAATGAACATTACAGTGACAAAGGAAATATCCAGATGAAAACTAGAAAGAAGCTTTCTTAGAAACTTCTTGGTGATGTGTGAATCATCTCACAGAGTTACACTTATGTTTCGTGGAGCAGTCCATTAACACTGTCTTTGGGAAAACTGAGAAGGGCTTCTTTGGATCACATTGAGGCCTACGCTGATAAAGGAAATTTCATCAGTTCAAAACGTGAAAGAAGCTTTCTGAGAAACTTCTTTCTGATCTGTGAGTTCATCTCACAGAGTTACAACCTCTGCCTCAAGAGAAGTTTGCTAACACTCTTCTCGTCTAATCTGCAAAGTGATATTTGGGAGCCTATAGGGGCCCATGGTGATAAAGGAAATGTCCTCACATAATAACTAAAGAGAAGCTTTCTGAGAAACTGCATTACCATGTGTGAATGCAACTCACAAAGTTACACGTTTCTCTTCAGTGATCAGTTTGTTACACAGTTTTCTGGAGATCTGCAATTAGATACTTCATAGCGCAATGAACATTACAGTGACAAAGGAAATATCCAGATGAAAACTAGAAAGAAGCTTTCTTAGAAACTTCTTGGTGATGTGTGTGAATTCCTCTCAGAGAGTTACACTTATGTTTCGTGGAGCAGTCCATTAACACTGTCTTTGGGGAAACTGAGAAGAGCTTCTTTGGATCACATTGAGGCCTACGCTGATAAAGGAAATTTCATCCGTTCAAAACGTGAAAGAAGCTTTCTGAGAAACTTCTTTCTGATCTGTGAGTTCATCTCACAGAGTTCAATCTCTGCCCTCAAGAAGCAGTTTGCTAACACGCTTTTCGTGGAATCTGCAAAGTGATATTTGGGGAGCCTATAGGGGCCCATGGTGATAAAGGAAATGTCCCTCAATAATAACTTAAAGAGAAGCTTTCTGAGAAACTGCATTACCATGTGTGAATGCAACTCACAAAAGTTACACGTTTCTCTTCAGTTATCAGTGTGTTAGCACAGTTTTCTGGAAATCTGCAATTAGATCCTTCATAGCGCAATGAACATACAGTGACAAAGGAAATACCACAGATGAAAACTAGAAGGAATCTTTCTTAGAAACTTCTTGTTGATGTGTGAATTCATCTCACAGAGTTACACTTATGTTTTCGTGGAACAGTCCATTAACACTGTCTTTGGGGAACTGAGAAGGGCTTCTTTGGACCATATTGAGGCCTACGCTGATAAAGGAAATTTCATCCGTTCAAAACGTGAAAGAAGCTTTCTGAGAAACTTCTTTCTGATCTGTGAGTTCATCTCACAGAGTTACAACCTCTACCTCAAGAAGAAGTTTGCTAACACTCTTCTCGTCTAATCTGCAAAGTGATATTTGGGAGCCTATAGGGGCCCATGGTGATAAAGGAAATGTCCTCACATAATAACTAAAGAGAAGCTTTTCTGAGAAACTGCATTGCCATGTGTGAATGCAACTCACAGAGTTACACGTTTCTCTTCAGTGATCAGTTTGTTAGCACAGTTTTCTGGAAATCTGCAATTAGATACTTCATAGCGCAATGAACATTACAGTGACAAAGGACATATCCAGAGATGAAAACTAGAAAGAACCTTTCATAGAATCTTCTTGGTGATGTGTGAATTCATCTCATAGAGTTACACTTATGTTTCGTGGAGCAGTCCATTAACACTGTCTTTGGGGAAACTGAGAAGGGCTTCTTTGGATCACATTGAGGCCTACGCTGATAAAGGAAATTTCATCCGTTCAAAACGTGAAAGAAGCTTTCTGAGAAACTTCTTTCTGATCTGTGAGTTCATCTCACAGAGTTACAACCTCTTCCTCAAGAAGAAGTTTGCTAACACTCTTCTCGTGGAATCTGCAAAGTGATATTTGGGAGCCTATAGGGGCCCATGGTGATAAAGGAAATATCCTCACATAATAACTAAAGAGAAGCTTTCTGAGAAACTGCATTACCGTGGGTGAATGCAACTCACAGAGTTACACGTTTCTCTTCAGTGATCAGTTTGTAAGCACAGTTTTCTGGAGATCTGCAATTAGATACTTCATAGCGCAATGAACATTACAGTGACAAAGGAAATATCCAGATGAAAACTAGAAAGAAGCTTTCTTAGAAACTTCTTGGTGATGTGTGAATTCCTCTCACAGAGTTAGACTTATGTTTCGTGGAGCAGTCCATTAACACTGTCTTTGGGGGAAACTGAGAAGGGCTTCTTTGGACCACATTGAGGCCTACGCTGAGAAAGGAAATTTCATCCGTTCAAAACGTGAAAGAAGCTTTCTGAGAAACTTCTTTCTGATCTGTGAGTTCATCTCACCGAGTTCCAATCTCTGCCTCAAGAAGCAGTTTGCTAACACTCTTTTCGTGGAATCTGCAAAGTGTTATTTGGGAGCCTATAGGGGCCCATGGTGATAAAGGAAATATCCTCACATAATAACTAAAGAGAAGCTTTCTGAGAAACTGCATTGCTATGTGTGAATGCAACTCACAGAGTTACGCCATTGTTTTTTGCAGCCGTTTCTTAGGACTGTTTCCGTGGATTCCGAGAAGTGATATTTCAGATAGCTTTGAAGAATAAAAGGAAAAGAAATATCCTCCAAGAGAAAGCAGAACCAAGCTTCTGAGAAACTGCTTTGTGATATGTGAATTCATTTCACAGTGTTCTATCACCCTTTCTCGGGGAGTTTCCTGGCACTCATTTGAGGAATCTCAGATGTGATGTCTTGGATATCGTTGAATCGCATGCTGAATAAGGAACTATCCTCAGAGAAACCTGCAGAGACGCCTTCTCAGAAACTTCTTGTTGTGGGTGATTTCAGCCCACAGATGTCCATCATTGTTTCCACTGAGAAACTTGCTAGGAGAGTTTTCGCAGAATCTGCAATAGGACACACGGTGGCGCTCCAAGACCACAAATAACTTCGTCTTACTAAAGAAGAAGCTTTCTGAGAAACCGCTTGTGATGTGTGAATTCAACTCACTAAGTTGCAAGCTGTATTTCGTGGGGCCGTGGACTAGCCCTATTTGTGTGGAATCTGAGAACAGATATTCCCGAACCCTTTGAAAACAATGGGGCCAAGGGAAACATCTTCCAATAAAAATGAGAAAGAAGCTTACTGAGAAACTTCTTTCTGATCTGTGAGTTCATCTCACAGAGTTACAATCTCTGCCTCAAGAAGCAGTTTGCTAACACTCTTTTCGTGGAATCTGCAAAGTGATATTTGGGAGCCTATTGGGGCCCATGGTGATAAAGGAAATATCCTCACATAATAACTAAAGAGAAGCTTTCTGAGAAACTGCATTGCCATGTGTGAATGCAACTCACAGAGTTACACGTTTCTCTTCAGTGATCAGTTTCTTAGCACAGTTTTCTGGAGATCTGCAATTAGATACTTCATAGCGCAATGAACATTACAGTGACAAAGGAAATATCCAGATGAAAACTAGAAAGAAGCTTTCTTAGAAACTTCTTGGTGATGTGTGAATCATCTCACAGAGTTACACTTATGTTTCGTGGAGCAGTCCATTAACACTGTCTTTGGGGAAACTGAGAAGGGCTTCTTTGGATCACATTGAGGCCTACGCTGATAAGGAAATTTCATCCGTTCAAAACGTGAAAGAAGCTTTCTGAGAAACTTCTTTCTGATCTGTGAGTTCATCTCACAGAGTTACAACCTCTGCCTCAAGAAGAAGTTTGCTAACACTCTTCTCGTCTAATCTGCAAAGTGATATTTTGGGAGCCTATAGGGGCCCATGGTGATAAAGGAAATGTCCTCACATAATAACGAAAGAGAAGCTTTCTGAGAAAACTGCATTACCATGTGTGAATGCAACTCACAAAGTTACACGTTTCTCTTCAGTGATTTGTTTGTTAACACAGTTTTCTGGAGATCTGCAATTAGATACTTCATAGCGCAATGAACATTACAGTGACAAAGGAAATATCCAGATGAAAACTAGAAGAAGCTTTCTTAGAAACTTCTTGGTGATGTGTGAATTCCTCTCACAGAGTTACAATTATGTTTCGTGGAGCAGTCCATTAACACTGTCTTTGGGGAAACTGAGAAGAGCTTCTTTGGATCACATTGAGGCCTACGCTGATAAAGGAAATTTCATCCGTTCAAAACGTGAAAGAAGCTTTCTGAGAAACTTCTTTCTGGTCTGTGAGTTCATCTCACAGTGTTCCAATCTCTGCCTCAAGAAGCAGTTTGCTAACACTCTTTTCGTGGAATCTGCAAAGTGATATTTGGGAGCCTATAGGGGCCCACGGTGATAAAGGAAATATCCTCACATAATAACTAAAGAGAAGCTTTCTGAGAAACTGCATTACCATGGGTGAATGCAACTCACAGAGTTACACGTTTCTCTTCAGTGATCAGTTTGTAGCACAGTTTTCTGGAGATCTGCAATTAGATACTTCATAGCGCAATGAACATTACAGTGACAAAGGAAATATCCAGATGAAAACTAGAAAGAAGCTTTCTTAGAACTTCTTGGTGATGTGTGAATTCCTCTCACAGGGTTACACTTATGTTTCGTGGAGCAGTCCATTAACACTGTCTTTGGGGAAAACTGAGAAGGGCTTCTTTGGACCACATTGAGGCCTACGCTGAGAAAGGAAATTTCATCCGTTCAAACGTGAAAGAAGCTTTCTGAGTAACTTCTTTCTGATCTGTGAGTTCATCTCACCGAGTTCCAATCTCTGCCTCAAGAAGCAGTTTTGCTAACACTCTTTTCGTGGAATCTGCAAAGTGATATTTGGGAGCCTATAGGGGCCCATGGTGATAAAGGAATATCCTCACATAATAACTAAGAGAAGCTTTCTGAGAAACTGCATTGCCATGTGTGAATGCAACTCACAGAGTTACGCCATTGTTTTTTGCAGCCGTTTCTTAGGACTGTTTCCGTGGATTCCGAGAAGTGATATTTCACATAGCTTTGAAGAATAGAAGGAAAAAGAAATATCCTCCAAGAGAAAGCAGAACCAAGCTTTCTGAGAAACTGCTTTTGTGATATGTGAAGTTCATTTCACAGTGTTCTATCACCCTTTCTCGGGGGAGTTTCCTAGCACTCATTTGAGGAATCTCAGATGTGATGTCTTGGATATCGTTGAATCGCATGCTGAATAAGGAAACTATCCTCAGAGAAACCTGCAGAGACGCCTTCTCAGAAACTTATTTGTTGTGGGTGATTTCAGCCCACAGATGTCCATCATTGTTTCCACTGAGAAACTTGCTAGGAGAATTTTCGCAGAATCTGCAAGAGGACACACGGTGGCGCTCCAAGACCACAAATAACTTCGTCTTCCTAAAGAAAGAAGCTTTCTGAGAAACCGCTTTGTGATGTGTGAATTCAACTCACTAAGTTGCAGCTGTATTTCGTGGGGCCGTGGCCTAGCCCTATTTGTGTGGAATCTGAGAACAGATATTCCCGAACCCTTTGAAAACAATGGGGCCAAGGGAAACATCTTCCAATAAAAATGAGAAAGAAGCTTTCTGAGAAACTTCTTTCTGATCTGTGAGTTCATCTCACAGAGTTACAATCTCTGCCTCAAGAAGCAGTTTGCTAACACTCTTTTCGTGGAATCTGCAAAGTGATATTTGGGAGCCTATTGGGGGCCCATGGTGATAAAGGAAATATCCTCACATAATAACTAAAGAGAAGCTTTCTGAGAAATTGCATTGCCATGTGTGAATGCAACTCACAGAGTTACACGTTTCTCTTCAGTGATCAGTTTCTTAGCACAGTTTTCTGGAGATCTGCAATTAGATACTTCATAGCGCAATGAACATTACAGTGACAAAGGAACTATCCAGATGAAAACTAGAAAGAAGCTTTCTTAGAAACTTCTTGGTGATGTGTGAATTCCTCTCACAGAGTTACACTTATGTTTCGTGGAGGAGTCCATTAACACTGTCTTTGGGGAAACTGAGAAGAGCTTCTTTGGATCACATCGAGGGAGGCCTACGCTGATAAAGGAAATTTCATCCGTTCAAAACGTGAAAGAAGCTTTCTGAGAAACTTCTTTCTGATCTGTGAGTTCATCTCACAGTGTTCCAATCTCTGCCTCAAGAAGCAGTTTGCTAACACTCTTTTCGTGGAATCTGCAAAGTGATATTTGGGAGCCTATAGGGGCCCATGGTGATAAAGGAATGTCCTCACATAATAACTAAAGAGAAGCTTTCTGAGAAACTGCATTACCATGTGTGAATGCAACTCACAAAGTTACACGTTTCTCTTCAGTTATCAGTTTGTTAGCACAGTTTTCTGGAAATCTGCAATTAGATACTTCATAGCGCAATGAACATTACAGTGATAAAGGAAATATCCACAGTGAAAAGTAGAAGGAAGCTTTCTTAGAAACTTCTTGTTGATGTGTGAATTCATCTCACAGAGTTACACTTATGTTTCGTGGAACAGTCCATTAACACTGTCTTTGGGGAAACTGAGAAGGGCTTCTTTGGACCACATTGAGGCCTACGCTGATAAAGGAAATTTCATCCGTTCAAAACGTGAAAGAAGCTTTCTGAGAAACTTCTTTCTGATCTGTGAGTTCATCTCACAGAGTTACAACCTCTACCTCAAGAAGAAGTTTGCTAACACTCTTCTCGTCTAATCTGCAAAGTGATATTTGGGAGCCTATAGGGGCCCATGGTGATAAAGGAAATGTCCTCACATAATAACTAAAGAGAAGCTTTCTGAGAAACTGCATTGCCATGTGTGAATGCAACTCACAGAGTTACACGTTTCTCTTCAGTGATCAGTTTGTTAGCACAGTTTTCTGGAAATCTGCAATTAGATAATTCATAGCACAATGAAACATTACAGTGACAAAGGAAATATCGACAGTGAAAACTAGAAGGAAGCTTTCTTAGAAACTTCTTGTTGATGTGTGAATTCATCTCACAGAGTTACACTTATGTTTCGTGGAACAGTATATAACACTGTCTTTGGGGAAACTGAGAAGGGCTTCTTTGGACCACATTGAGGCCTACGCTGATAAAGGAAATTTCATCCGTTCAAAACGTGAAAGAAGCATTCTGAGAAACTTCTTTCTGATCTGTGAGTTCATCTCACAGAGTTACAACCTCTGCCTTAAGAAGAAGTTTGCTAACACTCTTCTCGTGTAATCTGCAAAGTGATATTTGGGAGCCTAAAGGGGCCCATGGTGATAAAGGAAATGTCCTCACATAATAACTAAAGAGAAGCTTTCTGAGAAACTGCATTACCATGTGTGAATGCAACTCACAAAGTTACACGTTTCTCTTCAGTGATCAGTTTGTTAAAACAGTTTTCTGGAGATCTGCAATTAGATACTTCATAGCGCAATGAACATTACAGTGACAAAGGAAATATCCAGAGATGAAAACTAGAAAGAACCTTTCATAGAAACTTCTTGGTGATGTGTGAATTCATCTCATAGAGTTACACTTATGTTTCGTGGAGCAGTCCATTAACACTGTCTTTGGGGAAAATGAGAAGGGCTTCTTTGGATCACATTGAGGCCTACGCTGATAAAGGAAATTTCATCCGTTCAAAACGTGAAAGAAGCTTTCTGAGAAACTTCTTTCTGATCTGTGAGTTCATCTCACAGAGTTACAACCTCTGCCTCAAGAAGAAGTTTGCTAACACTCTTCTCGTGGAATCTGCAAAGTGATATTTGGGAGCCTATAGGGGCCCATGGTGATAAAGGAAATATCCTCACATAATAACTAAAGAGAAGCTTTCTGAGAAACTGCATTACCATGGGTGAATGCAACTCACAGAGTTACACGTTTCCTCTTCAGTGATCAGTTTGTAAGCACAGTTTTCTGGAGATCTGCAATTAGATACTTCATAGCGCAATGAACATTACAGTGACAAAGGAACTATCCAGATGAAAACTAGAAAGAAGCTTTCTTAGAACTTCTTGGTGATGTGTGAATTCCTCTCACAGAGTTACACTTATGTTTCGTGGAGGAGTCCATTAACACTGTCTTTGGGGAAACTGAGAAGAGCTTCTTTGGATCACATTGAGGCCTACGCTGATAAAGGAAATTTCATCCGTTCAAAACGTGAAAGAAGCTTTCTGAGAAACTTCTTTCTGATCTGTGAGTTCATCTCACAGTGTTCCAATCTCTGCCTCAAGAAGCAGTTTGCTAACACTCTTTTCGTGGAATCTGCAAAGTGATATTTGGGAGCCTATAGGGGCCCATGGTGATAAAGGAAATGTCCTCACATAATAACTAAAGAGAAGCTTTCTGAGAAACTGCATTACCATGTGTGAATGCAACTCACAAAGTTACACGTTTCTCTTCAGTTATCAGTTTGTTAGCACAGTTTTCTGGAAATCTGCAATTAGATACTTCATAGCGCAATGAACATTACAGTGATAAAGGAAATATCCACAGTGAAAACTAGAAGGAAGCTTTCTTAGAAACTTCTTGTTGATGTGTGAATTCATCTCACAGAGTTACACTTATGTTTCGTGGAACAGTCCATTAACACTGTCTTTGGGGAAACTGAGAAGGGCTTCTTTGGACCACATTGAGGCCTACGCTGATAAAGGAAATTTCATCCGTTCAAAACGTGAAAGAAGCTTTCTGAGAAACTTCTTTCTGATCTGTGAGTTCATCTCACAGAGTTACAACCTCTACCTCAAGAAGAAGTTTGCTAACACTCTTCTCGTCTAATCTGCAAAGTGATATTTGGGAGCCTATAGGGGCCCATGGTGATAAAGGAAATGTCCTCACATAATAACTAAAGAGAAGCTTTCTGAGAAACTGCATTGCCATGTGTGAATGCAACTCACAGAGTTACACGTTTCTCTTCAGTGATCAGTTTGTTAGCACAGTTTTCTGGAAATCTGCAATTAGATAATTCATAGCACAATGAACATTACAGTGACAAAGGAAATATCGACAGTGAAAACTAGAAGGAAGCTTTCTTAGAAACTTCTTGTTGATGTGTGAATTCATCTCACAGAGTTACACTTATGTTTCGTGGAACAGTATATTAACACTGTCTTTGGGGAAACTGAGAAGGGCTTCTTTGGACCACATTGAGGCCTACGCTGATAAAGGAAATTTCATCCGTTCAAAACGTGAAAGAAGCATTCTGAGAAACTTCTTTCTGATCTGTGAGTTCATCTCACAGAGTTACAACCTCTGCCTTAAGAAGAAGTTTGCTAACACTCTTCTCGTGTAATCTGCAAAGTGATATTTGGGAGCCTAAAGGGGCCCATGGTGATAAAGGAAATGTCCTCACATAATAACTAAAGAGAAGCTTTCTGAGAAACTGCATTACCATGTGTGAATGCAACTCACAAAGTTACACGTTTCTCTTCAGTGATCAGTTTGTTAAAACAGTTTTCTGGAGATCTGCAATTAGATACTTCATCAGCGCAATGAACATTACAGTGACAAAGGAAATATCCAGAGATGAAAACTAGAAAGAACCTTTCATAGAAACTTCTTGGTGATGTGTGAATTCATCTCATAGAGTTACACTTATGTTTCGTGGAGCAGTCCATTAACACTGTCTTTGGGGAAAATGAGAAGGGCTTCTTTGGATCACATTGAGGCCTACGCTGATAAAGGAAATTTCATCCGTTCAAAACGTGAAAGAAGCTTTCTGAGAAACTTCTTTCTGATCTGTGAGTTCATCTCACAGAGTTACAACCTCTGCCTCAAGAAGAAGTTTGCTAACACTCTTCTCGTGGAATCTGCAAAGTGATATTTGGGAGCCTATAGGGGCCCATGGTGATAAAGGAAATATCCTCACATAATAACTAAAGAGAAGCTTTCTGAGAAACTGCATTACCATGGGTGAATGCAACTCACAGAGTTACACGTTTCTCTTCAGTGATCAGTTTGTAAGCACAGTTTTCTGGAGATCTGCAATTAGATACTTCATAGCGCAATGAACATTACAGTGACAAAGGAAATATCCAGATGAAAACTAGAAAGAAGCTTTCTTAGAAACTTCTTGGTGATGTGTGAATTCATCTCACAGGGTTACACTTATGTTTCGTGGAGCAGTCCATTAACACTGTCTTTGGGGGAAACTGAGAAGGGCTTCTTTGGACCACATTGAGGCCTACGCTGAGAAAGGAAATTTCATCCGTTCAAACGTGAAAGAAGCTTTCTGAGTAACTTCTTTCTGATCTGTGAGTTCATCTCACCGAGTTCCAATCTCTGCCTCAAGAAGCAGTTTGCTAACACTCTTTTCGTGGAATCTGCAAAGTGATATTTGGGAGCCTATAGGGGCCCATGGTGATAAAGGAAATATCCTCACATAATAACTAAAGAGAAGCTTTCTGAGAAACTGCATTGCCATGTGTGAATGCAACTCACAGAGTTACGCCATTGTTTTTTGCAGCCGTTTCTTAGGACTGTTTCCGTGGATTCCGAGAAGTGATATTTCAGATAGCTTTGAAGAATGGAAGGAAAAAGAAATATCCTCCAAGAGAAAGCAGAACCAAGCTTTCTCAGAAACTGCTTTGTGATATGTGAATTCATTTCACAGTGTTCTATCACCCTTTCTTGGGGGAGTTTCCTAGCACTCATTTGAGGAATCTCAGATGTGATGTCTTGGATATCGTTGAATCGCATGCTGAATAAGGAACTATCCTCAGAGAAACCTGCAGAGAAGCCTTCTCAGAAACTTCTTTGTTGTGGGTGATTTCAGCCCACAGATGTCCATCATTGTTTCCACTGAGAAACTTGCTAGCAGAGTTTTCGCAGAATCTGCAATAGGACACACGGTGGCGCTCCAAGACCACAAATAACCTCGTCTAACTAAAGAAAGAAGCTTTCTGAGAAACGGCTTTGTGATGTGTGAATTCAACTCACTAAGTTGCAGCTGTATTTCGTGGGGCCGTGGCCTAGCCCTATTTGTGTGGAATCTGAGAACAGATATTCCCGATCCCTTTGAAAACAATGGGGCCAATGGAAACATCTTCCAATAAAAATGAGAAAGAAGCTTACTGAGAAACTTCTTTCTGATCTGTGAGTTCATCTCACAGAGTTACAACCTCTGCCTCTAGAAGAAGTTTGCTGACACTCTTCTCGTGGAATCTGCAAAGTGATATTTGGGAGCCTATAGGGGCCCATGGTGATAAAGGAAATATCCTCACATAATAACCAAAGAGAAGCTTTCTGAGAAACTGCATTGCCATGTGTGAATGCAACTCACAGAGTTACACGTTCCTCTTCAGTGATCAGTTTGTTAGCACAGTTTTCTGGAAATCTGCAATTAGATACTTCATAGCGCAATGAACATTACAGTGACAAAGGAAATATCCACAGATGAAAACTAGAAGGAAGCTTTCTTAGAAACTTCTTGTTGATGTGTGAATTCATCTCACAGAGTTACACTTATGTTTCGTGGAACAGACCATTAACACTGTCTTTGGGGAAACTGAGAAGGGCTTCTTTGGACCACATGAGGCCTACGCTGATAAAGGAAATTTCATCCGTTCAAAACGTGAAAGAAGCTTTCTGAGAAACTTCTTTCTGATCTGTGAGTTCATCTCACAGAGTTACAACCTCTGCCTCAAGAAGCAGTTTGCTAACACTCTTCTCGTCTAATCTGCAAAGTGATATTTGGGAGCCTATAGGGGCCCATGGTGATAAAGGAAATGTCCTCACATAATAACTAAAGAGAAGCATTCTGAGAAACTGCATTGCCATGTGTGAATGCAACTCACAGAGTTACACGTTTCTCTTCAGTGATTAGTTTGTTAGCATAGATTTCTGGAGATCTGCAATTAGATACTTCATAGCGCAATGAACATTACAGTGACAAAGGAAATATCCAGAGATGAAAACTAGAAAGAAGCTTTCATAGAAACTTCTTGGTGATGTGTGAATTCCTCTCACAGAGTTACACTTATGTTTCGTGGAGCAGTCCATTAACACTGTCTTTGGGGAAACTGAGAAGGGCTTCTTTGGATCACATTGAGGCCTACGCTGATAAAGGAAATTTCATCCGTTCAAAACGTGAAAGAAGCTTTCTGAGAAACTTCTTTCTGATCTGTGAGTTCATCTCACAGAGTTACAACCTCTGCCTCAAGAAGAAGTTTGTAACACTCTTCTCGTCTAATCTGCAAAGTGATATTTGGGAGCCTATAGGGGCCCATGGTGATAAAGGAAATGTCCTCACATAATAACTAAAGAGAAGCTTTCTGAGAAACTGCATTACCATGTGTGAATGCAACTCACAGAGTTACACGTTTCTCTTCAGTGATCAGTTTGTTAGCATAGTTTTCTGGAGATCTGCAATTAGATACTTCATAGCGCAATGAACATTACAGTGACAAAGGAAATATCCAGATGAAAACTAGAAAGAAGCTTTCTTAGAAACTTCTTGGTGATGTGTAAATTCTTCTCACAGAGTTACACTTATGTTTCGTGGAGCAGTCCATTAACACTGTCTTTGGGGAAACTGAGAAGAGCTTCTTTGGATCACATTGAGGCCTACGCTGATAAAGGAAATTTCATCCGTTCAAAACGTGAAAGAAGCTTTCTGAGTAACTTCTTTCTGATCTGTGAGTTCATCTCACCGAGTTCCAATCTCTGCCTCAAGAAGCAGTTTGCTAACACTCTTTCGTGGAATCTGCAAGTGATATTTGGGAGCCTATAGGGGCCCATGGTGATAAAGGAAATATCCTCACATAATAACTAAAGAGAAGCTTTCTGAGAAACTGCATTGCCATGTGTGAATGCAACTCACAGAGTTACGCCATTGTTTTTTGCAGGCCGTTTCTTAGGACTGTTTCCGTGGATTCCGAGAAGTGATATTTCAGATAGCTTTGAAGAATGGAAGGAAAAAGAAATATCCTCCAAGAGAAAGCAGAACCAAGCTTTCTGAGAAACTGCTTTGTGATATATGAATTCATTTCACAGTGTTCTATCACCCTTTCTTGGGGGAGTTTCCTAGCACTCATTTGAGGAATCTCAGATGTGATGTCTTGGATATCGTTGAATCGCATGCTGAATAAGGAACTATCCTCAGAGAAACCTGCAGAGAAGCCTTCTCAGAAACTTCTTTGTTGTGGGTGATTTCAGCCCACAGATGTCCATCATTGTTTCCACTGAGAAACTTGCTAGCAGAGTTTTCGCAGAATCTGCAATAGGACACACGGTGTCGCTCCAAGACCACAAATAACCTCGTCTAACTAAAGAAAGAAGCTTTCTGAGAAACCGCTTTGTGATGTGTGAATTCAACTCACTAAGTTGCAGCTGTATTTCGTGGGGCCGTGGCCTAGCCCTATTTGTGTGGAATCTGAGAACAGATATTCCCGATCCCTTTGAAAACAATGGGGCCAATGGAAACATCTTCCAATAAAAATGAGAAAGAAGCTTACTGAGAAACTTCTTTCTGATCTGTGAGTTCATCTCACAGAGTTACAACCTCTGCCTCTAGAAGAAGTTTGCTGACACTCTTCTCGTGGAATCTGCAAAGTGATATTTGGGAGCCTATAGGGGCCCATGGTGATAAAGGAAATATCCTCACATAATAACCAAAGAGAAGCTTTCTGAGAAACTGCATTGCCATGTGTGAATGCAACTCACAGAGTTACACGTTCCTCTTCAGTGATCAGTTTGTTAGCACAGTTTTCTGGAAATCTGCAATTAGATACTTCATAGCGCAATGAACATTACAGTGACAAAGGAAATATCCACAGATGAAAACTAGAAGGAAGCTTTCTTAGAAACTTCTTGTTGATGTGTGAATTCATCTCACAGAGTTACACTTATGTTTCGTGGAACAGACCATTAACACTGTCTTTGGGGAAACTGAGAAGGGCTTCTTTGGACCACATTGAGGCCTACGCTGATAAAGGAAATTTCATCCGTTCAAAACGTGAAAGAAGCTTTCTGAGAAACTTCTTTCTGATCTGTGAGTTCATCTCACAGAGTTACAACCTCTGCCTCAAGAAGCAGTTTGCTAACACTCTTCTCGTCTAATCTGCAAAGTGATATTAGGGAGCCTATAGGGGCCCATGGTGATAAAGGAAATGTCCTCACATAATAACTAAAGAGAAGCATTCTGAGAAACTGCATTGCCATGTGTGAATGCAACTCACAGAGTTACACGTTTCTCTTCAGTGATTAGTTTGTTAGCATAGATTTCTGGAGATCTGCAATTAGATACTTCATAGCGCAATGAACATTACACTGACAAAGGAAATATCCAGAGATGAAAACTAGAAAGAAGCTTTCATAGAAACTTCTTGGTGATGTGTGAATTCCTCTCACAGAGTTACACT
This sequence comes from Rhinopithecus roxellana, assembly GCF_007565055.1. Classification (NCBI taxonomy): domain Eukaryota; kingdom Metazoa; phylum Chordata; class Mammalia; order Primates; family Cercopithecidae; genus Rhinopithecus; species Rhinopithecus roxellana. Next base: position 102,684,340 of record NC_044552.1, on the reverse strand, counting down.
TATGTTTCGTGGAGCAGTCCATTAACACTGTCTTTGGGGAAACTGAGAAGGGCTTCTTTGGATCACATTGAGGCCTACGCTGATAAAGGAAATTTCATCCGTTCAAAACGTGAAAGAAGCTTTCTGAGAAACTTCTTTCTGATCTGTGAGTTCATCTCACAGAGTTACAACCTCTGCCTCAAGAAGAAGTTTGCTAACACTCTTCTCGTCTAATCTGCAAAGTGATATTTGGGAGCCTATAGGGGCCCATGGTGATAAAGGAAATGTCCTCACATAATAACTAAAGAGAAGCTTTCTGAGAAACTGCATTACCATGTGTGAATGCAACTCACAGAGTTACACGTTTCTCTTCAGTGATCAGTTTGTTAGCATAGTTTTCTGGAGATCTGCAATTAGATACTTCATAGCGCAATGAACATTACAGTGACAAAGGAAATATCCAGATGAAAACTAGAAAGAAGCTTTCTTAGAAACTTCTTGGTGATGTGTAAATTCTTCTCACAGAGTTACACTTATGTTTCGTGGAGCAGTCCATTAACACTGTCTTTGGGGAAACTGAGAAGAGCTTCTTTGGATCACTTTGAGGCCTACGCTGATAAAGGAAATTTCATCCGTTCAAAACGTGAAAGAAGCTTTCTGAGTAACTTCTTTCTGATCTGTGAGTTCATCTCACCGAGTTCCAATCTCTGCCTCAAGAAGCAGTTTGCTAACACTCTTTTCGTGGAATCTGCAAAGTGATATTTGGGAGCCTATAGGGGCCCATGGTGATAAAGGAAATATCCTCACATAATAACTAAAGAGAAGCTTTCTGAGAAACTGCATTGCCATGTGTGAATGCAACTCACAGAGTTACGCCATTGTTTTTTGCAGCCGTTTCTTAGGACTGTTTCCGTGGATTCCGAGAAGTGATATTTCAGATAGCTTTGAAGAATAGAAGGAAAAAGAAATATCCTCCAAGAGAAAGCAGAACCAAGCTTTCTGAGAAACTGCTTTGTGATATGTGAATTCATTTCACAGTGTTCTATCACCCTTTCTTGGGGGAGTTTCCTAGCACTCATTTGAGGAATCTCAGATGTGATGTCTTGGATATCGTTGAATCACATGCTGAATAAGGAACTATCCTCAGAGAAACCTGCAGAGAAGCCGTCTCAGAAACTTATTTGTTGTGGGTGATTTCAGCCCACAGATGTCCATCATTGTTTCCACTGAGAAACTTGCTAGCAGAGTTTTCGCAGAATCTGCAATAGGACACAAGGTGGCGGTCCAAGACCACAAATAACCTCGTCTAACTAAAGAAAGAAGCTTTCTGAGAAACCGCTTTGTGATGTGTGAATTCAACTCACTAAGTTGCAGCTGTATTTCGTGGGGCCGTGGCCTAGCCCTATTTGTGTGGAATCTGAGAACAGATATTCCCGATCCCTTTGAAAACAATGGGGCCAATGGAAACATCTTCCAATAAAAATGAGAAAGAAGCTTACTGAGAAACTTCTTTCTGATCTGTGAGTTCATCTCACAGAGTAACAACCTCTGCCTCTAGAAGAAGTTTGCTGACACTCTTCTCGTGGAATCTGCAAAGTGATATTTGGGAGCCTATAGGGGCCCATGGTGATAAAGGAAATATCCTCACATAATAACCAAAGAGAAGCTTTCTGAGAAACTGCATTGCCATGTGTGAATGCAACTCACAGAGTTACACGTTCCTCTTCAGTGATCAGTTTGTTAGCACAGTTTTCTGGAAATCTAGCAATTAGATACTTCATAGCGCAATGAACATTACAGTGACAAAGGAAATATCCACAGATGAAAACTAGAAGGAAGCTTTCTTAGAAACTTCTTGTTGATGTGTGAATTCATCTCACAGAGTTACACTTATGTTTCGTGGAACAGTCCATTAACACTGTCTTTGGGGAAACTGAGAAGGGCTTCTTTGGACCACATTGAGGCCTACGCTGATAAAGGAAATTTCATCCGTTCAAAACGTGAAAGAAGCTTTCTGAGAAACTTCTTTCTGATCTGTGAGTTCATCTCACAGAGTTACAACCTCTGCCTCAAGAAGCAGTTTGCTAACACTCTTCTCGTCTAATCTGCAAAGTGATATTTGGGAGCCTATAGGGGCCCATGGTGATGAAGGAAATGTCCTCACATAATAACTAAAGAGAGGCATTCTGAGAAACTGCATTGCCATGTGTGAATGCAACTCACAGAGTTACACGTTTCTCTTCAGTGATTAGTTTGTTAGCATAGTTTTCTGGAGATCTGCAATTAGATACTTCATAGCGCAATGAACATTACAGTGACAAAGGAAATATCCAGAGATGAAAACTAGAAAGAAGCTTTCATAGAAACTTCTTGGTGATGTGTGAATTCATCTCATAGAGTTACACTTAGGTTTCGTGGAGCAGTCCATTAACACTGTCTTTGGGGAAACTGAGAAGGGCTTCTTTGGATCACATTGAGGCCTACGCTGATAAAGGAAATTTCATCCGTTCAAAACGTGAAAGAAGCTTTCTGAGAAACTTCTTTCTGATCTGTGAGTTCATCTCACAGAGTTACAACCTCTGCCTTAAGAAGAAGTTTGCTAACACTCTTCTCGTGTAATCTGCAAAGTGATATTTGGGAGCCTATAGGGGCCCATGGTGATAAAGGAAATGTCCTCACATAATAACTAAAGAGAAGCTTTCTGAGAAACTGCATTACCATGTGTGAATGCAACTCACAGAGTTACACGATTCTCTTCAGTGATCAGTTTGTTAGCATAGTTTTCTGGAGATCTGCAATTAGATACTTCATAGAGCAATGAATATTACAGTGACAAAGGAAATATCCAGAGATGAAAACTAGAAAGAAGCTTTCATAGAAACTTCTTGGTGATGTGTGAATCATCTCACAGAGTTACACTTATGTTTCGTGGAGCAGTCCATTAACACTGTCTTTGGGGAAACTGAGAAGGGCTTCTTTGGATCACATTGAGCCCTACGCTGATAAAGGAAATTTCATCCGTTCAAAACGTGAAAGAAGCTTTCTGAGAAACTTCTTTCTGATCTGTGAGTTCATCTCACAGAGTTACAACCTCTGCCTCAAGAAGAAGTTTGTTAACACTCTTCTCGTGGAACCTGCAAAGTGATATTTGGGAGCCTATAGGGGCCCATGGTGATAAAGGAAATGTCCTCACATAATAACTAAAGAGAAGCATTCTGAGAAACTGCATTGCCATGTGTGAATGCAACTCACAGAGTTACACGTTTCTCTTCAGTGATCAGTTTGTTAACACAGTTTTCTGGAGATCTGCAATTAGATACTTCATAGCGCAATGAACATTACAGTGACAAAGGAAATATCCAGATGAAAACTGGAAAGAAGCTTTCTTAGAAACTTCTTGGTGATGTGTGAATTCCTCTCACAGAGTTACACTTATGTTTCGTGGAGCAGTCCATTAACACTGTCTTTGGGGAAACTGAGAAGGGCTTCTTTGGATCACATTGAGGCCTACGCTGATAAAGGAAATTTCATCCGTTCAAAACGTGAAAGAAGCTTTCTGAGAAACTTCTTTCTGATCTGTGAGTTCATCTCACAGAGTTACAATCTCTGCCTCAAGAAGCAGTTTGCTAACACTCTTTTCGTGGAATCTGCAAAGTGATATTTGGGAGCCTATAGGGGCCCATGGTGATAAAGGAAATATCCTCACATAATAACTAAAGAGAAGCTTTCTGGGAAACTGCATTGCCATGTGTGAATGCAACTCACAGAGTTACGCCATTGTTTTTTGCAGCCGTTTCTTAGGACTGTTTCCGTGGATTCCGAGAAGTGATATTTCAGATAGCTTTGAAGTATAGAAGGAAAAAGAAGTATCCTCCAAGAGAAAGCAGAACCAAGCTTTCTGAGAAACTGCTTTGTGATATGTGAATTCATTTCACAGTGTTCTATCACCCTTTCTTGGGGGAGTTTCCTAGCACTCATTTGAGGAATCTCAGATGTGATGTCTTGGATATCGTTGAATCGCATGCTGAATAAGGAACTATCCTCAGAGAAACCTGCAGAGAAGCCTTCTCAGAAACTTCTTTGTTGTGGGTGATTTCAGCCCACAGATGTCCATCATTGTTTCCACTGAGAAACTTGCTAGCAGAGTTTTCGCAGAATCTGCAATAGGACACACGGTGGCGCTCCAAGACCACAAATAACCTCGTCTAACTAAAGAAAGAAGCTTTCTGAGAAACCGCTTTGTGATGTGTGAATTCAACTCACTAAGTTGCAGCTGTATTTCGTGGGGCCGTGGCCTAGCCCTATTTGGGTGGAATCTGACAACAGATATTCCCGATCCCTTTGAAAACAATGGGGCCAATGGAAACATCTTCCAATAAAAATGAGAAAGAAGCTTACTGAGAAACTTCTTTCTGATCTGTGAGTTCATCTCACAGAGTTACAATCTCTGCCTCAAGAAGCAGTTTGCTAACACTCTTTTCGTGGAATCTGCAAAGTGATATTTGGGAGCCTATTGGGGCCCATGGTGATAAAGGAAATATCCTCACATAATAACTAAAGAGAAGCTTTCTGAGAAACTGCATTGCCATGTGTGAATGCAACTCACAGAGTTACACGTTTCTCTTCAGTGATCAGTTTGTTAACACAGTTTTCTGGAGATCTGCAATTAGATACTTCATAGCGCAATGAACATTACAGTGACAAAGGAAATATCCAGATGAAAACTGGAAAGAAGCTTTCTAAGAAACTTCTTGTTGATGTGTGAATTCCTCTCACAGAGTTACACTTATGTTTCGTGGAGCAGTCCATTAACACTGTCTTTGGGGAAACTGAGAAGAGCTTCTTTGGATCACATTGAGGCCTACGCTGATAAAGGAAATTTCATCCGTTCAAAACGTGAAAGAAGCTTTCTGAGAAACTTCTTTCTGATCTGTGAGTTCATCTCACAGAGTTACAATCTCTGCCTCAAGAAGCAGTTTGCTAACACTCTTTTCGTGGAATCTGCAAAGTGATATTTGGGAGCCTATAGGGGCCCATGGTGATAAAGGAAATATCCTCACATAATAACTAAAGAGAAGCTTTCTGGGAAACTGCATTGCCATGTGTGAATGCAACTCACAGAGTTACGCCATTGTTTTTTGCAGCCGTTTCTTAGGACTGTTTCCGTGGATTCCGAGAAGTGATATTTCAGATAGCTTTGAAGTATAGAAGGAAAAAGAAGTATCCTCCAAGAGAAAGCAGAACCAAGCTTTCTGAGAAACTGCTTTGTGATATGTGAATTCATTTCACAGTGTTCTATCACCCTTTCTTGGGGGAGTTTCCTAGCACTCATTTGAGGAATCTCAGATGTGATGTCTTGGATATCGTTGAATCGCATGCTGAATAAGGAACTATCCTCAGAGAAACCTGCAGAGAAGCCTTCTCAGAAACTTCTTTGTTGTGGGTTATTTCAGCCCACAGATGTCCATCATTGTTTCCACTGAGAAACTTGCTAGCAGAGTTTTCGCAGAATCTGCAATAGGACACACGGTGGCGCTCCAAGACCACAAATAACCTCGTCTAACTAAAGAAAGAAGCTTTCTGAGAAACCGCTTTGTGATGTGTGAATTCAACTCACTAAGTTGCAGCTGTATTTCGTGGGGCCGTGGCCTAGCTCTATTTGTGTGGAATCTGACAACAGATATTCCCGATCCCTTTGAAAACAATGGGGCCAATGGAAACATCTTCCAATAAAAATCAGAAAGAAGCTTACTGAGAAACTTCTTTCTGATCTGTGAGTTCATCTCACAGAGTTACAATCTCTGCCTCAAGAAGCAGTTTGCTAACACTCTTTTCGTGGAATCTGCAAAGTGATATTTGGGAGCCTATTGGGGCCCATGGTGATAAAGGAAATATCCTCACATAATAACTAAAGAGAAGCTTTCTGAGAAACTGCATTGCCATGTGTGAATGCAACTCACAGAGTTACACGTTCCTCTTCAGTGATCAGTTTGTTAGCACGGTTTTCTCGAAATCTGCAATTAGATACTTCATAGCGCAATGAACATTACAGTGACAAAGGAAATATCCACAGATGAAAACTAGAAGGAAGCTTTCTTAGAAACTTCTTGTTGATGTGTGAATTCATCTCACAGAGTTACACTTATGTTTCGTGGAACAGTCCATTAACACTGTCTTTGGGGAAACTGAGAAGGGCTTCTTTGGACCACATTGAGGCCTACGCTGATAAAGGAAATTTCATCCGTTCAAAACGTGAAAGAAGCTTTCTGAGAAACTTCTTTCTGATCTGTGAGTTCATCTCACAGAGTTACAACCTCTGCCTCAGAAGCAGTTTGCTAACACTCTTCTCGTCTAATCTGCAAAGTGATATTTGGGAGCCTATAGGGGCCCATGGTGATAAAGGAAATGTCCTCACATAATAACTAAAGAGAAGCATTCTGAGAAACTGCATTGCCATGTGTGAATGCAACTCACAGAGTTACACGTTTCTCTTCAGTGATTAGTTTGTTAGCATAGTTTTCTGGAGATCTGCAATTAGATACTTCATAGCGCAATGAACATTACAGTGACAAAGGAAATATCCAGAGATGAAAACTAGAAAGAAGCTTTCATAGAAACTTCTTGGTGATGTGTGAATTCATCTCATAGAGTTACACTTATGTTTCGTGGAGCAGTCCCATTAACACTGTCTTTGGGGAAACTGAGAAGGGCTTCTTTGTATCACATTGAGGCCTACGCTGATAAAGGAAATTTCATCCGTTCAAAACGTGAAAGAAGCTTTCTGAGAAACTTCTTTCTGATCTGTGAGTTCATCTCACAGAGTTACAACCTCTGCCTCAAGAAGAAGTTTGTTAACACTCTTCTCGTGGAACCTGCAAAGTGATATTTGGGAGCCTATAGGGGCCCATGGTGATAAAGGAAATATCCTCACATAATAACTAAAGAGAAGCTTTCTGAGAAACTGCATTACCATGGGTGAATGCAACTCACAGAGTTACACGTTTCTCTTCAGTGATCAGTTTGTAAGCACAGTTTCTGGAGATCTGCAATTAGATACTTCATAGCGCAATGAACATTACAGTGACAAAGGAAATATCGACAGTGAAAACTAGAAGGAAGCTTTCTTAGAAACTTCTTGTTGATGTGTGAATTCATCTCACAGAGTTACACTTATGTTTCGTGGAGCAGTCCATTAACACTGTCTTTGGGGAAACTGAGAAGAGCTTCTTTGGATCACATTGAGGCCTACGCTGATAAAGGAAATTTCATCCGTTCAAAACGTGAAAGAAGCTTTCTGAGAAACTTCTTTCTGATCTGTGAGTTCATCTCACAGAGTTACAACCTCTGCCTCAAGAAGAAGTTTGCTAACACTCTTCTCGTCTAATCTGCAAAGTGATATTTGGGAGCCTATAGGGGCCCATGGTGATAAAGGAAATGTCCTCACATAATAACGAAAGAGAAGCTTTCTGAGAAACTGCATTACCATGTGTGAATGCAACTCACAAAGTTACACGTTTCTCTTCAGTGATTTGTTTGTTAACACAGTTTTCTGGAGATCTGCAATTAGATACTTCATAGCGCAATGAACATTACAGTGACAAAGGAAATATCCAGATGAAAACTAGAAAGAAGCTTTCTTAGAAACTTCTTGGTGATGTGTGAATTCCTCTCACAGAGTTACACTTATGTTTCGTGGAGCAGTCCATTAACACTGTCTTTGGGGAAACTGAGAAGGGCTTCTTTGGACCACATTGAGGCCTACGCTGAGAAAGGAAATTTCATCCGTTCAAAACGTGAAAGAAGCTTTCTGAGTAACTTCTTTCTGATCTGTGAGTTCATCTCACCGAGTTCCAATCTCTGCCTCAAGAAGCAGTTTGCTAACACTCTTTTCGTGGAATCTGCAAAGTGATATTTGGGAGCCTATAGGGGCCCATGGTGATAAAGGAAATATCCTCACATAATAACTAAAGAGAAGCTTTCTGAGAAACTGCATTGCCATGTGTGAATGCAACTCACAGAGTTACGCCATTGTTTTTTGCAGCCGTTTCTTAGGACTGTTTCCGTGGATTCCGAGAAGTGATATTTCAGATAGCTTTGAAGAATGGAAGGAAAAAGAAATATCCTCCAAGAGAAAGCAGAACCAAGCTTTCTGAGAAAACTGCTTTGTGATATGTGAATTCATTTCACAGTGTTCTATCACCCTTTCTTGGGGGAGTTTCCTAGCACTCATTTGAGGAATCTCAGATGTGATGTCTTGGATATCGTTGAATCGCATGCTGAATAAGGAACTATCCTCAGAGAAACCTGCAGAGAAGCCTTCTCAGAAACTTCTTTGTTGTGGGTGATTTCAGCCCACAGATGTCCATCATTGTTTCCACTGAGAAACTTGCTAGCAGAGTTTTCGCAGAATCTGCAATAGGACACACGGTGGCGCTCCAAGACCACAAATAACCTCGTCTAACTAAAGAAAGAAGCTTTCTGAGAAACGGCTTTGTGATGTGTGAATTCAACTCACTAAGTTGCAGCTGTATTTCGTGGGGCCGTGGCCTAGCCCTATTTGTGTGGAATCTGAGAACAGATATTCCCGATCCCTTTGAAAACAATGGGGCCAATGGAAACATCTTCCAATAAAAATGAGAAAGAAGCTTACTGAGAAACTTCTTTCTGATCTGTGAGTTCATCTCACAGAGTTACAACCTCTGCCTCTAGAAGAAGTTTGCTGACACTCTTCTCGTGGAATCTGCAAAGTGATATTTGGGAGCCTATAGGGGCCCATGGTGATAAAGGAAATATCCTCACATAATAACCAAAGAGAAGCTTTCTGAGAAACTGCATTGCCATGTGTGAATGCAACTCACAGAGTTACACGTTCCTCTTCAGTGATCAGTTTGTTAGCACAGTTTTCTGGAAATCTGCAATTAGATACTTCATAGCGCAATGAACATTACAGTGACAAAGGAAATATCCACAGATGAAAACTAGAAGGAAGCTTTCTTAGAAACTTCTTGTTGATGTGTGAATTCATCTCACAGAGTTACACTTATGTTTCGTGGAACAGACCATTAACACTGTCTTTGGGGAAACTGAGAAGGGCTTCTTTGGACCACATTGAGGCCTACGCTGATAAAGGAAATTTCATCCGTTCAAAACGTGAAAGAAGCTTTCTGAGAAACTTCTTTCTGATCTGTGAGTTCATCTCACAGAGTTACATCCTCTGCCTCAAGAAGCAGTTTGCTAACACTCTTCTCGTCTAATCTGCAAAGTGATATTTGGGAGCCTATAGGGGCCCATGGTGATAAAGGAAATGTCCTCACATAATAACTAAAGAGAAGCATTCTGAGAAACTGCATTGCCATGTGTGAATGCAACTCACAGAGTTACACGTTTCTCTTCAGTGATTAGTTTGTTAGCATAGATTTCTGGAGATCTGCAATTAGATACTTCATAGCGCAATGAACATTACAGTGACAAAGGAAATATCCAGAGATGAAAACTAGAAAGAAGCTTTCATAGAAACTTCTTGGTGATGTGTGAATTCATCTCACAGAGTTACACTTATGTTTCGTGGAGCAGTCCATTAACACTGTCTTTGGGGAAACTGAGAAGGGCTTCTTTGGATCACATTGAGGCCTACGCTGATAAAGGAAATTTCATCCGTTCAAAACGTGAAAGAAGCTTTCTGAGAAACTTCTTTCTGATCTGTGAGTTCATCTCACAGAGTTACAACCTCTGCCTCAAGAAGAAGTTTGTAACACTCTTCTCGTCTAATCTGCAAAGTGATATTTGGGAGCCTATAGGGGCCCATGGTGATAAAGGAAATGTCCTCACATAATAACTAAGAGAAGCTTTCTGAGAAACTGCATTACCATGTGTGAATGCAACTCACAGAGTTACACGTTTCTCTTCAGTGATCAGTTTGTTACCATAGTTTTCTGGAGATCTGCAATTAGATACTTCATAGCGCAATGAACATTACAGTGACAAAGGAAATATCCAGATGAAAACTAGAAAGAAGCTTTCTTAGAAACTTCTTGGTGATGTGTAAATTCTTCTCACAGAGTTACACTTATGTTTCGTGGAGCAGTCCATTAACACTGTCTTTGGGGAAACTGAGAAGAGCTTCTTTGGATCACATTGAGGCCTACGCTGATAAAGGAAATTTCATCCGTTCAAAACGTGAAAGAAGCTTTCTGAGTAACTTCTTTCTGATCTGTGAGTTCATCTCACCGAGTTCCAATCTCTGCCTCAAGAAGCAGTTTGCTAACACTCTTTTCGTGGAATCTGCAAAGTGATATTTGGGAGCCTATAGGGGCCCATGGTGATAAAGGAAATATCCTCACATAATAACTAAAGAGAAGCTTTCTGAGAAACTGCATTGCCATGTGTGAATGCAACTCACAGAGTTACGCCATTGTTTTTTGCAGCCGTTTCTTAGGACTGTTTCCGTGGATTCCGAGAAGTGATATTTCAGATAGCTTTGAAGAATGGAAGGAAAAAGAAATATCCTCCAAGAGAAAGCAGAACCAAGCTTTCTGAGAAACTGCTTTGTGATATGTGAATTCATTTCACAGTGTTCTATCACCCTTTCTTGGGGGAGTTTCCTAGCACTCATTTGAGGAATCTCAGATGTGATGTCTTGGATATCGTTGAATCGCATGCTGAATAAGGAACTATCGTCAGAGAAACCTGCAGAGAAGCCTTCTCAGAAACTTCTTTGTTGTGGGTGATTTCAGCCCACAGATGTCCATCATTGTTTCCACTGAGAAACTTGCTAGCAGAGTTTTCGCAGAATCTGCAATAGGACACACGGTGGCGCTCCAAGACCACAAATAACCTCGTCTAACTAAAGAAAGAAGCTTTCTGAGAAACCGCTTTGTGATGTGTGAATTCAACTCACTAAGTTGCAGCTGTATTTCGTGGGGCCGTGGCCTAGCCCTATTTGTGTGGAATCTGAGAACAGATATTCCCGATCCCTTTGAAAACAATGGGGCCAATGGAAACATCTTCCAATAAAAATGAGAAAGAAGCTTACTGAGAAACTTCTTTCTGATCTGTGAGTTCATCTCACAGAGTTACAACCTCTGCCTCTAGAAGAAGTTTGCTGACACTCTTCTCGTGGAATCTGCAAAGTGATATTTGGGAGCCTATAGGGGCCCATGGTGATAAAGGAAATATCCTCACATAATAACCAAAGAGAAGCTTTCTGAGAAACTGCATTGCCATGTGTGAATGCAACTCACAGAGTTACACGTTCCTCTTCAGTGATCAGTTTGTTAGCACAGTTTTCTGGAAATCTGCAATTAGATACTTCATAGCGCAATGAACATTACAGTGACAAAGGAAATATCCACAGATGAAAACTAGAAGGAAGCTTTCTTAGAAACTTCTTGTTGATGTGTGAATTCATCTCACAGAGTTACACTTATGTTTCGTGGAACAGACCATTAACACTGTCTTTGGGGAAACTGAGAAGGGCTTCTTTGGACCACATTGAGGCCTACGCTGATAAAGGAAATTTCATCCGTTCAAAACGTGAAAGAAGCTTTCTGAGAAACTTCTTTCTGATCTGTGAGTTCATCTCACAGAGTTACAACCTCTGCCTCAAGAAGCAGTTTGCTAACACTCTTCTCGTCTAATCTGCAAAGTGATATTTGGGAGCCTATAGGGGCCCATGGTGATAAAGGAAATGTCCTCACATAATAACTAAAGAGAAGCATTCTGAGAAACTGCATTGCCATGTGTGAATGCAACTCACAGAGTTACACGTTTCTCTTCAGTGATTAGTTTGTTAGCATAGATTTCTGGAGATCTGCAATTAGATACTTCATAGCGCAATGAACATTACACTGACAAAGGAAATATCCAGAGATGAAAACTAGAAAGAAGCTTTCATAGAAACTTCTTGGTGATGTGTGAATTCCTCTCACAGAGTTACACTTATGTTTCGTGGAGCAGTCCATTAACACTGTCTTTGGGGAAACTGAGAAGGGCTTCTTTGGATCACATTGAGGCCTACGCTGATAAAGGAAATTTCATCCGTTCAAAACGTGAAAGAAGCTTTCTGAGAAACTTCTTTCTGATCTGTGAGTTCATCTCACAGAGTAACAACCTCTGCCTCAAGAAGAAGTTTGCTAACACTCTCTCGTCTAATCTGCAAAGTGATATTTGGGAGCCTATAGGGGCCCATGGTGATAAAGGAAATGTCCTCACATAATAACTAAAGAGAAGCTTTCTGAGAAACTGCATTACCATGTGTGAATGCAACTCACAGAGTTACACGTTTCTCTTCAGTGATCAGTTTGTTAGCATAGTTTTCTGGAGATCTGCAATTAGATACTTCATAGCGCAATGAACATTACAGTGACAAAGGAAATATCCAGATGAAAACTAGAAAGAAGCTTTCTTAGAAACTTCTTGGTGATGTGTAAATTCTTCTCACAGAGTTACACTTATGTTTCGTGGAGCAGTCCATTAACACTGTCTTTGGGGAAACTGAGAAGAGCTTCTTTGGATCACTTTGAGGCCTACGCTGATAAAGGAAATTTCATCCGTTCAAAACGTGAAAGAAGCTTTCTGAGTAACTTCTTTCTGATCTGTGAGTTCATCTCACCGACTTCCAATCTCTGCCTCAAGAAGCAGTTTGCTAACACTCTTCTCGTGTATTTCTGCAAAGTGATATTTGGGAGCCTATAGGGGCCCATGGTGATAAAGGAAATATCCTCACATAATAACTAAAGAGAAGCTTTCTGAGAAACTGCACTGCCATGTGTGAATGCAACTCACAGAGTTACGCCATTGTTTTTGCAGCCGTTTCTTAGGACTGTTTCCGTGGATTCCGAGAAGTGATATTTCAGATAGCTTTGAAGAATAGAAGGAAAAAGAAATATCCTCCAAGAGAAAGCAGAACCAAGCTTTCTGAGAAACTGCTTTGTGATATGTGAATTCATTTCACAGTGTTCTATCACCCTTTCTCGGGGGAGTTTCCTAGCACTCATTTGAGGAATCTCAGATGTGATGTCTTTTATATCGTTGAATCGCATGCTGAATAAGGAACTATCCTCAGAGAAACCCGCAGAGAAGCCTTCTCAGAAACTTCTTTGTTGTCGGTGATTTAAGCCCACAGATGTCCATCATTGTTTCCACTGAGAAACTTGCTAGGAGAGTTTTCGCAGAATCTGCAATAGGACACACGGTGGCGCACCAAGACCACAAATAACTTCGTCTAACTAAAGAAAGAAGCTTTCTGAGAAACCGCTTTGTGATGTGTGAATTCAACTCACTAAGTTGCAGCTGTATTTCGTGGGGCCGTGGCCTAGCACTACTTGTGTGGAATCTAAGAACAGATATTCCCTAACCCTTTGAAAACAATGGGGCCAAGGGAAACATCTTCCAATAAAAATGAGAAAGAAGCTTACTGAGAAACTTCTTTCTGATCTGTGAGTTCATCTCACAGAGTTACAATCTCTGCCTCAAGAAGCAGTTTGCTAACACTCTTTTCGGGGAATCTGCAAAGTGATATTTGGGAGCCTATAGGGGCCCATGGTGATAAAGGAAATGTCCTCACATAATAACTAAAGAGAAGCTTTCTGAGAAACTGCATTACCATGTGTGAATGCAAATCACAGAGTTACACGTTTCTCTTCAGTGATCAGTTTGTTAGCATAGTTTTCTGGAGATCTGCAATTAGATACTTCATAGCGCAATGAACATTACAGTGACAAAGGAAATATCCAGATGAAAACTAGAAAGAAGCTTTCTTAGAAACTTCTTGGTGATGTGTGAATTCATCTCACAGAGTTACACTTATGTTTCTTGGAGCAGTCCATTAACACTGTCTTTGGGGAAACTGAGAAGATCTTCTTTGGATCACATTGAGGCCTACGCTGATAAAGGAAATTTCATCCGTTCAAAACGTGAAAGAAGCTTTCTGAGAAACTTCTTTCTGATCTGTGAGTTCATCTCACCGAGTTCCAATCTCTGCCTCAAGAAGCAGTTTGCTAACACTCTTTTCGTGGAATCTGCAAAGTGATATTTGGGAGCCTATAGGGGCCAATGGTGATAAAGGAAATATCCTCACATAATAACTAAAGAGAAGCTTTCTGAGAAACTGCATTGCCATGTGTGAATGCAACTCACAGAGTTACGCCATTGTTTTTTGCACCCGTTTCTTAGCACTGTTTCCGTGGATTCCGAGAAGTGATATTTCAGATAGCTTTGAAGAATAGAAGGAAAAAGAAATATCCTCCAAGAGAAAGCAGAACCAAGCTTTCTGAGAAACTGCTTTGTGATATGTGAATTCATTTCACAGTGTTCTATCACCCTTTCTCGGGGGAGTTTCCTAGCACTCATTTGAGGAATCTCAGATGTGATGTCTTGTATATCGTTGAATCGCATGCTGAATAAGGAACTATCCTCAGAGAAACCCGCAGAGAAGCCTTCTCAGAAACTTCTTTGTTGTGGGTGATTTAAGCCCACAGATGTCCATCATTGTTTCCACTGAGAAACTTGCTAGGAGAGTTTTCGCAGAATCTGCAATAGGACACACGGTGGCGCACCAAGACCACAAATAACTTCGTCTAACTAAAGAAAGAAGCTTTCTGAGAAACCGCTTTGTGATGTGTGAATTCAACTCACTAAGTTGCAGCTGTATTTCGTGGGGCCGTGGCCTAGCCCTATTTGTGTGGAATCTAAGAACAGATATTCCCGAACCCTTTGAAAACAATGGGGCCAAGGGAAACATCTTAGAATAAAAATGAGAAAGAAGCTTACTGAGAAACTTCTTTCTGATCTGTGAGTTCATCTCACAGAGTTACAATCTCTGCCTCAAGAAGCAGTTTGCTAACACTCTTTTCGTGGAATCTGCAAAGTGATATTTGGGAGCCTATTGGGGCCCATGGTGATAAAGGAAATATCCTCACATAATAACTAAAGAGAAGCTTTCTGAGAAACTGCATTGCATTGTGTGAATGCAACTCACAGAGTTACACGTTTCATTCAGTGATCAGTTTCTTAGCACAGTTTTCTGGAGATCTGCAATTAGATACTTCATAGCGCAATGAACATTACAGTGACAAAGGAAATATCCAGATGAAAACTAGAAAGAAGCTTTCTTAGAAACTTCTTGGTGATGTGTGAATTCATCTCACAGAGTTACACTTATGTTTCGAGGAGCAGTCCATTAACACTGTCTTTGGGGAAACTGAGAAGGGCTTCTTTGGATCACATTGAGGCCTACGCTGATAAAGGAAATTTCATCCGTTCAAAACGTGAAAGAAACTTTCTGAGAAACTTCTTTCTGATCTGTGAGTTCATCTCACAGAGTTACAATCTCTGCCTCAAGAAGCAGTTTGCTAACACTCTTTTCGTGGAATCTGCAAAGTGATATTAGGCAGCCTATTGGGGCCCATGGTGATAAAGGAAATATCCTCACATAATAACTAAAGAGAAGCTTTCTGAGAAACTGCATTGCCATGTGTGAATGCAACTCACAGAGTTACACGTTTCTCTTCAGTGATCAGTTTCTTAGCACAGCTTTCTGGAGATCTGCAATTAGATACTTCATAGCGCAATGAACATTACAGTGACAAAGGACATATCCAGATGAAAACTAGAAAGAAGCTTTCTTAGAAACTTCTTGGTGATGTGTGAATCATCTCAAAGAGTTACACTTATGTTTCGTGGAGCAGTCCATTAACACTGTCTTTGGGAAAACTGAGAAGGGCTTCTTTGGATCACATTGAGGCCTACGCTGATAAAGGAAATTTCATCCGTTCAAAACGTGAAAGAAGCTTTCTGAGAAACTTCTTTCTGATCTGTGAGTTCATCTCACAGAGTTACAACCTCTGCCTCAAGAAGAAGTTTGCTAACACTCTTCTCGTCTAATCTGCAAAGTGATATTTGGGAGCCTATAGGGGCCCATGGTGATAAAGGAAATGTCCTCACATAATAACTAAAGAGAAGCTTTCTGAGAAACTGCATTACCATGTGTGAATGCAACTCACAAAGTTACACGTTTCTCTTCAGTGATCAGTTTGTTACCACAGTTTTCTGGAGATCTGCAATTAGATACTTCATAGCGCAATGAACATTACAGTGACAAAGGAAATATCCAGATGAAAACTAGAAAGAAGCTTTCTTAGAAACTTCTTGGTGATGTGTGAATTCCTCTCACAGAGTTACACTTATGTTTCGTGGAGCAGTCCATTAACACTGTCTTTGGGGAAACTGAGAAGAGCTTCTTTGGATCACATTGAGGCCTACGCTGATAAAGGAAATTTCATCCGTTCAAAACGTGAAAGAAGCTTTCTGAGAAACTTCTTTCTGATCTGTGAGTTCATCTCACCGAGTTCCAATCTCTGCCTCAAGAAGCAGTTTGCTAACACTCTTTTCGTGGAATCTGCAAAGTGATATTTGGGAGCCTATAGGGGCCCATGGTGATAAAGGAAATGTCCTCACATAATAACTAAAGAGAAGCTTTCTGAGAAACTGCATTACCATGTGTGAATGCAACTCACAAAGTTACACGTTTCTCTTAAGTTATCAGTTTGTTAGCACAGTTTTCTGGAAATCTGCAATTAGATCCTTCATAGCGCAATGAACATTACAGTGAGAAAGGAAATATCCACAGTGAAAACTAGAAGGAAGCTTTCTTAGAAACTTCTTGTTGATGTGTGAATTCATCTCACAGAGTTACACTTATGTTTCGTGGAGCAGTCCATTAACACTGTCTTTGGGGAAACTGAGAAGGGCTTCTTTGGACCACATTGAGGCCTACGCTGAGAAAGGAAATTTCATCCGTTCAAAACGTGAAAGAAGCTTTCTGAGTAACTTCTTTCTGATCTGTGAGTTCATCTCACAGTGTTCCAATCTCTGCCTCAAGAAGCAGTTTGCTAACACTCTTTTCGTGGAATCTGCAAAGTGATATTTGGGAGCCTATAGGGGCCCATGGTGATAAAGGAAATATCCTCACATAATAACTAAAGAGAAGCTTTCTGAGAAACTGCATTGCTATGTGTGAATGCAACTCACAGAGTTACGCCATTGTTTTTTGCAGCCGTTTCTCAGGACTGTTTCCGTGGATTCCGAGAAGTGATATTTCAGATAGCTTTGAAGAATAGAAGGAAAAAGAAATATCCTCCAAGAGAAAGCAGAACCAAGCTTCTGAGAAACTGCTTTGTGATATGTGTATTCATTTCACAGTGTTCTTTCACCCTTTCTCGGGGGAGTTTCCTAGCACTCATTTGAGGAATCTCAGATGTGATGTCTTGGATATCGTTGAATCGCATGCTGAATAAGGAACTATCCTCAGAGAAACCTGCAGAGACGCCTTCTCAGAAACTTCTTTGTTGTGGGTGATTTCAGCCCACAGATGTCCATCATTGTTTCCACTGAGAAACTTGCTAGGAGAGTTTTCACAGAATCTGCAATAGGACACACGGTGGCGCTCCAAGACCACAAATAACTTCGTCTTCCTAAAGAAAGAAGCTTTCTGAGAAACCGCTTTGTGATGTGTGAATTCAACTCACTAAGTTGCAGCTGTATTTCGTGGGGCCGTGGCCTAGCCCTATTTGTGTGGAATCTGAGAACAGATATTCCCGAACCCTTTGAAAACAATGGGGCCAAGGGAAACATCTTCCAATAAAAATGAGAAAGAAGCTTACTGAGAAACTTCTTTCTGATCTGTGAGTTCATCTCACAGAGTTACAATCTCTGCCTCAAGAAGCAGTTTGCTAACACTCTTTTCGTGGAATCTGCAAAGTGATATTTGGGAGCCTATTGGGGCCCATGGTGATAAAGGAAATATCCTCACATAATAACTAAAGAGAAGCTTTCTGAGAAACTGCATTGCCATGTGTGAATGCAACTCACAGAGTTACACGTTTCTCTTCAGTGATCAGTTTCTTAGCACAGTTTTCTGGAGATCTGCAATTAGATACTTCATAGCGCAATGAACATTACAGTGACAAAGGAAATATCCAGATGAAAACTAGAAAGAAGCTTTCTTAGAAACTTCTTGGTGATGTGTGAATCATCTCACAGAGTTACACTTATGTTTCGTGGAGCAGTCCATTAACACTGTCTTTGGGAAAACTGAGAAGGGCTTCTTTGGATCACATTGAGGTCTACGCTGATAAAGGAAATTTCATCAGTTCAAAACGTGAAAGAAGCTTTCTGAGAAACTTCTTTCTGATCTGTGAGTTCATCTCACAGAGTTACAACCTCTGCCTCAAGAGGAAGTTTGCTAACACTCTTCTCGTCTAATCTGCAAAGTGATATTTGGGAGCCTATAGGGGCCCATGGTGATAAAGGAAATGTCCTCACATAATAACTAAAGAGAAGCTTTCTGAGAAACTGCATTACCATGTGTGAATGCAACTCACAAAGTTACACGTTTCTCTTCAGTGATCAGTTTGTTAACACAGTTTTCTGGAGATCTGCAATTAGATACTTCATAGCGCAATGAACATTACAGTGACAAAGGAAATATCCAGATGAAAACTAGAAAGAAGCTTTCTTAGAAACTTCTTGGTGATGTGTGAATTCCTCTCAGAGAGTTACACTTATGTTTCGTGGAGCAGTCCATTAACACTGTCTTTGGGGAAACTGAGAAGAGCTTCTTTGGATCACATTGAGGCCTACGCTGATAAAGGAAATTTCATCCGTTCAAAACGTGAAAGAAGCTTTCTGAGAAACTTCTTTCTGATCTGTGAGTTCATCTCACAGAGTTCCAATCTCTGCCTCAAGAAGCAGTTTGCTAACACGCTTTTCGTGGAATCTGCAAAGTGATATTTGGGAGCCTATAGGGGCCCATGGTGATAAAGGAAATGTCCTCACATAATAACTAAAGAGAAGCTTTCTGAGAAACTGCATTACCATGTGTGAATGCAACTCACAAAGTTACACGTTTCTCTTCAGTTATCAGTGTGTTAGCACAGTTTTCTGGAAATCTGCAATTAGATCCTTCATAGCGCAATGAACATTACAGTGACAAAGGAAATATCCACAGATGAAAACTAGAAGGAATCTTTCTTAGAAACTTCTTGTTGATGTGTGAATTCATCTCACAGAGTTACACTTATGTTTCGTGGAACAGTCCATTAACACTGTCTTTGGGGAACTGAGAAGGGCTTCTTTGGACCATATTGAGGCCTACGCTGATAAAGGAAATTTCATCCGTTCAAAACGTGAAAGAAGCTTTCTGAGAAACTTCTTTCTGATCTGTGAGTTCATCTCACAGAGTTACAACCTCTACCTCAAGAAGAAGTTTGCTAACACTCTTCTCGTCTAATCTGCAAAGTGATATTTGGGAGCCTATAGGGGCCCATGGTGATAAAGGAAATGTCCTCACATAATAACTAAAGAGAAGCTTTCTGAGAAACTGCATTGCCATGTGTGAATGCAACTCACAGAGTTACACGTTTCTCTTCAGTGATCAGTTTGTTAGCACAGTTTTCTGGAAATCTGCAATTAGATACTTCATAGCGCAATGAACATTACAGTGACAAAGGACATATCCAGAGATGAAAACTAGAAAGAACCTTTCATAGAATCTTCTTGGTGATGTGTGAATTCATCTCATAGAGTTACACTTATGTTTCGTGGAGCAGTCCATTAACACTGTCTTTGGGGAAACTGAGAAGGGCTTCTTTGGATCACATTGAGGCCTACGCTGATAAAGGAAATTTCATCCGTTCAAAACGTGAAAGAAGCTTTCTGAGAAACTTCTTTCTGATCTGTGAGTTCATCTCACAGAGTTACAACCTCTTCCTCAAGAAGAAGTTTGCTAACACTCTTCTCGTGGAATCTGCAAAGTGATATTTGGGAGCCTATAGGGGCCCATGGTGATAAAGGAAATATCCTCACATAATAACTAAAGAGAAGCTTTCTGAGAAACTGCATTACCGTGGGTGAATGCAACTCACAGAGTTACACGTTTCTCTTCAGTGATCAGTTTGTAAGCACAGTTTTCTGGAGATCTGCAATTAGATACTTCATAGCGCAATGAACATTACAGTGACAAAGGAAATATCCAGATGAAAACTAGAAAGAAGCTTTCTTAGAAACTTCTTGGTGATGTGTGAATTCCTCTCACAGAGTTAGACTTATGTTTCGTGGAGCAGTCCATTAACACTGTCTTTGGGGAAACTGAGAAGGGCTTCTTTGGACCACATTGAGGCCTACGCTGAGAAAGGAAATTTCATCCGTTCAAAACGTGAAAGAAGCTTTCTGAGAAACTTCTTTCTGATCTGTGAGTTCATCTCACCGAGTTCCAATCTCTGCCTCAAGAAGCAGTTTGCTAACACTCTTTTCGTGGAATCTGCAAAGTGTTATTTGGGAGCCTATAGGGGCCCATGGTGATAAAGGAAATATCCTCACATAATAACTAAAGAGAAGCTTTCTGAGAAACTGCATTGCTATGTGTGAATGCAACTCACAGAGTTACGCCATTGTTTTTTGCAGCCGTTTCTTAGGACTGTTTCCGTGGATTCCGAGAAGTGATATTTCAGATAGCTTTGAAGAATAAAAGGAAAAAGAAATATCCTCCAAGAGAAAGCAGAACCAAGCTTCTGAGAAACTGCTTTGTGATATGTGAATTCATTTCACAGTGTTCTATCACCCTTTCTCGGGGGAGTTTCCTGGCACTCATTTGAGGAATCTCAGATGTGATGTCTTGGATATCGTTGAATCGCATGCTGAATAAGGAACTATCCTCAGAGAAACCTGCAGAGACGCCTTCTCAGAAACTTCTTTGTTGTGGGTGATTTCAGCCCACAGATGTCCATCATTGTTTCCACTGAGAAACTTGCTAGGAGAGTTTTCGCAGAATCTGCAATAGGACACACGGTGGCGCTCCAAGACCACAAATAACTTCGTCTTACTAAAGAAAGAAGCTTTCTGAGAAACCGCTTTGTGATGTGTGAATTCAACTCACTAAGTTGCAGCTGTATTTCGTGGGGCCGTGGACTAGCCCTATTTGTGTGGAATCTGAGAACAGATATTCCCGAACCCTTTGAAAACAATGGGGCCAAGGGAAACATCTTCCAATAAAAATGAGAAAGAAGCTTACTGAGAAACTTCTTTCTGATCTGTGAGTTCATCTCACAGAGTTACAATCTCTGCCTCAAGAAGCAGTTTGCTAACACTCTTTTCGTGGAATCTGCAAAGTGATATTTGGGAGCCTATTGGGGCCCATGGTGATAAAGGAAATATCCTCACATAATAACTAAAGAGAAGCTTTCTGAGAAACTGCATTGCCATGTGTGAATGCAACTCACAGAGTTACACGTTTCTCTTCAGTGATCAGTTTCTTAGCACAGTTTTCTGGAGATCTGCAATTAGATACTTCATAGCGCAATGAACATTACAGTGACAAAGGAAATATCCAGATGAAAACTAGAAAGAAGCTTTCTTAGAAACTTCTTGGTGATGTGTGAATCATCTCACAGAGTTACACTTATGTTTCGTGGAGCAGTCCATTAACACTGTCTTTGGGGAAACTGAGAAGGGCTTCTTTGGATCACATTGAGGCCTACGCTGATAAAGGAAATTTCATCCGTTCAAAACGTGAAAGAAGCTTTCTGAGAAACTTCTTTCTGATCTGTGAGTTCATCTCACAGAGTTACAACCTCTGCCTCAAGAAGAAGTTTGCTAACACTCTTCTCGTCTAATCTGCAAAGTGATATTTGGGAGCCTATAGGGGCCCATGGTGATAAAGGAAATGTCCTCACATAATAACGAAAGAGAAGCTTTCTGAGAAACTGCATTACCATGTGTGAATGCAACTCACAAAGTTACACGTTTCTCTTCAGTGATTTGTTTGTTAACACAGTTTTCTGGAGATCTGCAATTAGATACTTCATAGCGCAATGAACATTACAGTGACAAAGGAAATATCCAGATGAAAACTAGAAAGAAGCTTTCTTAGAAACTTCTTGGTGATGTGTGAATTCCTCTCACAGAGTTACAATTATGTTTCGTGGAGCAGTCCATTAACACTGTCTTTGGGGAAACTGAGAAGAGCTTCTTTGGATCACATTGAGGCCTACGCTGATAAAGGAAATTTCATCCGTTCAAAACGTGAAAGAAGCTTTCTGAGAAACTTCTTTCTGGTCTGTGAGTTCATCTCACAGTGTTCCAATCTCTGCCTCAAGAAGCAGTTTGCTAACACTCTTTTCGTGGAATCTGCAAAGTGATATTTGGGAGCCTATAGGGGCCCACGGTGATAAAGGAAATATCCTCACATAATAACTAAAGAGAAGCTTTCTGAGAAACTGCATTACCATGGGTGAATGCAACTCACAGAGTTACACGTTTCTCTTCAGTGATCAGTTTGTAAGCACAGTTTTCTGGAGATCTGCAATTAGATACTTCATAGCGCAATGAACATTACAGTGACAAAGGAAATATCCAGATGAAAACTAGAAAGAAGCTTTCTTAGAAACTTCTTGGTGATGTGTGAATTCCTCTCACAGGGTTACACTTATGTTTCGTGGAGCAGTCCATTAACACTGTCTTTGGGGAAACTGAGAAGGGCTTCTTTGGACCACATTGAGGCCTACGCTGAGAAAGGAAATTTCATCCGTTCAAAACGTGAAAGAAGCTTTCTGAGTAACTTCTTTCTGATCTGTGAGTTCATCTCACCGAGTTCCAATCTCTGCCTCAAGAAGCAGTTTGCTAACACTCTTTTCGTGGAATCTGCAAAGTGATATTTGGGAGCCTATAGGGGCCCATGGTGATAAAGGAAATATCCTCACATAATAACTAAAGAGAAGCTTTCTGAGAAACTGCATTGCCATGTGTGAATGCAACTCACAGAGTTACGCCATTGTTTTTTGCAGCCGTTTCTTAGGACTGTTTCCGTGGATTCCGAGAAGTGATATTTCACATAGCTTTGAAGAATAGAAGGAAAAAGAAATATCCTCCAAGAGAAAGCAGAACCAAGCTTTCTGAGAAACTGCTTTGTGATATGTGAAGTTCATTTCACAGTGTTCTATCACCCTTTCTCGGGGGAGTTTCCTAGCACTCATTTGAGGAATCTCAGATGTGATGTCTTGGATATCGTTGAATCGCATGCTGAATAAGGAACTATCCTCAGAGAAACCTGCAGAGACGCCTTCTCAGAAACTTATTTGTTGTGGGTGATTTCAGCCCACAGATGTCCATCATTGTTTCCACTGAGAAACTTGCTAGGAGAATTTTCGCAGAATCTGCAAGAGGACACACGGTGGCGCTCCAAGACCACAAATAACTTCGTCTTCCTAAAGAAAGAAGCTTTCTGAGAAACCGCTTTGTGATGTGTGAATTCAACTCACTAAGTTGCAGCTGTATTTCGTGGGGCCGTGGCCTAGCCCTATTTGTGTGGAATCTGAGAACAGATATTCCCGAACCCTTTGAAAACAATGGGGCCAAGGGAAACATCTTCCAATAAAAATGAGAAAGAAGCTTTCTGAGAAACTTCTTTCTGATCTGTGAGTTCATCTCACAGAGTTACAATCTCTGCCTCAAGAAGCAGTTTGCTAACACTCTTTTCGTGGAATCTGCAAAGTGATATTTGGGAGCCTATTGGGGCCCATGGTGATAAAGGAAATATCCTCACATAATAACTAAAGAGAAGCTTTCTGAGAAATTGCATTGCCATGTGTGAATGCAACTCACAGAGTTACACGTTTCTCTTCAGTGATCAGTTTCTTAGCACAGTTTTCTGGAGATCTGCAATTAGATACTTCATAGCGCAATGAACATTACAGTGACAAAGGAACTATCCAGATGAAAACTAGAAAGAAGCTTTCTTAGAAACTTCTTGGTGATGTGTGAATTCCTCTCACAGAGTTACACTTATGTTTCGTGGAGGAGTCCATTAACACTGTCTTTGGGGAAACTGAGAAGAGCTTCTTTGGATCACATCGAGGGAGGCCTACGCTGATAAAGGAAATTTCATCCGTTCAAAACGTGAAAGAAGCTTTCTGAGAAACTTCTTTCTGATCTGTGAGTTCATCTCACAGTGTTCCAATCTCTGCCTCAAGAAGCAGTTTGCTAACACTCTTTTCGTGGAATCTGCAAAGTGATATTTGGGAGCCTATAGGGGCCCATGGTGATAAAGGAAATGTCCTCACATAATAACTAAAGAGAAGCTTTCTGAGAAACTGCATTACCATGTGTGAATGCAACTCACAAAGTTACACGTTTCTCTTCAGTTATCAGTTTGTTAGCACAGTTTTCTGGAAATCTGCAATTAGATACTTCATAGCGCAATGAACATTACAGTGATAAAGGAAATATCCACAGTGAAAAGTAGAAGGAAGCTTTCTTAGAAACTTCTTGTTGATGTGTGAATTCATCTCACAGAGTTACACTTATGTTTCGTGGAACAGTCCATTAACACTGTCTTTGGGGAAACTGAGAAGGGCTTCTTTGGACCACATTGAGGCCTACGCTGATAAAGGAAATTTCATCCGTTCAAAACGTGAAAGAAGCTTTCTGAGAAACTTCTTTCTGATCTGTGAGTTCATCTCACAGAGTTACAACCTCTACCTCAAGAAGAAGTTTGCTAACACTCTTCTCGTCTAATCTGCAAAGTGATATTTGGGAGCCTATAGGGGCCCATGGTGATAAAGGAAATGTCCTCACATAATAACTAAAGAGAAGCTTTCTGAGAAACTGCATTGCCATGTGTGAATGCAACTCACAGAGTTACACGTTTCTCTTCAGTGATCAGTTTGTTAGCACAGTTTTCTGGAAATCTGCAATTAGATAATTCATAGCACAATGAACATTACAGTGACAAAGGAAATATCGACAGTGAAAACTAGAAGGAAGCTTTCTTAGAAACTTCTTGTTGATGTGTGAATTCATCTCACAGAGTTACACTTATGTTTCGTGGAACAGTATATTAACACTGTCTTTGGGGAAACTGAGAAGGGCTTCTTTGGACCACATTGAGGCCTACGCTGATAAAGGAAATTTCATCCGTTCAAAACGTGAAAGAAGCATTCTGAGAAACTTCTTTCTGATCTGTGAGTTCATCTCACAGAGTTACAACCTCTGCCTTAAGAAGAAGTTTGCTAACACTCTTCTCGTGTAATCTGCAAAGTGATATTTGGGAGCCTAAAGGGGCCCATGGTGATAAAGGAAATGTCCTCACATAATAACTAAAGAGAAGCTTTCTGAGAAACTGCATTACCATGTGTGAATGCAACTCACAAAGTTACACGTTTCTCTTCAGTGATCAGTTTGTTAAAACAGTTTTCTGGAGATCTGCAATTAGATACTTCATAGCGCAATGAACATTACAGTGACAAAGGAAATATCCAGAGATGAAAACTAGAAAGAACCTTTCATAGAAACTTCTTGGTGATGTGTGAATTCATCTCATAGAGTTACACTTATGTTTCGTGGAGCAGTCCATTAACACTGTCTTTGGGGAAAATGAGAAGGGCTTCTTTGGATCACATTGAGGCCTACGCTGATAAAGGAAATTTCATCCGTTCAAAACGTGAAAGAAGCTTTCTGAGAAACTTCTTTCTGATCTGTGAGTTCATCTCACAGAGTTACAACCTCTGCCTCAAGAAGAAGTTTGCTAACACTCTTCTCGTGGAATCTGCAAAGTGATATTTGGGAGCCTATAGGGGCCCATGGTGATAAAGGAAATATCCTCACATAATAACTAAAGAGAAGCTTTCTGAGAAACTGCATTACCATGGGTGAATGCAACTCACAGAGTTACACGTTTCCCTTCAGTGATCAGTTTGTAAGCACAGTTTTCTGGAGATCTGCAATTAGATACTTCATAGCGCAATGAACATTACAGTGACAAAGGAACTATCCAGATGAAAACTAGAAAGAAGCTTTCTTAGAAACTTCTTGGTGATGTGTGAATTCCTCTCACAGAGTTACACTTATGTTTCGTGGAGGAGTCCATTAACACTGTCTTTGGGGAAACTGAGAAGAGCTTCTTTGGATCACATTGAGGCCTACGCTGATAAAGGAAATTTCATCCGTTCAAAACGTGAAAGAAGCTTTCTGAGAAACTTCTTTCTGATCTGTGAGTTCATCTCACAGTGTTCCAATCTCTGCCTCAAGAAGCAGTTTGCTAACACTCTTTTCGTGGAATCTGCAAAGTGATATTTGGGAGCCTATAGGGGCCCATGCTGATAAAGGAAATGTCCTCACATAATAACTAAAGAGAAGCTTTCTGAGAAACTGCATTACCATGTGTGAATGCAACTCACAAAGTTACACGTTTCTCTTCAGTTATCAGTTTGTTAGCACAGTTTTCTGGAAATCTGCAATTAGATACTTCATAGCGCAATGAACATTACAGTGATAAAGGAAATATCCACAGTGAAAACTAGAAGGAAGCTTTCTTAGAAACTTCTTGTTGATGTGTGAATTCATCTCACAGAGTTACACTTATGTTTCGTGGAACAGTCCATTAACACTGTCTTTGGGGAAACTGAGAAGGGCTTCTTTGGACCACATTGAGGCCTACGCTGATAAAGGAAATTTCATCCGTTCAAAACGTGAAAGAAGCTTTCTGAGAAACTTCTTTCTGATCTGTGAGTTCATCTCACAGAGTTACAACCTCTACCTCAAGAAGAAGTTTGCTAACACTCTTCTCGTCTAATCTGCAAAGTGATATTTGGGAGCCTATAGGGGCCCATGGTGATAAAGGAAATGTCCTCACATAATAACTAAAGAGAAGCTTTCTGAGAAACTGCATTGCCATGTGTGAATGCAACTCACAGAGTTACACGTTTCTCTTCAGTGATCAGTTTGTTAGCACAGTTTTCTGGAAATCTGCAATTAGATAATTCATAGCACAATGAACATTACAGTGACAAAGGAAATATCGACAGTGAAAACTAGAAGGAAGCTTTCTTAGAAACTTCTTGTTGATGTGTGAATTCATCTCACAGAGTTACACTTATGTTTCGTGGAACAGTATATTAACACTGTCTTTGGGGAAACTGAGAAGGGCTTCTTTGGACCACATTGAGGCCTACGCTGATAAAGGAAATTTCATCCGTTCAAAACGTGAAAGAAGCATTCTGAGAAACTTCTTTCTGATCTGTGAGTTCATCTCACAGAGTTACAACCTCTGCCTTAAGAAGAAGTTTGCTAACACTCTTCTCGTGTAATCTGCAAAGTGATATTTGGGAGCCTAAAGGGGCCCATGGTGATAAAGGAAATGTCCTCACATAATAACTAAAGAGAAGCTTTCTGAGAAACTGCATTACCATGTGTGAATGCAACTCACAAAGTTACACGTTTCTCTTCAGTGATCAGTTTGTTAAAACAGTTTTCTGGAGATCTGCAATTAGATACTTCACAGCGCAATGAACATTACAGTGACAAAGGAAATATCCAGAGATGAAAACTAGAAAGAACCTTTCATAGAAACTTCTTGGTGATGTGTGAATTCATCTCATAGAGTTACACTTATGTTTCGTGGAGCAGTCCATTAACACTGTCTTTGGGGAAAATGAGAAGGGCTTCTTTGGATCACATTGAGGCCTACGCTGATAAAGGAAATTTCATCCGTTCAAAACGTGAAAGAAGCTTTCTGAGAAACTTCTTTCTGATCTGTG
Organism: Rhinopithecus roxellana; assembly: GCF_007565055.1. Lineage (NCBI taxonomy): Eukaryota > Metazoa > Chordata > Mammalia > Primates > Cercopithecidae > Rhinopithecus > Rhinopithecus roxellana. The sequence continues at coordinate 102,656,774 of NC_044552.1, read as the reverse complement.
AGTTCATCTCACAGAGTTACAACCTCTGCCTCAAGAAGAAGTTTGCTAACACTCTTCTCGTGGAATCTGCAAAGTGATATTTGGGAGCCTATAGGGGCCCATGGTGATAAAGGAAATATCCTCACATAATAACTAAAGAGAAGCTTTCTGAGAAACTGCATTACCATGGGTGAATGCAACTCACAGAGTTACACGTTTCTCTTCAGTGATCAGTTTGTAAGCACAGTTTTCTGGAGATCTGCAATTAGATACTTCATAGCGCAATGAACATTACAGTGACAAAGGAAATATCCAGATGAAAACTAGAAAGAAGCTTTCTTAGAAACTTCTTGGTGATGTGTGAATTCATCTCACAGGGTTACACTTATGTTTCGTGGAGCAGTCCATTAACACTGTCTTTGGGGAAACTGAGAAGGGCTTCTTTGGACCACATTGAGGCCTACGCTGAGAAAGGAAATTTCATCCGTTCAAAACGTGAAAGAAGCTTTCTGAGTAACTTCTTTCTGATCTGTGAGTTCATCTCACCGAGTTCCAATCTCTGCCTCAAGAAGCAGTTTGCTAACACTCTTTTCGTGGAATCTGCAAAGTGATATTTGGGAGCCTATAGGGGCCCATGGTGATAAAGGAAATATCCTCACATAATAACTAAAGAGAAGCTTTCTGAGAAACTGCATTGCCATGTGTGAATGCAACTCACAGAGTTACGCCATTGTTTTTTGCAGCCGTTTCTTAGGACTGTTTCCGTGGATTCCGAGAAGTGATATTTCAGATAGCTTTGAAGAATGGAAGGAAAAAGAAATATCCTCCAAGAGAAAGCAGAACCAAGCTTTCTCAGAAACTGCTTTGTGATATGTGAATTCATTTCACAGTGTTCTATCACCCTTTCTTGGGGGAGTTTCCTAGCACTCATTTGAGGAATCTCAGATGTGATGTCTTGGATATCGTTGAATCGCATGCTGAATAAGGAACTATCCTCAGAGAAACCTGCAGAGAAGCCTTCTCAGAAACTTCTTTGTTGTGGGTGATTTCAGCCCACAGATGTCCATCATTGTTTCCACTGAGAAACTTGCTAGCAGAGTTTTCGCAGAATCTGCAATAGGACACACGGTGGCGCTCCAAGACCACAAATAACCTCGTCTAACTAAAGAAAGAAGCTTTCTGAGAAACGGCTTTGTGATGTGTGAATTCAACTCACTAAGTTGCAGCTGTATTTCGTGGGGCCGTGGCCTAGCCCTATTTGTGTGGAATCTGAGAACAGATATTCCCGATCCCTTTGAAAACAATGGGGCCAATGGAAACATCTTCCAATAAAAATGAGAAAGAAGCTTACTGAGAAACTTCTTTCTGATCTGTGAGTTCATCTCACAGAGTTACAACCTCTGCCTCTAGAAGAAGTTTGCTGACACTCTTCTCGTGGAATCTGCAAAGTGATATTTGGGAGCCTATAGGGGCCCATGGTGATAAAGGAAATATCCTCACATAATAACCAAAGAGAAGCTTTCTGAGAAACTGCATTGCCATGTGTGAATGCAACTCACAGAGTTACACGTTCCTCTTCAGTGATCAGTTTGTTAGCACAGTTTTCTGGAAATCTGCAATTAGATACTTCATAGCGCAATGAACATTACAGTGACAAAGGAAATATCCACAGATGAAAACTAGAAGGAAGCTTTCTTAGAAACTTCTTGTTGATGTGTGAATTCATCTCACAGAGTTACACTTATGTTTCGTGGAACAGACCATTAACACTGTCTTTGGGGAAACTGAGAAGGGCTTCTTTGGACCACATTGAGGCCTACGCTGATAAAGGAAATTTCATCCGTTCAAAACGTGAAAGAAGCTTTCTGAGAAACTTCTTTCTGATCTGTGAGTTCATCTCACAGAGTTACAACCTCTGCCTCAAGAAGCAGTTTGCTAACACTCTTCTCGTCTAATCTGCAAAGTGATATTTGGGAGCCTATAGGGGCCCATGGTGATAAAGGAAATGTCCTCACATAATAACTAAAGAGAAGCATTCTGAGAAACTGCATTGCCATGTGTGAATGCAACTCACAGAGTTACACGTTTCTCTTCAGTGATTAGTTTGTTAGCATAGATTTCTGGAGATCTGCAATTAGATACTTCATAGCGCAATGAACATTACAGTGACAAAGGAAATATCCAGAGATGAAAACTAGAAAGAAGCTTTCATAGAAACTTCTTGGTGATGTGTGAATTCCTCTCACAGAGTTACACTTATGTTTCGTGGAGCAGTCCATTAACACTGTCTTTGGGGAAACTGAGAAGGGCTTCTTTGGATCACATTGAGGCCTACGCTGATAAAGGAAATTTCATCCGTTCAAAACGTGAAAGAAGCTTTCTGAGAAACTTCTTTCTGATCTGTGAGTTCATCTCACAGAGTTACAACCTCTGCCTCAAGAAGAAGTTTGTAACACTCTTCTCGTCTAATCTGCAAAGTGATATTTGGGAGCCTATAGGGGCCCATGGTGATAAAGGAAATGTCCTCACATAATAACTAAAGAGAAGCTTTCTGAGAAACTGCATTACCATGTGTGAATGCAACTCACAGAGTTACACGTTTCTCTTCAGTGATCAGTTTGTTAGCATAGTTTTCTGGAGATCTGCAATTAGATACTTCAAGCGCAATGAACATTACAGTGACAAAGGAAATATCCAGATGAAAACTAGAAAGAAGCTTTCTTAGAAACTTCTTGGTGATGTGTAAATTCTTCTCACAGAGTTACACTTATGTTTCGTGGAGCAGTCCATTAACACTGTCTTTGGGGAAACTGAGAAGAGCTTCTTTGGATCACATTGAGGCCTACGCTGATAAAGGAAATTTCATCCGTTCAAAACGTGAAAGAAGCTTTCTGAGTAACTTCTTTCTGATCTGTGAGTTCATCTCACCGAGTTCCAATCTCTGCCTCAAGAAGCAGTTTGCTAACACTCTTTTCGTGGAATCTGCAAAGTGATATTTGGGAGCCTATAGGGGCCCATGGTGATAAAGGAAATATCCTCACATAATAACTAAAGAGAAGCTTTCTGAGAAACTGCATTGCCATGTGTGAATGCAACTCACAGAGTTACGCCATTGTTTTTTGCAGGCGTTTCTTAGGACTGTTTCCGTGGATTCCGAGAAGTGATATTTCAGATAGCTTTGAAGAATGGAAGGAAAAAGAAATATCCTCCAAGAGAAAGCAGAACCAAGCTTTCTGAGAAACTGCTTTGTGATATATGAATTCATTTCACAGTGTTCTATCACCCTTTCTTGGGGGAGTTTCCTAGCACTCATTTGAGGAATCTCAGATGTGATGTCTTGGATATCGTTGAATCGCATGCTGAATAAGGAACTATCCTCAGAGAAACCTGCAGAGAAGCCTTCTCAGAAACTTCTTTGTTGTGGGTGATTTCAGCCCACAGATGTCCATCATTGTTTCCACTGAGAAACTTGCTAGCAGAGTTTTCGCAGAATCTGCAATAGGACACACGGTTTCGCTCCAAGACCACAAATAACCTCGTCTAACTAAAGAAAGAAGCTTTCTGAGAAACCGCTTTGTGATGTGTGAATTCAACTCACTAAGTTGCAGCTGTATTTCGTGGGGCCGTGGCCTAGCCCTATTTGTGTGGAATCTGAGAACAGATATTCCCGATCCCTTTGAAAACAATGGGGCCAATGGAAACATCTTCCAATAAAAATGAGAAAGAAGCTTACTGAGAAACTTCTTTCTGATCTGTGAGTTCATCTCACAGAGTTACAACCTCTGCCTCTAGAAGAAGTTTGCTGACACTCTTCTCGTGGAATCTGCAAAGTGATATTTGGGAGCCTATAGGGGCCCATGGTGATAAAGGAAATATCCTCACATAATAACCAAAGAGAAGCTTTCTGAGAAACTGCATTGCCATGTGTGAATGCAACTCACAGAGTTACACGTTCCTCTTCAGTGATCAGTTTGTTAGCACAGTTTTCTGGAAATCTGCAATTAGATACTTCATAGCGCAATGAACATTACAGTGACAAAGGAAATATCCACAGATGAAAACTAGAAGGAAGCTTTCTTAGAAACTTCTTGTTGATGTGTGAATTCATCTCACAGAGTTACACTTATGTTTCGTGGAACAGACCATTAACACTGTCTTTGGGGAAACTGAGAAGGGCTTCTTTGGACCACATTGAGGCCTACGCTGATAAAGGAAATTTCATCCGTTCAAAACGTGAAAGAAGCTTTCTGAGAAACTTCTTTCTGATCTGTGAGTTCATCTCACAGAGTTACAACCTCTGCCTCAAGAAGCAGTTTGCTAACACTCTTCTCGTCTAATCTGCAAAGTGATATTAGGGAGCCTATAGGGGCCCATGGTGATAAAGGAAATGTCCTCACATAATAACTAAAGAGAAGCATTCTGAGAAACTGCATTGCCATGTGTGAATGCAACTCACAGAGTTACACGTTTCTCTTCAGTGATTAGTTTGTTAGCATAGATTTCTGGAGATCTGCAATTAGATACTTCATAGCGCAATGAACATTACACTGACAAAGGAAATATCCAGAGATGAAAACTAGAAAGAAGCTTTCATAGAAACTTCTTGGTGATGTGTGAATTCCTCTCACAGAGTTACACTTATGTTTCGTGGAGCAGTCCATTAACACTGTCTTTGGGGAAACTGAGAAGGGCTTCTTTGGATCACATTGAGGCCTACGCTGATAAAGGAAATTTCATCCGTTCAAAACGTGAAAGAAGCTTTCTGAGAAACTTCTTTCTGATCTGTGAGTTCATCTCACAGAGTTACAACCTCTGCCTCAAGAAGAAGTTTGCTAACACTCTTCTCGTCTAATCTGCAAAGTGATATTTGGGAGCCTATAGGGGCCCATGGTGATAAAGGAAATGTCCTCACATAATAACTAAAGAGAAGCTTTCTGAGAAACTGCATTACCATGTGTGAATGCAACTCACAGAGTTACACGTTTCTCTTCAGTGATCAGTTTGTTAGCATAGTTTTCTGGAGATCTGCAATTAGATACTTCATAGCGCAATGAACATTACAGTGACAAAGGAAATATCCAGATGAAAACTAGAAAGAAGCTTTCTTAGAAACTTCTTGGTGATGTGTAAATTCTTCTCACAGAGTTACACTTATGTTTCGTGGAGCAGTCCATTAACACTGTCTTTGGGGAAACTGAGAAGAGCTTCTTTGGATCACTTGAGGCCTACGCTGATAAAGGAAATTTCATCCGTTCAAAACGTGAAAGAAGCTTTCTGAGTAACTTCTTTCTGATCTGTGAGTTCATCTCACCGAGTTCCAATCTCTGCCTCAAGAAGCAGTTTGCTAACACTCTTTTCGTGGAATCTGCAAAGTGATATTTGGGAGCCTATAGGGGCCCATGGTGATAAAGGAAATATCCTCACATAATAACTAAAGAGAAGCTTTCTGAGAAACTGCATTGCCATGTGTGAATGCAACTCACAGAGTTACGCCATTGTTTTTTGCAGCCGTTTCTTAGGACTGTTTCCGTGGATTCCGAGAAGTGATATTTCAGATAGCTTTGAAGAATAGAAGGAAAAAGAAATATCCTCCAAGAGAAAGCAGAACCAAGCTTTCTGAGAAACTGCTTTGTGATATGTGAATTCATTTCACAGTGTTCTATCACCCTTTCTTGGGGGAGTTTCCTAGCACTCATTTGAGGAATCTCAGATGTGATGTCTTGGATATCGTTGAATCACATGCTGAATAAGGAACTATCCTCAGAGAAACCTGCAGAGAAGCCGTCTCAGAAACTTATTTGTTGTGGGTGATTTCAGCCCACAGATGTCCATCATTGTTTCCACTGAGAAACTTGCTAGCAGAGTTTTCGCAGAATCTGCAATAGGACACAAGGTGGCGGTCCAAGACCACAAATAACCTCGTCTAACTAAAGAAAGAAGCTTTCTGAGAAACCGCTTTGTGATGTGTGAATTCAACTCACTAAGTTGCAGCTGTATTTCGTGGGGCCGTGGCCTAGCCCTATTTGTGTGGAATCTGAGAACAGATATTCCCGATCCCTTTGAAAACAATGGGGCCAATGGAAACATCTTCCAATAAAAATGAGAAAGAAGCTTACTGAGAAACTTCTTTCTGATCTGTGAGTTCATCTCACAGAGTAACAACCTCTGCCTCTAGAAGAAGTTTGCTGACACTCTTCTCGTGGAATCTGCAAAGTGATATTTGGGAGCCTATAGGGGCCCATGGTGATAAAGGAAATATCCTCACATAATAACCAAAGAGAAGCTTTCTGAGAAACTGCATTGCCATGTGTGAATGCAACTCACAGAGTTACACGTTCCTCTTCAGTGATCAGTTTGTTAGCACAGTTTTCTGGAAATCTACAATTAGATACTTCATAGCGCAATGAACATTACAGTGACAAAGGAAATATCCACAGATGAAAACTAGAAGGAAGCTTTCTTAGAAACTTCTTGTTGATGTGTGAATTCATCTCACAGAGTTACACTTATGTTTCGTGGAACAGTCCATTAACACTGTCTTTGGGGAAACTGAGAAGGGCTTCTTTGGACCACATTGAGGCCTACGCTGATAAAGGAAATTTCATCCGTTCAAAACGTGAAAGAAGCTTTCTGAGAAACTTCTTTCTGATCTGTGAGTTCATCTCACAGAGTTACAACCTCTGCCTCAAGAAGCAGTTTGCTAACACTCTTCTCGTCTAATCTGCAAAGTGATATTTGGGAGCCTATAGGGGCCCATGGTGATGAAGGAAATGTCCTCACATAATAACTAAAGAGAGGCATTCTGAGAAACTGCATTGCCATGTGTGAATGCAACTCACAGAGTTACACGTTTCTCTTCAGTGATTAGTTTGTTAGCATAGTTTTCTGGAGATCTGCAATTAGATACTTCATAGCGCAATGAACATTACAGTGACAAAGGAAATATCCAGAGATGAAAACTAGAAAGAAGCTTTCATAGAAACTTCTTGGTGATGTGTGAATTCATCTCATAGAGTTACACTTAGGTTTCGTGGAGCAGTCCATTAACACTGTCTTTGGGGAAACTGAGAAGGGCTTCTTTGGATCACATTGAGGCCTACGCTGATAAAGGAAATTTCATCCGTTCAAAACGTGAAAGAAGCTTTCTGAGAAACTTCTTTCTGATCTGTGAGTTCATCTCACAGAGTTACAACCTCTGCCTTAAGAAGAAGTTTGCTAACACTCTTCTCGTGTAATCTGCAAAGTGATATTTGGGAGCCTATAGGGGCCCATGGTGATAAAGGAAATGTCCTCACATAATAACTAAAGAGAAGCTTTCTGAGAAACTGCATTACCATGTGTGAATGCAACTCACAGAGTTACACGATTCTCTTCAGTGATCAGTTTGTTAGCATAGTTTTCTGGAGATCTGCAATTAGATACTTCATAGAGCAATGAATATTACAGTGACAAAGGAAATATCCAGAGATGAAAACTAGAAAGAAGCTTTCATAGAAACTTCTTGGTGATGTGTGAATCATCTCACAGAGTTACACTTATGTTTCGTGGAGCAGTCCATTAACACTGTCTTTGGGGAAACTGAGAAGGGCTTCTTTGGATCACATTGAGCCCTACGCTGATAAAGGAAATTTCATCCGTTCAAAACGTGAAAGAAGCTTTCTGAGAAACTTCTTTCTGATCTGTGAGTTCATCTCACAGAGTTACAACCTCTGCCTCAAGAAGAAGTTTGTTAACACTCTTCTCGTGGAACCTGCAAAGTGATATTTGGGAGCCTATAGGGGCCCATGGTGATAAAGGAAATGTCCTCACATAATAACTAAAGAGAAGCATTCTGAGAAACTGCATTGCCATGTGTGAATGCAACTCACAGAGTTACACGTTTCTCTTCAGTGATCAGTTTGTTAACACAGTTTTCTGGAGATCTGCAATTAGATACTTCATAGCGCAATGAACATTACAGTGACAAAGGAAATATCCAGATGAAAACTGGAAAGAAGCTTTCTTAGAAACTTCTTGGTGATGTGTGAATTCCTCTCACAGAGTTACACTTATGTTTCGTGGAGCAGTCCATTAACACTGTCTTTGGGGAAACTGAGAAGGGCTTCTTTGGATCACATTGAGGCCTACGCTGATAAAGGAAATTTCATCCGTTCAAAACGTGAAAGAAGCTTTCTGAGAAACTTCTTTCTGATCTGTGAGTTCATCTCACAGAGTTACAATCTCTGCCTCAAGAAGCAGTTTGCTAACACTCTTTTCGTGGAATCTGCAAAGTGATATTTGGGAGCCTATAGGGGCCCATGGTGATAAAGGAAATATCCTCACATAATAACTAAAGAGAAGCTTTCTGGGAAACTGCATTGCCATGTGTGAATGCAACTCACAGAGTTACGCCATTGTTTTTTGCAGCCGTTTCTTAGGACTGTTTCCGTGGATTCCGAGAAGTGATATTTCAGATAGCTTTGAAGTATAGAAGGAAAAAGAAGTATCCTCCAAGAGAAAGCAGAACCAAGCTTTCTGAGAAACTGCTTTGTGATATGTGAATTCATTTCACAGTGTTCTATCACCCTTTCTTGGGGGAGTTTCCTAGCACTCATTTGAGGAATCTCAGATGTGATGTCTTGGATATCGTTGAATCGCATGCTGAATAAGGAACTATCCTCAGAGAAACCTGCAGAGAAGCCTTCTCAGAAACTTCTTTGTTGTGGGTGATTTCAGCCCACAGATGTCCATCATTGTTTCCACTGAGAAACTTGCTAGCAGAGTTTTCGCAGAATCTGCAATAGGACACACGGTGGCGCTCCAAGACCACAAATAACCTCGTCTAACTAAAGAAAGAAGCTTTCTGAGAAACCGCTTTGTGATGTGTGAATTCAACTCACTAAGTTGCAGCTGTATTTCGTGGGGCCGTGGCCTAGCCCTATTTGGGTGGAATCTGACAACAGATATTCCCGATCCCTTTGAAAACAATGGGGCCAATGGAAACATCTTCCAATAAAAATGAGAAAGAAGCTTACTGAGAAACTTCTTTCTGATCTGTGAGTTCATCTCACAGAGTTACAATCTCTGCCTCAAGAAGCAGTTTGCTAACACTCTTTTCGTGGAATCTGCAAAGTGATATTTGGGAGCCTATTGGGGCCCATGGTGATAAAGGAAATATCCTCACATAATAACTAAAGAGAAGCTTTCTGAGAAACTGCATTGCCATGTGTGAATGCAACTCACAGAGTTACACGTTTCTCTTCAGTGATCAGTTTGTTAACACAGTTTTCTGGAGATCTGCAATTAGATACTTCATAGCGCAATGAACATTACAGTGACAAAGGAAATATCCAGATGAAAACTGGAAAGAAGCTTTCTAAGAAACTTCTTGTTGATGTGTGAATTCCTCTCACAGAGTTACACTTATGTTTCGTGGAGCAGTCCATTAACACTGTCTTTGGGGAAACTGAGAAGAGCTTCTTTGGATCACATTGAGGCCTACGCTGATAAAGGAAATTTCATCCGTTCAAAACGTGAAAGAAGCTTTCTGAGAAACTTCTTTCTGATCTGTGAGTTCATCTCACAGAGTTACAATCTCTGCCTCAAGAAGCAGTTTGCTAACACTCTTTTCGTGGAATCTGCAAAGTGATATTTGGGAGCCTATAGGGGCCCATGGTGATAAAGGAAATATCCTCACATAATAACTAAAGAGAAGCTTTCTGGGAAACTGCATTGCCATGTGTGAATGCAACTCACAGAGTTACGCCATTGTTTTTTGCAGCCGTTTCTTAGGACTGTTTCCGTGGATTCCGAGAAGTGATATTTCAGATAGCTTTGAAGTATAGAAGGAAAAAGAAGTATCCTCCAAGAGAAAGCAGAACCAAGCTTTCTGAGAAACTGCTTTGTGATATGTGAATTCATTTCACAGTGTTCTATCACCCTTTCTTGGGGGAGTTTCCTAGCACTCATTTGAGGAATCTCAGATGTGATGTCTTGGATATCGTTGAATCGCATGCTGAATAAGGAACTATCCTCAGAGAAACCTGCAGAGAAGCCTTCTCAGAAACTTCTTTGTTGTGGGTGATTTCAGCCCACAGATGTCCATCATTGTTTCCACTGAGAAACTTGCTAGCAGAGTTTTCGCAGAATCTGCAATAGGACACACGGTGGCGCTCCAAGACCACAAATAACCTCGTCTAACTAAAGAAAGAAGCTTTCTGAGAAACCGCTTTGTGATGTGTGAATTCAACTCACTAAGTTGCAGCTGTATTTCGTGGGGCCGTGGCCTAGCCCTATTTGTGTGGAATCTGACAACAGATATTCCCGATCCCTTTGAAAACAATGGGGCCAATGGAAACATCTTCCAATAAAAATCAGAAAGAAGCTTACTGAGAAACTTCTTTCTGATCTGTGAGTTCATCTCACAGAGTTACAATCTCTGCCTCAAGAAGCAGTTTGCTAACACTCTTTTCGTGGAATCTGCAAAGTGATATTTGGGAGCCTATTGGGGCCCATGGTGATAAAGGAAATATCCTCACATAATAACTAAAGAGAAGCTTTCTGAGAAACTGCATTGCCATGTGTGAATGCAACTCACAGAGTTACACGTTCCTCTTCAGTGATCAGTTTGTTAGCACGGTTTTCTCGAAATCTGCAATTAGATACTTCATAGCGCAATGAACATTACAGTGACAAAGGAAATATCCACAGATGAAAACTAGAAGGAAGCTTTCTTAGAAACTTCTTGTTGATGTGTGAATTCATCTCACAGAGTTACACTTATGTTTCGTGGAACAGTCCATTAACACTGTCTTTGGGGAAACTGAGAAGGGCTTCTTTGGACCACATTGAGGCCTACGCTGATAAAGGAAATTTCATCCGTTCAAAACGTGAAAGAAGCTTTCTGAGAAACTTCTTTCTGATCTGTGAGTTCATCTCACAGAGTTACAACCTCTGCCTCAGAAGCAGTTTGCTAACACTCTTCTCGTCTAATCTGCAAAGTGATATTTGGGAGCCTATAGGGGCCAATGGTGACAAAGGAAATGTCCTCACATAATAACTAAAGAGAAGCATTCTGAGAAACTGCATTGCCATGTGTGAATGCAACTCACAGAGTTACACGTTTCTCTTCAGTGATTAGTTTGTTAGCATAGTTTTCTGGAGATCTGCAATTAGATACTTCATAGCGCAATGAACATTACAGTGACAAAGGAAATATCCAGAGATGAAAACTAGAAAGAAGCTTTCATAGAAACTTCTTGGTGATGTGTGAATTCATCTCATAGAGTTACACTTATGTTTCGTGGAGCAGTCCATTAACACTGTCTTTGGGGAAACTGAGAAGGGCTTCTTTGGATCACATTGAGGCCTACGCTGATAAAGGAAATTTCATCCGTTCAAAACGTGAAAGAAGCTTTCTGAGAAACTTCTTTCTGATCTGTGAGTTCATCTCACAGAGTTACAACCTCTGCCTCAAGAAGAAGTTTGTTAACACTCTTCTCGTGGAACCTGCAAAGTGATATTTGGGAGCCTATAGGGGCCCATGGTGATAAAGGAAATATCCTCACATAATAACTAAAGAGAAGCTTTCTGAGAAACTGCATTACCATGGGTGAATGCAACTCACAGAGTTACACGTTTCTCTTCAGTGATCAGTTTGTAAGCACAGTTTTCTGGAGATCTGCAATTAGATACTTCATAGCGCAATGAACATTACAGTGACAAAGGAAATATCGACAGTGAAAACTAGAAGGAAGCTTTCTTAGAAACTTCTTGTTGATGTGTGAATTCATCTCACAGAGTTACACTTATGTTTCGTGGAGCATTCCATTAACACTGTCTTTGGGGAAACTGAGAAGAGCTTCTTTGGATCACATTGAGGCCTACGCTGATAAAGGAAATTTCATCCGTTCAAAACGTGAAAGAAGCTTTCTGAGAAACTTCTTTCTGATCTGTGAGTTCATCTCACAGAGTTACAACCTCTACCTCAAGAAGAAGTTTGCTAACACTCTTCTCGTCTAATCTGCAAAGTGATATTTGGGAGCCTATAGGGGCCCATGGTGATAAAGGAAATGTCCTCACATAATAACTAAAGAGAAGCTTTCTGAGAAACTGCATTGCCATGTGTGAATGCAACTCACTGAGTTACACGTTTCTCTTCAGTGATCAGTTTGTTAGCACAGTTTTCTGGAAATCTACAATTAGATACTTCATAGCGCAATGAACATTACAGTGACAAAGGAAATATCGACAGTGAAAACTAGAAGGAAGCTTTCTTAGAAACTTCTTGTTGATGTGTGAATTCATCTCACAGAGTTACACTTATGTTTCGTGGAACAGTCCATTAACACTGTCTTTGGGGAAACTGAGAAGGGCTTCTTTAGACCACATTGAGGCCTACGCTGATAAAGGAAATTTCATCCGTTCAAAACGTGAAAGAAGCTTTCTGAGAAACTTCTTTCTGATCTGTGAGTTCATCTTACAGAGTTACAACCTCTGCCTTAAGAAGAAGTTTGCTAACACTCTTCTCGTCTAGTCTGCAAAGTGATATTTGGGAGCCTATAGGGGCCCATGGTGATAAAGGAAATGTCCTCACATAATAACTAAAGAGAAGCTTTCTGAGAAACTGCATTACCATGTGTGAATGCAACTCACAGAGTTACACGTTTCTCTTCAGTGATCAGTTTGTTAGCATAGTTTTCTGGAGATCTGCAATTAGATACTTCATAGAGCAATGAATATTACAGTGACAAAGGAAATATCCAGAGATGAAAACTAGAAAGAAGCTTTCATAGAAACTTCTTGGTGATGTGTGAATCATCTCACAGAGTTACACTTATGTTTCGTGGAGCAGTCCATTAACACTGTCTTTGGGGAAACTGAGAAGGGCTTCTTTGGATCACATTGAGGCCTACGCTGATAAAGGAAATTTCATCCGTTCAAAACGTGAAAGAAGCTTTCTGAGAAACTTCTTTCTGATCTGTGAGTTCATCTCACAGAGTTACAACCTCTGCCTCAAGAAGCAGTTTGCTAACACTCTTCTCGTCTAATCTGCAAAGTGATATTTGGGAGCCTATAGGGGCCCATGGTGATAAAGGAAATATCCTCACATAATAACTAAAGAGAAGCATTCTGAGAAACTGCATTGCCATGTGTGAATGCAACTCACAGAGTTACACGTTTCTCTTCAGTGATCAGTTTGTAAGCACAGTTTTCTGGAGATCTGCAATTAGATACTTCATAGCGCAATGAACATTACAGTGACAAAGGAAATATCCAGATGAAAACTAGAAAGAAGCTTTCTTAGAAACTTCTTGGTGATGTGTGAATTCATCTCACAGGGTTACACTTATGTTTCGTGGTGCAGTCCATTAACACTGACTTTGGGGAAACTGAGAAGGGCTTCTTTGGACCACATTGAGGCCTACGCTGAGAAAGGAAATTTCATCCGTTCAAAACGTGAAAGAAGCTTTCTGAGTAACTTCTTTCTGATCTGTGAGTTCATCTCACAGTGTTCCAATCTCTGCCTCAAGAAGCAGTTTGCTAACACTCTTTTCGTGGAATCTGCAAAGTGATATTTGGGAGCCTATAGGGGCCCATGGTGATAAAGGAAATATCCTCACATAATAACTAAAGAGAAGCTTTCTGAGAAACTGCATTGCCATGTGTGAATGCAACTCACAGAGTTACGCCATTGTTTTTTGCAGCCGTTTCTTAGGACTGTTTCCGTGGATTCCGAGAAGTGATATTTCAGATAGCTTTGAAGAATAGAAGGAAAAAGAAATATCCTCCAAGAGAAAGCAGAACCAAGCTTTCTGAGAAACTGCTTTGTGATATGTGAATTCATTTCACAGTGTTCTATCACCCTTTCTCGGGGGTGTTTCCTAGCACTCATTTGAGGAATCTCAGATGTGATGTCTTGGATATCGTTGAATCGCATGCTGAATAAGGAACAATCCTCAGAGAAACCTGCAGAGACGCCTTCTCAGAAACTTCTTTGTTGTGGGTGATTTCAGCCCACAGATGTCCATCATTGTTTCCACTGAGAAACTTGCTAGGAGAGTTTTCGCAGAATCTGCAATAGGACACACGGTGGCGCTCCAAGACCACAAATAACTTCGTCTTACTAAAGAAAGAAGCTTTCTGAGAAACCGCTTTGTGATGTGTGAATTCAACTCACTAAGTTGCAGCTGTATTTCGTGGGGCAGTGGCCTAGCCCTATGTGTGTGGAATCTGAGAACAGATATTCCCGAACCCTTTGAAAACAATGGGGCCAAGGGAAACATCTTCCAATAAAAATGAGAAAGAAGCTTACTGAGAAACTTCTTTCTGATCTGTGAGTTCATCTCACAGAGTTACAATCTCTGCCTCAAGAAGCAGTTTGCTAACACTCTTTTCGTGGAATCTGCAAAGTGATATTTGGGAGCCTATTGGGGCCCATGGTGATAAAGGAAATGTCCTCACATAATAACTAAAGAGAAGCTTTCTGAGAAACTGCATTACCATGTGTGAATGCAACTCACAAAGTTACACGTTTCTCTTCAGTGATCAGTTTGTTAGCACAGTTTTCTGGAAATCTGCAATTAGATACTTCATAGCGCAATGAACATTACAGTGACAAAGGAAATATCCCCAGTGAAAACTAGAAGGAAGCTTTCTTAGAAACTTCTTGTTGATGTGTGAATTCATCTCACAGAGTTACACTTATGTTTCGTGGAACAGTCCATTAACACTGTCTTTGGGGAAACTGAGAAGGGCTTCTTTGGACCACATTGAGGCCTACGCTGATAAAGGAAATTTCATCCGTTCAAAACGTGAAAGAAGCTTTCTGAGAAACTTCTTTCTGATCTGTGAGTTCATCTCACCGAGTTCCAATCTCTGCCTCAAGAAGCAGTTTGCTAACACTCTTCTCGTGGAATCTGCAAGGTGATATTTGGGAGCCTATAGGGGCCCATGGTGATAAAGGAAATATCCTCACATAATAACTAAAGAGAAGCTTTCTGAGAAACTGCATTACCATCGGTGAATGCAACTCACAGAGTTACACGTTTCTCTTCAGTGATCAGTTTGTAAGCACAGTTTTCTGGAGATCTGCAATTAGATACTTCATAGCGCAATGAACATTACAGTGACAAAGGAAATATCCAGATGAAAACTAGAAAGAAGCTTTCTTAGAAACTTCTTGGTGATGTGTGAATTCATCTCACAGGGTTACACTTATGTTTCGTGGTGCAGTCCATTAACACTGACTTTGGGGAAACTGAGAAGGGCTTCTTTGGACCACATTGAGGCCTACACTGAGAAAGGAAATTTCATCCGTTCAAAACGTGAAAGAAGCTTTCTGAGTAACTTCTTTCTGATCTGTGAGTTCATCTCACAGTGTTCCAATCTCTGCCTCAAGAAGCAGTTTGCTAACACTCTTTTCGTGGAATCTGCAAAGTGATATTTGGGAGCCTATAGGGGCCCATGGTGATAAAGGAAATATCCTCACATAATAACTAAAGAGAAGCTTTCTGAGAAACTGCATTACCATGTGTGAATGCAACTCACAAAGTTACACGTTTCTCTTCGGTGATCAGTTTGTTAACACAGTTTTCTGGAGATCTGCAATTAGATACTTCATAGCGCAATGAACATTACAGTGACAAAGGAAATATCCAGATGAAAACTAGAAAGAAGCTTTCTTAGAAACTTCTTGGTGATGTGTGAATTCCTCTCACAGAGTTACAATTATGTTTCGTGGAACAGTCCATTAACACTGTCTTTGTGGAAACAGAGAAGGGCTTCTTTGGACCACATTGAGGCCTACGCTGATAAAGGAAATTTCATCCGTTCTAAACGTGAAAGAAGCTTTCTGAGAAACTTCTTTCTGATCTGTGAGTTCATCTCACAGAGTTACAACCTCTACCTCAAGAAGAAGTTTGCTAACACTCTTCTCGTCTAATCTGCAAAGTGATATTTGGGAGCCTATAGGGGCCCATTGTGATAAAGGAAATGTCCTCACATAATAACTAAAGAGAAGCTTTCTGAGAAACTGCATTGCCATGTGTGAATGCAACTCACAGAGTTACACGTTTCTCTTCAGTGATCAGTTTGTTAGCACAGTTTTCTGGAAATCTGCAATTAGATACTTCATAGCGCAATGAACATTACAGTGACAAAGGAAATATCGACAGTGAAAACTAGAAGGAAGCTTTCTTAGAAACTTCTTGTTGATGTGTGAATTCCTCTCACAGAGTTACACTTATGTTTCGTGGAACAGTCCATTAACACTGTCTTTGTGGAAACAGAGAAGGGCTTCTTTGGCTCACATTGAGGCCTACGCGGATAAAGGAAATTTCATCCGTTCAAAACGTGAAAGAAGCTTTCTGAGAAACTTCTTTCTGATCTGTGAGTTCATCTCACAGAGTTACAACCTCTGCCTCAAGAAGAAGTTTGCTAACACTCTTCTCGTCTAATCTGCAAAGTGATATTTGGGAGCCTACAGGGGCCCATGGTGATAAAGGAAATGTCCTCACATAATAACTAAAGAGAAGCTTTCTGAGAAACTGCATTGCCATGTGTGAATGCAACTCACAGAGTTACGCCATTGTTTTTTGCAGCCGTTTCTTAGGACTGTTTTCGTGGATTCCGAGAAGTGATATTTCAGATAGCTTTGAAGAATAGAAGGAAAAAGAAATATCCTCCAAGAGAAAGCAGAACCAAGCTTTCTGAGAAACTGCTTTGTGATATGTGAATTCATTTCACAGTGTTCTATCACCCTTTCTTGGGGGAGTTTCCTAGCACTCATTTGAGGAATCTCAGATGTGATGTCTTGGATATCGTTGAATCGCATGCTGAATAAGGAACTATCCTCAGAGAAACCTGCAGAGAAGCCTTCTCAGAAACTTCTTTGTTGTGGGTGATTTCAGCCCACAGATGTCCATCATTGTTTCCACTGAGAAACTTGCTAGCAGAGTTTTCGCAGAATCTGCAATAGGACACACGGTGGCGCTCCAAGACCACAAATAACCTCGTCTAACTAAAGAAAGAAGCTTTCTGAGAAACCGCTTTGTGATGTGTGAATTCAACTCACTAAGTTGCAGCTGTATTTCGTGGGGCCGTGGCCTAGCCCTATTTGTGTGGAATCTGAGAACAGATATTCCCGAACCCTTTGAAAACAATGGGGCCAAGGGAAACATCTTCCAATAAAAATGAGAAAGAAGCTTACTGAGAAACTTCTTTCTGATCTGTGAGTTCATCTCACAGAGTTACAATCTCTGCCTCAAGAAGCAGTTTGCTAACACTCTTTTCGTGGAATCTGCAAAGTGATATTTGGGAGCCTATTGGGGCCCATGGTGATAAAGGAAATATCCTCACATAATAACTAAAGAGAAGCTTTCTGAGAAACTGCATTGCCATGTGTGAATGCAACTCACAGAGTTACACGTTTCTCTTCAGTGATCAGTTTCTTAGCACAGTTTTCTGGAGATCTGCAATTAGATACTTCATAGCGCAATGAACATTACAGTGACAAAGGAAATATCCAGATGAAAACTAGAAAGAAGCTTTCTTAGAAACTTCTTGGTGATGTGTGAATCATCTCACAGAGTTACACTTATGTTTCGTGGAGCAGTCTATTAACACTGTCTTTGGGAAAACTGAGAAGGGCTTCTTTGGATCACATTGAGGCCTACGCTGATAAAGGAAATTTCATCAGTTCAAAACGTGAAAGAAGCTTTCTGAGAAACTTCTTTCTGATCTGTGAGTTCATCTCACAGAGTTACAACCTCTGCCTCAAGAGGAAGTTTGCTAACACTCTTCTCGTCTAATCTGCAAAGTGATATTTGGGAGCCTATAGGGGCCCATGGTGATAAAGGAAATGTCCTCACATAATAACTAAAGAGAAGCTTTCTGAGAAACTGCATTACCATGTGTGAATGCAACTCACAAAGTTACACGTTTCTCTTCAGTGATCAGTTTGTTAACACAGTTTTCTGGAGATCTGCAATTAGATACTTCATAGCGCAATGAACATTACAGTGACAAAGGAAATATCCAGATGAAAACAAGAAAGAAGCTTTCTTAGAAACTTCTTGGTGATGTGTGAATTCCTCTCAGAGAGTTACACTTATGTTTCGTGGAGCAGTCCATTAACACTGTCTTTGGGGAAACTGAGAAGAGCTTCTTTGGATCACATTGAGGCCTACGCTGATAAAGGAAATTTCATCCGTTCAAAACGTGAAAGAAGCTTTCTGAGAAACTTCTTTCTGATCTGTGAGTTCATCTCACAGAGTTCCAATCTCTGCCTCAAGAAGCAGTTTGCTAACACGCTTTTCGTGGAATCTGCAAAGTGATATTTGGGAGCCTATAGGGGCCCATGGTGATAAAGGAAATGTCCTCACATAATAACTAAAGAGAAGCTTTCTGAGAAACTGCATTACCATGTGTGAATGCAACTCACAAAGTTACACGTTTCTCTTCAGTTATCAGTGTGTTAGCACAGTTTTCTGGAAATCTGCAATTAGATCCTTCATAGCGCAATGAACATTACAGTGACAAAGGAAATATCCACAGATGAAAACTAGAAGGAATCTTTCTTAGAAACTTCTTGTTGATGTGTGAATTCATCTCACAGAGTTACACTTATGTTTCGTGGAACAGTCCATTAACACTGTCTTTGGGGAACTGAGAAGGGCTTCTTTGGACCATATTGAGGCCTACGCTGATAAAGGAAATTTCATCCGTTCAAAACGTGAAAGAAGCTTTCTGAGAAACTTCTTTCTGATCTGTGAGTTCATCTCACAGAGTTACAACCTCTACCTCAAGAAGAAGTTTGCTAACACTCTTCTCGTCTAATCTGCAAAGTGATATTTGGGAGCCTATAGGGGCCCATGGTGATAAAGGAAATGTCCTCACATAATAACTAAAGAGAAGCTTTCTGAGAAACTGCATTGCCATGTGTGTATGCAACTCACAGAGTTACACGTTTCTCTTCAGTGATCAGTTTGTTAGCACAGTTTTCTGGAAATCTGCAATTAGATACTTCATAGCGCAATGAACATTACAGTGACAAAGGACATATCCAGAGATGAAAACTAGAAAGAACCTTTCATAGAAACTTCTTGGTGATGTGTGAATTCATCTCATAGAGTTACACTTATGTTTCGTGGAGCAGTCCATTAACACTGTCTTTGGGGAAACTGAGAAGGGCTTCTTTGGATCACATTGAGGCCTACGCTGATAAAGGAAATTTCATCCGTTCAAAACGTGAAAGAAGCTTTCTGAGAAACTTCTTTCTGATCTGTGAGTTCATCTCACAGAGTTACAACCTCTTCCTCAAGAAGAAGTTTGCTAACACTCTTCTCGTGGAATCTGCAAAGTGATATTTGGGAGCCTATAGGGGCCCATGGTGATAAAGGAAATATCCTCACATAATAACTAAAGAGAAGCTTTCTGAGAAACTGCATTACCGTGGGTGAATGCAACTCACAGAGTTACACGTTTCTCTTCAGTGATCAGTTTGTAAGCACAGTTTTCTGGAGATCTGCAATTAGATACTTCATAGCGCAATGAACATTACAGTGACAAAGGAAATATCCAGATGAAAACTAGAAAGAAGCTTTCTTAGAAACTTCTTGGTGATGTGTGAATTCCTCTCACAGAGTTAGACTTATGTTTCGTGGAGCAGTCCATTAACACTGTCTTTGGGGAAACTGAGAAGGGCTTCTTTGGACCACATTGAGGCCTACGCTGAGAAAGGAAATTTCATCCGTTCAAAACGTGAAAGAAGCTTTCTGAGAAACTTCTTTCTGATCTGTGAGTTCATCTCACCGAGTTCCAATCTCTGCCTCAAGAAGCAGTTTGCTAACACTCTTTTCGTGGAATCTGCAAAGTGTTATTTGGGAGCCTATAGGGGCCCATGGTGATAAAGGAAATATCCTCACATAATAACTAAAGAGAAGCTTTCTGAGAAACTGCATTGCTATGTGTGAATGCAACTCACAGAGTTACGCCATTGTTTTTTGCAGCCGTTTCTCAGGACTGTTTCCGTGGATTCCGAGAAGTGATATTTCAGATAGCTTTGAAGAATAAAAGGAAAAAGAAATATCCTCCAAGAGAAAGCAGAACCAAGCTTCTGAGAAACTGCTTTGTGATATGTGAATTCATTTCACAGTGTTCTATCACCCTTTCTCGGGGGAGTTTCCTAGCACTCATTTGAGGAATCTCAGATGTGATGTCTTGGATATCGTTGAATCGCATGCTGAATAAGGAACTATCCTCAGAGAAACCTGCAGAGACGCCTTCTCAGAAACTTCTTTGTTGTGGGTGATTTCAGCCCACAGATGTCCATAATTGTTTCCACTGAGAAACTTGCTAGGAGAGTTTTCGCAGAATCTGCAATAGGACACACGGTGGCGCTCCAAGACCACAAATAACTTCGTCTTACTAAAGAAAGAAGCTTTCTGAGAAACCGCTTTGTGATGTGTGAATTCAACTCACTAAGTTGCAGCTGTATTTCGTGGGGCCGTGGACTAGCCCTATTTGTGTGGAATCTGAGAACAGATATTCCCGAACCCTTTGAAAACAATGGGGCCAAGGGAAACATCTTCCAATAAAAATGAGAAAGAAGCTTACTGAGAAACTTCTTTCTGATCTGTGAGTTCATCTCACAGAGTTACAATCGCTGCCTCAAGAAGCAGTTTGCTAACACTCTTTTCGTGGAATCTGCAAAGTGATATTTGGGAGCCTATTGGGGCCCATGGTGATAAAGGAAATATCCTCACATAATAACTAAAGAGAAGCTTTCTGAGAAACTGCATTGCCATGTGTGAATGCAACTCACAGAGTTACACGTTTCTCCTCAGTGATCAGTTTCTTAGCACAGTTTTCTGGAGATCTGCAATTAGATACTTCATAGCGCAATGAACATTACAGTGACAAAGGAAATATCCAGATGAAAACTAGAAAGAAGCTTTCTTAGAAACTTCTTGGTGATGTGTGAATCATCTCACAGAGTTACACTTATGTTTCGTGGAGCAGTCCATTAACACTGTCTTTGGGGAAACTGAGAAGGGCTTCTTTGGATCACATTGAGGCCTACGCTGATAAAGGAAATTTCATCCGTTCAAAACGTGAAAGAAGCTTTCTGAGAAACTTCTTTCTGATCTGTGAGTTCATCTCACAGAGTTACAACCTCTTCCTCAAGAAGAAGTTTGCTAACACTCTTCTCGTGGAATCTGCAAAGTGATATTTGGGAGCCTATAGGGGCCCATGGTGATAAAGGAAATATCCTCACATAATAACTAAAGAGAAGCTTTCTGAGAAACTGCATTACCGTGGGTGAATGCAACTCACAGAGTTACACGTTTCTCTTCAGTGATCAGTTTGTAAGCACAGTTTTCTGGAGATCTGCAATTAGATACTTCATAGCGCAATGAACATTACAGTGACAAAGGAAATATCCAGATGAAAACTAGAAAGAAGCTTTCTTAGAAACTTCTTGGTGATGTGTGAATTCCTCTCACAGAGTTAGACTTATGTTTCGTGGAGCAGTCCATTAACACTGTCTTTGGGGAAACTGAGAAGGGCTTCTTTGGACCACATTGAGGCCTACGCTGAGAAAGGAAATTTCATCCGTTCAAAACGTGAAAGAAGCTTTCTGAGAAACTTCTTTCTGATCTGTGAGTTCATCTCACCGAGTTCCAATCTCTGCCTCAAGAAGCAGTTTGCTAACACTCTTTTCGTGGAATCTGCAAAGTGTTATTTGGGAGCCTATAGGGGCCCATGGTGATAAAGGAAATATCCTCACATAATAACTAAAGAGAAGCTTTCTGAGAAACTGCATTGCTATGTGTGAATGCAACTCACAGAGTTACGCCATTGTTTTTTGCAGCCGTTTCTCAGGACTGTTTCCGTGGATTCCGAGAAGTGATATTTCAGATAGCTTTGAAGAATAAAAGGAAAAAGAAATATCCTCCAAGAGAAAGCAGAACCAAGCTTCTGAGAAACTGCTTTGTGATATGTGAATTCATTTCACAGTGTTCTATCACCCTTTCTCGGGGGAGTTTCCTAGCACTCATTTGAGGAATCTCAGATGTGATGTCTTGGATATCGTTGAATCGCATGCTGAATAAGGAACTATCCTCAGAGAAACCTGCAGAGACGCCTTCTCAGAAACTTCTTTGTTGTGGGTGATTTCAGCCCACAGATGTCCATAATTGTTTCCACTGAGAAACTTGCTAGGAGAGTTTTCGCAGAATCTGCAATAGGACACACGGTGGCGCTCCAAGACCACAAATAACTTCGTCTTACTAAAGAAAGAAGCTTTCTGAGAAACCGCTTTGTGATGTGTGAATTCAACTCACTAAGTTGCAGCTGTATTTCGTGGGGCCGTGGACTAGCCCTATTTGTGTGGAATCTGAGAACAGATATTCCCGAACCCTTTGAAAACAATGGGGCCAAGGGAAACATCTTCCAATAAAAATGAGAAAGAAGCTTACTGAGAAACTTCTTTCTGATCTGTGAGTTCATCTCACAGAGTTACAATCTCTGCCTCAAGAAGCAGTTTGCTAACACTCTTTTCGTGGAATCTGCAAAGTGATATTTGGGAGCCTATTGGGGCTCATGGTGATAAAGGAAATATCCTCACATAATAACTAAAGAGAAGCTTTCTGAGAAACTGCATTGCCATGTGTGAATGCAACTCACAGAGTTACACGTTTCTCCTCAGTGATCAGTTTCTTAGCACAGTTTTCTGGAGATCTGCAATTAGATACTTCATAGCGCAATGAACATTACAGTGACAAAGGAAATATCCAGATGAAAACTAGAAAGAAGCTTTCTTAGAAACTTCTTGGTGATGTGTGAATCATCTCACAGAGTTACACTTATGTTTCGTGGAGCAGTCCATTAACACTGTCTTTGGGGAAACTGAGAAGGACTTCTTTGGATCACATTGAGGCCTACGCTGATAAAGGAAATTTCATCCGTTCAAAACGTGAAAGAAGCTTTCTGAGAAACTTCTTTCTGATCTGTGAGTGCATCTCACAGAGTTACAACCTCTGCCTCAAGAAGAAGTTTGCTAACACTCTTCTCGTCTAATCTGCAAAGTGATATTTGGGAGCCTATAGGGGCCCATGGTGATAAAGGAAATGTCCTCACATAATAACTAAAGAGAAGCTTTCTGAGAAACTGCATTACCATGTGTGAATGCAACTCACAAAGTTACACGTTTCTCTTCAGTTATCAGTTTGTTAGCACAGTTTTCTGGAAATCTGCAATTAGATACTTCATAGCGCAATGAACATTATAGTGATAAAGGAAATATCCACAGTGAAAACTAGAAGGAAGCTTTCTTAGAAACTTCTTGTTGATGTGTGAATTCATCTCACAGAGTTACACTTATGTTTCGTGGAACAGTCCATTAACACTGTCTTTGGGGAAACTGAGAAGTGCTTCTTTGGACCACATTGAGGCCTACGCTGATAAAGGAAATTTCATCCGTTCTAAACGTGAAAGAAGCTTTCTGAGAAACTTCTTTCTGATCTGTGAGTTCATCTCACAGAGTTACAACCTCTACCTCAAGAAGAAGTTTGCTAACACTCTTCTCGTCTAATCTGCAAAGTGATATTTGGGAGCCTATAGGGGCCCATGGTGATAAAGGAAATGTCCTCACATAATAACTAAAGAGAAGCTTTCTGAGAAACTGCATTGCCATGTGTGAATGCAACTCACAGAGTTACACGTTTCTCTTCAGTGATCAGTTTGTTAGCACAGTTTTCTGGAAATCTGCAATTAGATAATTCATAGCACAATGAACATTACAGTGACAAAGGAAATATCGACAGTGAAAACTAGAAGGAAGCTTTCTTAGAAACTTCTTGTTGATGTGTGAATTCATCTCACAGAGTTACACTTATGTTTCGTGGAACAGTATATTAACACTGTCTTTGGGGAAACTGAGAAGGGCTTCTTTGGACCACATTGAGGCCTACGCTGATAAAGGAAATTTCATCCGTTCAAAACGTGAAAGAAGCATTCTGAGAAACTTCTTTCTGATCTGTGAGTTCATCTCACAGAGTTACAACCTCTGCCTTAAGAAGAAGTTTGCTAACACTCTTCTCGTGTAATCTGCAAAGTGATATTTGGGAGCCTAAAGGGGCCCTTGGTGATAAAGGAAATGTCCTCACATAATAACTAAAGAGAAGCTTTCTGAGAAACTACATTACCATGTGTGAATGCAACTCACAAAGTTACACGTTTCTCTTCAGTGATCAGTTTGTTAAACAGTTTTCTGGAGATCTGCAATTAGATACTTCATAGCGCAATGAACATTACAGTGACAAAGGAAATATCCAGAGATGAAAACTAGAAAGAACCTTTCATAGAAACTTCTTGGTGATGTGTGAATTCATCTCATAGAGTTACACTTATGTTTCGTGGAGCAGTCCATTAACACTGTCTTTGGGGAAAATGAGAAGGGCTTCTTTGGATCACATTGAGGCCTACGCTGATAAAGGAAATTTCATCCGTTCAAAACGTGAAAGAAGCTTTCTGAGAAACTTCTTTCTGATCTGTGAGTTCATCTCACAGAGTTACAACCTCTGCCTCAAGAAGAAGTTTGCTAACACTCTTCTCGTGGAATCTGCAAAGTGATATTTGGGAGCCTATAGGGGCCCATGGTGATAAAGGAAATATCCTCACATAATAACTAAAGAGAAGCTTTCTGAGAAACTGCATTACCATGGGTGAATGCAACTCACAGAGTTACACGTTTCTCTTCAGTGATCAGTTTGTAAGCACAGTTTTCTGGAGATCTGCAATTAGATACTTCATAGCGCAATGAACATTACAGTGACAAAGGAACTATCCAGATGAAAACTAGAAAGAAGCTTTCTTAGAAACTTCTTGGTGATGTGTGAATTCCTCTCACAGAGTTACACTTATGTTTCGTGGAGGAGTCCATTAACACTGTCTTTGGGGAAACTGAGAAGAGCTTCTTTGGATCACATTGAGGCCTACGCTGATAAAGGAAATTTCATCCGTTCAAAACGTGAAAGAAGCTTTCTGAGAAACTTCTTTCTGATCTGTGAGTTCATCTCACAGTGTTCCAATCTCTGCCTCAAGAAGCAGTTTGCTAACACTCTTTTCGTGGAATCTGCAAAGTGATATTTGGGAGCCTATAGGGGCCCATGGTGATAAAGGAAATGTCCTCACATAATAACTAAAGAGAAGCTTTCTGAGAAACTGCATTACCATGTGTGAATGCAACTCACAAAGTTACACGTTTCTCTTCAGTTATCAGTTTGTTAGCACAGTTTTCTGGAAATCTGCAATTAGATACTTCATAGCGCAATGAACATTACAGTGATAAAGGAAATATCCACAGTGAAAACTAGAAGGAAGCTTTCTTAGAAACTTCTTGTTGATGTGTGAATTCATCTCACAGAGTTACACTTATGTTTCGTGGAACAGTCCATTAACACTGTCTTTGGGGAAACTGAGAAGGGCTTCTTTGGACCACATTGAGGCCTACGCTGATAAAGGAAATTTCATCCGTTCAAAACGTGAAAGAAGCTTTCTGAGAAACTTCTTTCTGATCTGTGAGTTCATCTCACAGAGTTACAACCTCTACCTCAAGAAGAAGTTTGCTAACACTCTTCTCGTCTAATCTGCAAAGTGATATTTGGGAGCCTATAGGGGCCCATGGTGATAAAGGAAATGTCCTCACATAATAACTAAAGAGAAGCTTTCTGAGAAACTGCATTGCCTTGTGTGAATGCAACTCACAGAGTTACACGTTTCTCTTCAGTGATTAGTTTGTTAGCACAGTTTTCTGGAAATCTGCAATTAGATAATTCATAGCACAATGAACATTACAGTGACAAAGGAAATATCGACAGTGAAAACTAGAAGGAAGCTTTCTTAGAAACTTCTTGTTGATGTGTGAATTCATCTCACAGAGTTACACTTATGTTTCGTGGAACAGTATATTAACACTGTCTTTGGGGAAACTGAGAAGGGCTTCTTTGGACCACATTGAGGCCAACGCTGATAAAGGAAATTTCATCCGTTCAAAACGTGAAAGAAGCATTCTGAGAAACTTCTTTCTGATCTGTGAGTTCATCTCACAGAGTTACAACCTCTGCCTTAAGAAGAAGTTTGCTAACACTCTTCTCGTGTAATCTGCAAAGTGATATTTGGGAGCCTAAAGGGGCCCATGGTGATAAAGGAAATGTCCTCACATAATAACTAAAGAGAAGCTTTCTGAGAAACTGCATTACCATGTGTGAATGCAACTCACAAAGTTACACGTTTCTCTTCAGTGATCAGTTTGTTAAAACAGTTTTCTGGAGATCTGCAATTAGATACTTCATAGCGCAATGAACATTACAGTGACAAAGGAAATATCCAGAGATGAAAACTAGAAAGAACCTTTCATAGAAACTTCTTGGTGATGTGTGAATTCATCTCATAGAGTTACACTTATGTTTCGTGGAGCAGTCCATTAACACTGTCTTTGGGGAAAATGAGAAGGGCTTCTTTGGATCACATTGAGGCCTACGCTGATAAAGGAAATTTCATCCGTTCAAAACGTGAAAGAAGCTTTCTGAGAAACTTCTTTCTGATCTGTGAGTTCATCTCACAGAGTTACAACCTCTGCCTCAAGAAGAAGTTTGCTAACACTCTTCTCGTGGAATCTGCAAAGTGATATTTGGGAGCCTATAGGGGCCCATGGTGATAAAGGAAATATCCTCACATAATAACTAAAGAGAAGCTTTCTGAGAAACTGCATTACCATGGGTGAATGCAACTCACAGAGTTACACGTTTCTCTTCAGTGATCAGTTTGTAAGCACAGTTTTCTGGAGATCTGCAATTAGATACTTCATAGCGCAATGAACATTACAGTGACAAAGGAAATATCCAGATGAAAACTAGAAAGAAGCTTTCTTAGAAACTTCTTGGTGATGTGTGAATTCATCTCACAGGGTTACACTTATGTTTCGTGGAGCAGTCCATTAACACTGTCTTTGGGGAAACTGAGAAGGGCTTCTTTGGACCACATTGAGGCCTACGCTGAGAAAGGAAATTTCATCCGTTCAAAACGTGAAAGAAGCTTTCTGAGTAACTTCTTTCTGATCTGTGAGTTCATCTCACCGAGTTCCAATCTCTGCCTCAAGAAGCAGTTTGCTAACACTCTTTTCGTGGAATCTGCAAAGTGATATTTGGGAGCCTATAGGGGCCCATGGTGATAAAGGAAATATCCTCACATAATAACTAAAGAGAAGCTTTCTGAGAAACTGCATTGCCATGTGTGAATGCAACTCACAGAGTTACGCCATTGTTTTTTGCAGCCGTTTCTTAGGACTGTTTCCGTGGATTCCGAGAAGTGATATTTCAGATAGCTTTGAAGAATGGAAGGAAAAAGAAATATCCTCCAAGAGAAAGCAGAACCAAGCTTTCTGAGAAACTGCTTTGTGATATGTGAATTCATTTCACAGTGTTCTATCACCCTTTCTTGGGGGAGTTTCCTAGCACTCATTTGAGGAATCTCAGATGTGATGTCTTGGATATCGTTGAATCGCATGCTGAATAAGGAACTATCCTCAGAGAAACCTGCAGAGAAGCCTTCTCAGAAACTTCTTTGTTGTGGGTGATTTCAGCCCACAGATGTCCATCATTGTTTCCACTGAGAAACT
This sequence comes from Rhinopithecus roxellana, assembly GCF_007565055.1. Taxonomy (NCBI): domain Eukaryota; kingdom Metazoa; phylum Chordata; class Mammalia; order Primates; family Cercopithecidae; genus Rhinopithecus; species Rhinopithecus roxellana. The sequence continues at coordinate 102,629,134 of NC_044552.1, read as the reverse complement.
TGCTAGCAGAGTTTTCGCAGAATCTGCAATAGGACACACGGTGGCGCTCCAAGACCACAAATAACCTCGTCTAACTAAAGAAAGAAGCTTTCTGAGAAACGGCTTTGTGATGTGTGAATTCAACTCACTAAGTTGCAGCTGTATTTCGTGGGGCCGTGGCCTAGCCCTATTTGTGTGGAATCTGAGAACAGATATTCCCGATCCCTTTGAAAACAATGGGGCCAATGGAAACATCTTCCAATAAAAATGAGAAAGAAGCTTACTGAGAAACTTCTTTCTGATCTGTGAGTTCATCTCACAGAGTTACAACCTCTGCCTCTAGAAGAAGTTTGCTGACACTCTTCTCGTGGAATCTGCAAAGTGATATTTGGGAGCCTATAGGGGCCCATGGTGATAAAGGAAATATCCTCACATAATAACCAAAGAGAAGCTTTCTGAGAAACTGCATTGCCATGTGTGAATGCAACTCACAGAGTTACACGTTCCTCTTCAGTGATCAGTTTGTTAGCACAGTTTTCTGGAAATCTGCAATTAGATACTTCATAGCGCAATGAACATTACAGTGACAAAGGAAATATCCACAGATGAAAACTAGAAGGAAGCTTTCTTAGAAACTTCTTGTTGATGTGTGAATTCATCTCACAGAGTTACACTTATGTTTCGTGGAACAGACCATTAACACTGTCTTTGGGGAAACTGAGAAGGGCTTCTTTGGACCACATTGAGGCCTACGCTGATAAAGGAAATTTCATCCGTTCAAAACGTGAAAGAAGCTTTCTGAGAAACTTCTTTCTGATCTGTGAGTTCATCTCACAGAGTTACAACCTCTGCCTCAAGAAGCAGTTTGCTAACACTCTTCTCGTCTAATCTGCAAAGTGATATTTGGGAGCCTATAGGGGCCCATGGTGATAAAGGAAATGTCCTCACATAATAACTAAAGAGAAGCATTCTGAGAAACTGCATTGCCATGTGTGAATGCAACTCACAGAGTTACACGTTTCTCTTCAGTGATTAGTTTGTTAGCATAGATTTCTGGAGATCTGCAATTAGATACTTCATAGCGCAATGAACATTACACTGACAAAGGAAATATCCAGAGATGAAAACTAGAAAGAAGCTTTCATAGAAACTTCTTGGTGATGTGTGAATTCCTCTCACAGAGTTACACTTATGTTTCGTGGAGCAGTCCATTAACACTGTCTTTGGGGAAACTGAGAAGGGCTTCTTTGGATCACATTGAGGCCTACGCTGATAAAGGAAATTTCATCCGTTCAAAACGTGAAAGAAGCTTTCTGAGAAACTTCTTTCTGATCTGTGAGTTCATCTCACAGAGTTACAACCTCTGCCTCAAGAAGAAGTTTGCTAACACTCTTCTCGTCTAATCTGCAAAGTGATATTTGGGAGCCTATAGGCTCCCATGGTGATAAAGGAAATGTCCTCACATAATAACTAAAGAGAAGCTTTCTGAGAAACTGCATTACCATGTGTGAATGCAACTCACAGAGTTACACGTTTCTCTTCAGTGATCAGTTTGTTAGCATAGTTTTCTGGAGATCTGCAATTAGATACTTCATAGCGCAATGAACATTACAGTGACAAAGGAAATATCCAGATGAAAACTAGAAAGAAGCTTTCTTAGAAACTTCTTGGTGATGTGTAAATTCTTCTCACAGAGTTACACTTATGTTTCGTGGAGCAGTCCATTAACACTGTCTTTGGGGAAACTGAGAAGAGCTTCTTTGGATCACTTTGAGGCCTACGCTGATAAAGGAAATTTCATCCGTTCAAAACGTGAAAGAAGCTTTCTGAGTAACTTCTTTCTGATCTGTGAGTTCATCTCACCGAGTTCCAATCTCTGCCTCAAGAAGCAGTTTGCTAACACTCTTTTCGTGGAATCTGCAAAGTGATATTTGGGAGCCTATAGGGGCCCATGGTGATAAAGGAAATATCCTCACATAATAACTAAAGAGAAGCTTTCTGAGAAACTGCATTGCCATGTGTGAATGCAACTCACAGAGTTACGCCATTGTTTTTTGCAGCCGTTTCTTAGGACTGTTTCCATGGATTCCGAGAAGTGATATTTCAGATAGCTTTGAAGAATAGAAGGAAAAAGAAATATCCTCCAAGAGAAAGCAGAACCAAGCTTTCTGAGAAACTGCTTTGTGATATGTGAATTCATTTCACAGTGTTCTATCACCCTTTCTTGGGGGAGTTTCCTAGCACTCATTTGAGGAATCTCAGATGTGATGTCTTGGATATCGTTGAATCACATGCTGAATAAGGAACTATCCTCAGAGAAACCTGCAGAGAAGCCTTCTCAGAAACTTATTTGTTGTGGGTGATTTCAGCCCACAGATGTCCATCATTGTTTCCACTGAGAAACTTGCTAGCAGAGTTTTCGCAGAATCTGCAATAGGACACAAGGTGGCGGTCCAAGACCACAAATAACCTCGTCTAACTAAAGAAAGAAGCTTTCTGAGAAACCGCTTTGTGATGTGTGAATTCAACTCACTAAGTTGCAGCTGTATTTCGTGGGGCCGTGGCCTAGCCCTATTTGTGTGGAATCTGAGAACAGATATTCCCGATCCCTTTGAAAACAATGGGGCCAATGGAAACATCTTCCAATAAAAATGAGAAAGAAGCTTACTGAGAAACTTCTTTCTGATCTGTGAGTTCATCTCACAGAGTTACAACCTCTGCCTCTAGAAGAAGTTTGCTGACACTCTTCTCGTGGAATCTGCAAAGTGATATTTGGGAGCCTATAGGGGCCCATGGTGATAAAGGAAATATCCTCACATAATAACCAAAGAGAAGCTTTCTGAGAAACTGCATTGCCATGTGTGAATGCAACTCACAGAGTTACACGTTCCTCTTCAGTGATCAGTTTGTTAGCACAGTTTTCTGGAAATCTACAATTAGATACTTCATAGCGCAATGAACATTACAGTGACAAAGGAAATATCCACAGATGAAAACTAGAAGGAAGCTTTCTTAGAAACTTCTTGTTGATGTGTGAATTCATCTCACAGAGTTACACTTATGTTTCGTGGAACAGTCCATTAACACTGTCTTTGGGGAAACGGAGAAGGGCTTCTTTGGACCACATTGAGGCCTACGCTGATAAAGGAAATTTCATCCGTTCAAAACGTGAAAGAAGCTTTCTGAGAAACTTCTTTCTGATCTGTGAGTTCATCTCACAGAGTTACAACCTCTGCCTCAAGAAGCAGTTTGCTAACACTCTTCTCGTCTAATCTGCAAAGTGATATTTGGGAGCCTATAGGGGCCCATGGTGATAAAGGAAATGTCCTCACATAATAACTAAAGAGAGGCATTCTGAGAAACTGCATTGCCATGTGTGAATGCAACTCACAGAGTTACACGTTTCTCTTCAGTGATTAGTTTGTTAGCATAGTTTTCTGGAGATCTGCAATTAGATACTTCATAGCGCAATGAACATTACAGTGACAAAGGAAATATCCAGAGATGAAAACTAGAAAGAAGCTTTCATAGAAACTTCTTGGTGATGTGTGAATTCATCTCATAGAGTTACACTTAGGTTTCCTGGAGCAGTCCATTAACACTGTCTTTGGGGAAACTGAGAAGGGCTTCTTTGGATCACATTGAGGCCTACGCTGATAAAGGAAATTTCATCCGTTCAAAACGTGAAAGAAGCTTTCTGAGAAACTTCTTTCTGATCTGTGAGTTCATCTCACAGAGTTACAACCTCTGCCTTAAGAAGAAGTTTGCTAACACTCTTCTCGTGTAATCTGCAAAGTGATATTTGGGAGCCTATAGGGGCCCATGGTGATAAAGGAAATGTCCTCACATAATAACTAAAGAGAAGCTTTCTGAGAAACTGCATTACCATGTGTGAATGCAACTCACAGAGTTACACGTTTCTCTTCAGTGATCAGTTTGTTAGCATAGTTTTCTGGAGATCTGCAATTAGATACTTCATAGAGCAATGAATATTACAGTGACAAAGGAAATATCCAGAGATGAAAACTAGAAAGAAGCTTTCATAGAAACTTCTTGGTGATGTGTGAATCATCTCACAGAGTTACACTTATGTTTCGTGGAGCAGTCCATTAACACTGTCTTTGGGGAAACTGAGAAGGGCTTCTTTGGATCACATTGAGCCCTACGCTGATAAAGGAAATTTCATCCGTTCAAAACGTGAAAGAAGCTTTCTGAGAAACTTCTTTCTGATCTGTGAGTTCATCTCACAGAGTTACAACCTCTGCCTCAAGAAGAAGTTTGTTAACACTCTTCTCGTGGAACCTGCAAAGTGATATTTGGGAGCCTATAGGGGCCCATGGTGATAAAGGAAATGTCCTCACATAATAACTAAAGAGAAGCATTCTGAGAAACTGCATTGCCATGTGTGAATGCAACTCACAGAGTTACACGTTTCTCTTCAGTGATCAGTTTGTTAACACAGTTTTCTGGAGATCTGCAATTAGATACTTCATAGCGCAATGAACATTACAGTGACAAAGGAAATATCCAGATGAAAACTGGAAAGAAGCTTTCTTAGAAACTTCTTGGTGATGTGTGAATTCCTCTCACAGAGTTACACTTATGTTTCGTGGAGCAGTCCATTAACACTGTCTTTGGGGAAACTGAGAAGGGCTTCTTTGGATCACATTGAGGCCTACGCTGATAAAGGAAATTTCATCCGTTCAAAACGTGAAAGAAGCTTTCTGAGAAACTTCTTTCTGATCTGTGAGTTCATCTCACAGAGTTACAATCTCTGCCTCAAGAAGCAGTTTGCTAACACTCTTTTCGTGGAATCTGCAAAGTGATATTTGGGAGCCTATAGGGGCCCATGGTGATAAAGGAAATATCCTCACATAATAACTAAAGAGAAGCTTTCTGGGAAACTGCATTGCCATGTGTGAATGCAACTCACAGAGTTACGCCATTGTTTTTTGCAGCCGTTTCTTAGGACTGTTTCCGTGGATTCCGAGAAGTGATATTTCAGATAGCTTTGAAGTATAGAAGGAAAAAGAAGTATCCTCCAAGAGAAAGCAGAACCAAGCTTTCTGAGAAACTGCTTTGTGATATGTGAATTCATTTCACAGTGTTCTATCACCCTTTCTTGGGGGAGTTTCCTAGCACTCATTTGAGGAATCTCAGATGTGATGTCTTGGATATCGTTGAATCGCATGCTGAATAAGGAACTATCCTCAGAGAAACCTGCAGAGAAGCCTTCTCAGAAACTTCTTTGTTGTGGGTGATTTCAGCCCACAGATGTCCATCATTGTTTCCACTGAGAAACTTGCTAGCAGAGTTTTCGCAGAATCTGCAATAGGACACACGGTGGCGCTCCAAGACCACAAATAACCTCGTCTAACTAAAGAAAGAAGCTTTCTGAGAAACCGCTTTGTGATGTGTGAATTCAACTCACTAAGTTGCAGCTGTATTTCGTGGGGCCGTGGCCTAGCCCTATTTGGGTGGAATCTGACAACAGATATTCCCGATCCCTTTGAAAACAATGGGGCCAATGGAAACATCTTCCAATAAAAATGAGAAAGAAGCTTACTGAGAAACTTCTTTCTGATCTGTGAGTTCATCTCACAGAGTTACAATCTCTGCCTCAAGAAGCAGTTTGCTAACACTCTTTTCGTGGAATCTGCAAAGTGATATTTGGGAGCCTATTGGGGCCCATGGTGATAAAGGAAATATCCTCACATAATAACTAAAGAGAAGCTTTCTGAGAAACTGCATTGCCATGTGTGAATGCAACTCACAGAGTTACACGTTTCTCTTCAGTGATCAGTTTGTTAACACAGTTTTCTGGAGATCTGCAATTAGATACTTCATAGCGCAATGAACATTACAGTGACAAAGGAAATATCCAGATGAAAACTGGAAAGAAGCTTTCTAAGAAACTTCTTGTTGATGTGTGAATTCCTCTCACAGAGTTACACTTATGTTTCGTGGAGCAGTCCATTAACACTGTCTTTGGGGAAACTGAGAAGAGCTTCTTTGGATCACATTGAGGCCTACGCTGATAAAGGAAATTTCATCCGTTCAAAACGTGAAAGAAGCTTTCTGAGAAACTTCTTTCTGATCTGTGAGTTCATCTCACAGAGTTACAATCTCTGCCTCAAGAAGCAGTTTGCTAACACTCTTTTCGTGGAATCTGCAAAGTGATATTTGGGAGCCTATAGGGGCCCATGGTGATAAAGGAAATATCCTCACATAATAACTAAAGAGAAGCTTTCTGGGAAACTGCATTGCCATGTGTGAATGCAACTCACAGAGTTACGCCATTGTTTTTTGCAGCCGTTTCTTAGGACTGTTTCCGTGGATTCCGAGAAGTGATATTTCAGATAGCTTTGAAGTATAGAAGGAAAAAGAAGTATCCTCCAAGAGAAAGCAGAACCAAGCTTTCTGAGAAACTGCTTTGTGATATGTGAATTCATTTCACAGTGTTCTATCACCCTTTCTTGGGGGAGTTTCCTAGCACTCATTTGAGGAATCTCAGATGTGATGTCTTGGATATCGTTGAATCGCATGCTGAATAAGGAACTATCCTCAGAGAAACCTGCAGAGAAGCCTTCTCAGAAACTTCTTTGTTGTGGGTGATTTCAGCCCACAGATGTCCATCATTGTTTCCACTGAGAAACTTGCTAGCAGAGTTTTCGCAGAATCTGCAATAGGACACACTGTGGCGCTCCAAGACCACAAATAACCTCGTCTATCTAAAGAAAGAAGCTTTCTGAGAAACCGCTTTGTGATGTGTGAATTCAACTCACTAAGTTGCAGCTGTATTTCGTGGGGCCGTGGCCTAGCCCTATTTGTGTGGAATCTGAGAACAGATATTCCCGATCCCTTTGAAAACAATGGGGCCAATGGAAACATCTTCCAATAAAAATGAGAAAGAAGCTTACTGAGAAACTTCTTTCTGATCTGTGAGTTCATCTCACAGAGTTACAATCTCTGCCTCAAGAAGCAGTTTGCTAACACTCTTTTCGTGGAATCTGCAAAGTGATATTTGGGAGCCTATTGGGGCCCATGGTGATAAAGGAAATATCCTCACATAATAACTAAAGAGAAGCTTTCTGAGAAACTGCATTGCCATGTGTGAATGCAACTCACAGAGTTACACGTTCCTCTTCAGTGATCAGTTTGTTAGCACGGTTTTCTCGAAATCTGCAATTAGATACTTCATAGCGCAATGAACATTACAGTGACAAAGGAAATATCCACAGATGAAAACTAGAAGGAAGCTTTCTTAGAAACTTCTTGTTGATGTGTGAATTCATCTCACAGAGTTACACTTATGTTTCGTGGAACAGTCCATTAACACTGTCTTTGGGGAAACTGAGAAGGGCTTCTTTGGACCACATTGAGGCCTACGCTGATAAAGGAAATTTCATCCGTTCAAAACGTGAAAGAAGCTTTCTGAGAAACTTCTTTCTGATCTGTGAGTTCATCTCACAGAGTTACAACCTCTGCCTCAGAAGCAGTTTGCTAACACTCTTCTCGTCTAATCTGCAAAGTGATATTTGGGAGCCTATAGGGGCCCATGGTGATAAAGGAAATGTCCTCACATAATAACTAAAGAGAAGCATTCTGAGAAACTGCATTGCCATGTGTGAATGCAACTCACAGAGTTACACGTTTCTCTTCAGTGATTAGTTTGTTAGCATAGTTTTCTGGAGATCTGCAATTAGATACTTCATAGCGCAATGAACATTACAGTGACAAAGGAAATATCCAGAGATGAAAACTAGAAAGAAGCTTTCATAGAAACTTCTTGGTGATGTGTGAATTCATCTCATAGAGTTACACTTATGTTTCGTGGAGCAGTCCATTAACACTGTCTTTGGGGAAACTGAGAAGGGCTTCTTTGGATCACATTGAGGCCTACGCTGATAAAGGAAATTTCATCCGTTCAAAACGTGAAAGAAGCTTTCTGAGAAACTTCTTTCTGATCTGTGAGTTCATCTCACAGAGTTACAACCTCTGCCTCAAGAAGAAGTTTGTTAACACTCTTCTCGTGGAACCTGCAAAGTGATATTTGGGAGCCTATAGGGGCCCATGGTGATAAAGGAAATATCCTCACATAATAACTAAAGAGAAGCTTTCTGAGAAACTGCATTACCATGGGTGAATGCAACTCACAGAGTTACACGTTTCTCTTCAGTGATCAGTTTGTAAGCACAGTTTTCTGGAGATCTGCAATTAGATACTTCATAGCGCAATGAACATTACAGTGACAAAGGAAATATCGACAGTGAAAACTAGAAGGAAGCTTTCTTAGAAACTTCTTGTTGATGTGTGAATTCATCTCACAGAGTTACACTTATGTTTCGTGGAGCATTCCATTAACACTGTCTTTGGGGAAACTGAGAAGAGCTTCTTTGGATCACATTGAGGCCTACGCTGATAAAGGAAATTTCATCCGTTCAAAACGTGAAAGAAGCTTTCTGAGAAACTTCTTTCTGATCTGTGAGTTCATCTCACAGAGTTACAACCTCTGCCTCAAGAAGAAGTTTGCTAACACTCTTCTCGTCTAATCTGCAAAGTGATATTTGGGAGCCTATAGGCTCCCATGGTGATAAAGGAAATGTCCTCACATAATAACTAAAGAGAAGCTTTCTGAGAAACTGCATTACCATGTGTGAATGCAACTCACAGAGTTACACGTTTCTCTTCAGTGATCAGTTTGTTAGCATAGTTTTCTGGAGATCTGCAATTAGATACTTCATAGCGCAATGAACATTACAGTGACAAAGGAAATATCCAGATGAAAACTAGAAAGAAGCTTTCTTAGAAACTTCTTGGTGATGTGTAAATTCTTCTCACAGAGTTACACTTATGTTTCGTGGAGCAGTCCATTAACACTGTCTTTGGGGAAACTGAGAAGAGCTTCTTTGGATCACTTTGAGGCCTACGCTGATAAAGGAAATTTCATCCGTTCAAAACGTGAAAGAAGCTTTCTGAGTAACTTCTTTCTGATCTGTGAGTTCATCTCACCGAGTTCCAATCTCTGCCTCAAGAAGCAGTTTGCTAACACTCTTTTCGTGGAATCTGCAAAGTGATATTTGGGAGCCTATAGGGGCCCATGGTGATAAAGGAAATATCCTCACATAATAACTAAAGAGAAGCTTTCTGAGAAACTGCATTGCCATGTGTGAATGCAACTCACAGAGTTACGCCATTGTTTTTTGCAGCCGTTTCTTAGGACTGTTTCCGTGGATTCCGAGAAGTGATATTTCAGATAGCTTTGAAGAATAGAAGGAAAAAGAAATATCCTCCAAGAGAAAGCAGAACCAAGCTTTCTGAGAAACTGCTTTGTGATATGTGAATTCATTTCACAGTGTTCTATCACCCTTTCTTGGGGGAGTTTCCTAGCACTCATTTGAGGAATCTCAGATGTGATGTCTTGGATATCGTTGAATCACATGCTGAATAAGGAACTATCCTCAGAGAAACCTGCAGAGAAGCCTTCTCAGAAACTTATTTGTTGTGGGTGATTTCAGCCCACAGATGTCCATCATTGTTTCCACTGAGAAACTTGCTAGCAGAGTTTTCGCAGAATCTGCAATAGGACACAAGGTGGCGGTCCAAGACCACAAATAACCTCGTCTAACTAAAGAAAGAAGCTTTCTGAGAAACCGCTTTGTGATGTGTGAATTCAACTCACTAAGTTGCAGCTGTATTTCGTGGGGCCGTGGCCTAGCCCTATTTGTGTGGAATCTGAGAACAGATATTCCCGATCCCTTTGAAAACAATGGGGCCAATGGAAACATCTTCCAATAAAAATCAGAAAGAAGCTTACTGAGAAACTTCTTTCTGATCTGTGAGTTCATCTCACAGAGTTACAACCTCTGCCTCTAGAAGAAGTTTGCTGACACTCTTCTCGTGGAATCTGCAAAGTGATATTTGGGAGCCTATAGGGGCCCATGGTGATAAAGGAAATATCCTCACATAATAACCAAAGAGAAGCTTTCTGAGAAACTGCATTGCCATGTGTGAATGCAACTCACAGAGTTACACGTTCCTCTTCAGTGATCAGTTTGTTAGCACAGTTTTCTGGAAATCTACAATTAGATACTTCATAGCGCAATGAACATTACAGTGACAAAGGAAATATCCACAGATGAAAACTAGAAGGAAGCTTTCTTAGAAACTTCTTGTTGATGTGTGAATTCATCTCACAGAGTTACACTTATGTTTCGTGGAACAGTCCATTAACACTGTCTTTGGGGAAACTGAGAAGGGCTTCTTTGGACCACATTGAGGCCTACGCTGATAAAGGAAATTTCATCCGTTCAAAACGTGAAAGAAGCTTTCTGAGAAACTTCTTTCTGATCTGTGAGTTCATCTCACAGAGTTACAACCTCTGCCTCAAGAAGCAGTTTGCTAACACTCTTCTCGTCTAATCTGCAAAGTGATATTTGGGAGCCTATAGGGGCCCATGGTGATAAAGGAAATGTCCTCACATAATAACTAAAGAGAGGCATTCTGAGAAACTGCATTGCCATGTGTGAATGCAACTCACAGAGTTACACGTTTCTCTTCAGTGATTAGTTTGTTAGCATAGTTTTCTGGAGATCTGCAATTAGATACTTCATAGCGCAATGAACATTACAGTGACAAAGGAAATATCCAGAGATGAAAACTAGAAAGAAGCTTTCATAGAAACTTCTTGGTGATGTGTGAATTCATCTCATAGAGTTACACTTAGGTTTCCTGGAGCAGTCCATTAACACTGTCTTTGGGGAAACTGAGAAGGGCTTCTTTGGATCACATTGAGGCCTACGCTGATAAAGGAAATTTCATCCGTTCAAAACGTGAAAGAAGCTTTCTGAGAAACTTCTTTCTGATCTGTGAGTTCATCTCACAGAGTTACAACCTCTGCCTTAAGAAGAAGTTTGCTAACACTCTTCTCGTGTAATCTGCAAAGTGATATTTGGGAGCCTATAGGGGCCCATGGTGATAAAGGAAATGTCCTCACATAATAACTAAAGAGAAGCTTTCTGAGAAACTGCATTACCATGTGTGAATGCAACTCACAGAGTTACACGTTTCTCTTCAGTGATCAGTTTGTTAGCATAGTTTTCTGGAGATCTGCAATTAGATACTTCATAGAGCAATGAATATTACAGTGACAAAGGAAATATCCAGAGATGAAAACTAGAAAGAAGCTTTCATAGAAACTTCTTGGTGATGTGTGAATCATCTCACAGAGTTACACTTATGTTTCGTGGAGCAGTCCATTAACACTGTCTTTGGGGAAACTGAGAAGGGCTTCTTTGGATCACATTGAGCCCTACGCTGATAAAGGAAATTTCATCCGTTCAAAACGTGAAAGAAGCTTTCTGAGAAACTTCTTTCTGATCTGTGAGTTCATCTCACAGAGTTACAACCTCTGCCTCAAGAAGAAGTTTGTTAACACTCTTCTCGTGGAACCTGCAAAGTGATATTTGGGAGCCTATAGGGGCCCATGGTGATAAAGGAAATGTCCTCACATAATAACTAAAGAGAAGCATTCTGAGAAACTGCATTGCCATGTGTGAATGCAACTCACAGAGTTACACGTTTCTCTTCAGTGATCAGTTTGTTAACACAGTTTTCTGGAGATCTGCAATTAGATACTTCATAGCGCAATGAACATTACAGTGACAAAGGAAATATCCAGATGAAAACTGGAAAGAAGCTTTCTTAGAAACTTCTTGGTGATGTGTGAATTCCTCTCACAGAGTTACACTTATGTTTCGTGGAGCAGTCCATTAACACTGTCTTTGGGGAAACTGAGAAGGGCTTCTTTGGATCACATTGAGGCCTACGCTGATAAAGGAAATTTCATCCGTTCAAAACGTGAAAGAAGCTTTCTGAGAAACTTCTTTCTGATCTGTGAGTTCATCTCACAGAGTTACAATCTCTGCCTCAAGAAGCAGTTTGCTAACACTCTTTTCGTGGAATCTGCAAAGTGATATTTGGGAGCCTATAGGGGCCCATGGTGATAAAGGAAATATCCTCACATAATAACTAAAGAGAAGCTTTCTGGGAAACTGCATTGCCATGTGTGAATGCAACTCACAGAGTTACGCCATTGTTTTTTGCAGCCGTTTCTTAGGACTGTTTCCGTGGATTCCGAGAAGTGATATTTCAGATAGCTTTGAAGTATAGAAGGAAAAAGAAGTATCCTCCAAGAGAAAGCAGAACCAAGCTTTCTGAGAAACTGCTTTGTGATATGTGAATTCATTTCACAGTGTTCTATCACCCTTTCTTGGGGGAGTTTCCTAGCACTCATTTGAGGAATCTCAGATGTGATGTCTTGGATATCGTTGAATCGCATGCTGAATAAGGAACTATCCTCAGAGAAACCTGCAGAGAAGCCTTCTCAGAAACTTCTTTGTTGTGGGTGATTTCAGCCCACAGATGTCCATCATTGTTTCCACTGAGAAACTTGCTAGCAGAGTTTTCGCAGAATCTGCAATAGGACACACGGTGGCGCTCCAAGACCACAAATAACCTCGTCTAACTAAAGAAAGAAGCTTTCTGAGAAACCGCTTTGTGATGTGTGAATTCAACTCACTAAGTTGCAGCTGTATTTCGTGGGGCCGTGGCCTAGCCCTATTTGGGTGGAATCTGACAACAGATATTCCCGATCCCTTTGAAAACAATGGGGCCAATGGAAACATCTTCCAATAAAAATGAGAAAGAAGCTTACTGAGAAACTTCTTTCTGATCTGTGAGTTCATCTCACAGAGTTACAATCTCTGCCTCAAGAAGCAGTTTGCTAACACTCTTTTCGTGGAATCTGCAAAGTGATATTTGGGAGCCTATTGGGGCCCATGGTGATAAAGGAAATATCCTCACATAATAACTAAAGAGAAGCTTTCTGAGAAACTGCATTGCCATGTGTGAATGCAACTCACAGAGTTACACGTTTCTCTTCAGTGATCAGTTTGTTAACACAGTTTTCTGGAGATCTGCAATTAGATACTTCATAGCGCAATGAACATTACAGTGACAAAGGAAATATCCAGATGAAAACTGGAAAGAAGCTTTCTAAGAAACTTCTTGTTGATGTGTGAATTCATCTCACAGAGTTACACTTATGTTTCGTGGAACAGTCCATTAACACTGTCTTTGGGGAAACTGAGAAGGGCTTCTTTGGACCACATTGAGGCCTACGCTGATAAAGGAAATTTCATCCGTTCAAAACGTGAAAGAAGCTTTCTGAGAAACTTCTTTCTGATCTGTGAGTTCATCTCACAGAGTTACAACCTCTGCCTCAGAAGCAGTTTGCTAACACTCTTCTCGTCTAATCTGCAAAGTGATATTTGGGAGCCTATAGGGGCCCATGGTGATAAAGGAAATGTCCTCACATAATAACTAAAGAGAAGCATTCTGAGAAACTGCATTGCCATGTGTGAATGCAACTCACAGAGTTACACGTTTCTCTTCAGTGATTAGTTTGTTAGCATAGTTTTCTGGAGATCTGCAATTAGATACTTCATAGCGCAATGAACATTACAGTGACAAAGGAAATATCCAGAGATGAAAACTAGAAAGAAGCTTTCATAGAAACTTCTTGGTGATGTGTGAATTCATCTCATAGAGTTACACTTATGTTTCGTGGAGCAGTCCATTAACACTGTCTTTGGGGAAACTGAGAAGGGCTTCTTTGGATCACATTGAGGCCTACGCTGATAAAGGAAATTTCATCCGTTCAAAACGTGAAAGAAGCTTTCTGAGAAACTTCTTTCTGATCTGTGAGTTCATCTCACAGAGTTACAACCTCTGCCTCAAGAAGAAGTTTGTTAACACTCTTCTCGTGGAACCTGCAAAGTGATATTTGGGAGCCTATAGGGGCCCATGGTGATAAAGGAAATATCCTCACATAATAACTAAAGAGAAGCTTTCTGAGAAACTGCATTACCATGGGTGAATGCAACTCACAGAGTTACACGTTTCTCTTCAGTGATCAGTTTGTAAGCACAGTTTTCTGGAGATCTGCAATTAGATACTTCGTAGCGCAATGAACATTACAGTGACAAAGGAAATATCGACAGTGAAAACTAGAAGGAAGCTTTCTTAGAAACTTCTTGTTGATGTGTGAATTCATCTCACAGAGTTACACTTATGTTTCGTGGAGCATTCCATTAACACTGTCTTTGGGGAAACTGAGAAGAGCTTCTTTGGATCACATTGAGGCCTACGCTGATAAAGGAAATTTCATCCGTTCAAAACGTGAAAGAAGCTTTCTGAGAAACTTCTTTCTGATCTGTGAGTTCATCTCACAGAGTTACAACCTCTACCTCAAGAAGAAGTTTGCTAACACTCTTCTCGTCTAATCTGCAAAGTGATATTTGGGAGCCTATAGGGGCCCATGGTGATAAAGGAAATGTCCTCACATAATAACTAAAGAGAAGCTTTCTGAGAAACTGCATTGCCATGTGTGAATGCAACTCACTGAGTTACACGTTTTTCTTCAGTGATCAGTTTGTTAGCACAGTTTTCTGGAAATCTACAATTAGATACTTCATAGCGCAATGAACATTACAGTGACAAAGGAAATATCGACAGTGAAAACTAGAAGGAAGCTTTCTTAGAAACTTCTTGTTGATGTGTGAATTCATCTCACAGAGTTACACTTATGTTTCATGGAACAGTCCATTAACACTGTCTTTGGGGAAACTGAGAAGGGCTTCTTTGGACCACATTGAGGCCTACGCTGATAAAGGAAATTTCATCCGTTCAAAACGTGAAAGAAGCTTTCTGAGAAACTTCTTTCTGATCTGTGAGTTCATCTTACAGAGTTACAACCTCTGCCTTAAGAAGAAGTTTGCTAACACTCTTCTCGTCTAGTCTGCAAAGTGATATTTGGGAGCCTATAGGGGCCCATGGTGATAAAGGAAATGTCCTCACATAATAACTAAAGAGAAGCTTTCTGAGAAACTGCATTACCATGTGTGAATGCAACTCACAGAGTTACACGTTTCTCTTCAGTGATCAGTTTGTTAGCATAGTTTTCTGGAGATCTGCAATTAGATACTTCATAGAGCAATGAATATTACAGTGACAAAGGAAATATCCAGAGATGAAAACTAGAAAGAAGCTTTCATAGAAACTTCTTGGTGATGTGTGAATCATCTCACAGAGTTACACTTATGTTTCGTGGAGCAGTCCATTAACACTGTCTTTGGGGAAACTGAGAAGGGCTTCTTTGGATCACATTGAGGCCTACGCTGATAAAGGAAATTTCATCCGTTCAAAACGTGAAAGAAGCTTTCTGAGAAACTTCTTTCTGATCTGTGAGTTCATCTCACAGAGTTACAACCTCTGCCTCAAGAAGCAGTTTGCTAACACTCTTCTCGTCTAATCTGCAAAGTGATATTTGGGAGCCTATAGGGGCCCATGGTGATAAAGGAAATGTCCTCACATAATAACTAAAGAGAAGCATTCTGAGAAACTGCATTGCCATGTGTGAATGCAACTCACAGAGTTACACGTTTCTCTTCAGTGATCAGTTTGTAAGCACAGTTTTCTGGAGATCTGCAATTAGATACTTCATAGCGCAATGAACATTACAGTGACAAAGGAAATATCCAGATGAAAACTAGAAAGAAGCTTTCTTAGAAACTTCTTGGTGATGTGTGAATTCATCTCACAGGGTTACACTTATGTTTCGTGGTGCAGTCCATTAACACTGACTTTGGGGAAACTGAGAAGGGCTTCTTTGGACCACATTGAGGCCTACGCTGAGAAAGGAAATTTCATCCGTTCAAAACGTGAAAGAAGCTTTCTGAGTAACTTCTTTCTGATCTGTGAGTTCATCTCACAGTGTTCCAATCTCTGCCTCAAGAAGCAGTTTGCTAACACTCTTTTCGTGGAATCTGCAAAGTGATATTTGGGAGCCTATAGGGGCCCATGGTGATAAAGGAAATATCCTCACATAATAACTAAAGAGAAGCTTTCTGAGAAACTGCATTGCCATGTGTGAATGCAACTCACAGAGTTACGCCATTGTTTTTTGCAGCCGTTTCTTAGGACTGTTTCCGTGGATTCCGAGAAGTGATATTTCAGATAGCTTTGAAGAATAGAAGGAAAAAGAAATATCCTCCAAGAGAAAGCAGAACCAAGCTTTCTGAGAAACTGCTTTGTGATATGTGAATTCATTTCACAGTGTTCTATCACCCTTTCTCGGGGGTGTTTCCTAGCACTCATTTGAGGAATCTCAGATGTGATGTCTTGGATATCGTTGAATCGCATGCTGAATAAGGAACAATCCTCAGAGAAACCTGCAGAGACGCCTTCTCAGAAACTTCTTTGTTGTGGGTGATTTCAGCCCACAGATGTCCATCATTGTTTCCACTGAGAAACTTGCTAGGAGAGTTTTCGCAGAATCTGCAATAGGACACACGGTGGCGCTCCAAGACCACAAATAACTTCGTCTTACTAAAGAAAGAAGCTTTCTGAGAAACCGCTTTGTGATGTGTGAATTCAACTCACTAAGTTGCAGCTGTATTTCGTGGGGCAGTGGCCTAGCCCTATGTGTGTGGAATCTGAGAACAGATATTCCCGAACCCTTTGAAAACAATGGGGCCAAGGGAAACATCTTCCAATAAAAATGAGAAAGAAGCTTACTGAGAAACTTCTTTCTCATCTGTGAGTTCATCTCACAGAGTTACAATCTCTGCCTCAAGAAGCAGTTTGCTAACACTCTTTTCGTGGAATCTGCAAAGTGATATTTGGGAGCCTATTGGGGCCCATGGTGATAAAGGAAATGTCCTCACATAATAACTAAAGAGAAGCTTTCTGAGAAACTGCATTACCATGTGTGAATGCAACTCACAAAGTTACACGTTTCTCTTCAGTGATCAGTTTGTTAGCACAGTTTTCTGGAAATCTGCAATTAGATACTTCATAGCGCAATGAACATTACAGTGACAAAGGAAATATCCCCAGTGAAAACTAGAAGGAAGCTTTCTTAGAAACTTCTTGTTGATGTGTGAATTCATCTCACAGAGTTACACTTATGTTTCGTGGAACAGTCCATTAACACTGTCTTTGGGGAAACTGAGAAGGGCTTCTTTGGACCACAATGAGGCCTACGCTGATAAAGGAAATTTCATCCGTTCAAAACGTGAAAGAAGCTTTCTGAGAAACTTCTTTCTGATCTGTGAGTTCATCTCACCGAGTTCCAATCTCTGCCTCAAGAAGCAGTTTGCTAACACTCTTCTCGTGGAATCTGCAAGGTGATATTTGGGAGCCTATAGGGGCCCATGGTGATAAAGGAAATATCCTCACATAATAACTAAAGAGAAGCTTTCTGAGAAACTGCATTACCATGGGTGAATGCAACTCACAGAGTTACACGTTTCTCTTCAGTGATCAGTTTGTAAGCACAGTTTTCTGGAGATCTGCAATTAGATACTTCATAGCGCAATGAACATTACAGTGACAAAGGAAATATCCAGATGAAAACTAGAAAGAAGCTTTCTTAGAAACTTCTTGGTGATGTGTGAATTCATCTCACAGGGTTACACTTATGTTTCGTGGTGCAGTCCATTAACACTGACTTTGGGGAAACTGAGAAGGGCTTCTTTGGACCACATTGAGGCCTACACTGAGAAAGGAAATTTCATCCGTTCAAAACGTGAAAGAAGCTTTCTGAGTAACTTCTTTCTGATCTGTGAGTTCATCTCACAGTGTTCCAATCTCTGCCTCAAGAAGCAGTTTGCTAACACTCTTTTCGTGGAATCTGCAAAGTGATATTTGGGAGCCTATAGGGGCCCATGGTGATAAAGGAAATATCCTCACATAATAACTAAAGAGAAGCTTTCTGAGAAACTGCATTGCCATGTGTGAATGCAACTCACAGAGTTACGCCATTGTTTTTTGCAGCCGTTTCTTAGGACTGTTTCCGTGGATTCCGAGAAGTGATATTTCAGATAGCTTTGAAGAATAGAAGGAAAAAGAAATATCCTCCAAGAGAAAGCAGAACCAAGCTTTCTGAGAAACTGCTTTGTGATATGTGAATTCATTTCACAGTGTTCTATCACCCTTTCTCGGGGGTGTTTCCTAGCACTCATTTGAGGAATCTCAGATGTGATGTCTTGGATATCGTTGAATCGCATGCTGAATAAGGAACTATCCTCAGAGAAACCTGCAGAGACGCCTTCTCAGAAACTTCTTTGTTGTGGGTGATTTCAGCCCACAGATGTCCATCATTGTTTCCACTGAGAAACTTGCTAGGAGAGTTTTCGCAGAATCTGCAATAGGACACACGGTGGCGCTCCAAGACCACAAATAACTTCGTCTTACTAAAGAAAGAAGCTTTCTGAGAAACCGCTTTGTGATGTGTGAATTCAACTCACTAAGTTGCAGCTGTATTTCGTGGGGCCGTGGCCTAGCCCTATGTGTGTGGAATCTGAGAACAGATATTCCCGAACCCTTTGAAAACAATGGGGCCAAGGGAAACATCTTCCAATAAAAATGAGAAAGAAGCTTACTGAGAAACTTCTATCTGATCTGTGAGTTCATCTCACAGAGTTACAATCTCTGCCTCAAGAAGCGGTTTGCTAACACTCTTTTCGTGGAATCTGCAAAGTGATATTTGGGAGCCTATTGGGGCCCATGGTGATAAAGGAAATGTCCTCACATAATAACTAAAGAGAAGCTTTCTGAGAAACTGCATTACCATGTGTGAATGCAACTCACAAAGTTACACGTTTCTCTTCAGTGATCAGTTTGTTAGCACAGTTTTCTGGAAATCTGCAATTAGATACTTCATAGCGCAATGAACATTACTGTGACAAAGGAAATATCCACAGTGAAAACTAGAAGGAAGCTTTCTTAGAAACTTCTTGTTGATGTGTGAATTCATCTCACAGAGTTACACTTATGTTTCGTGGAACAGTCCATTAACACTGTCTTTGGGGAAACTGAGAAGGGCTTCTTTGGACCACATTGAGGCCTACGCTGATAAAGGAAATTTCATCCGTTCAAAACGTGAAAGAAGCTTTCTGAGAAACTTCTTTCTGATCTGTGAGTTCATCTCACCGAGTTCCAATCTCTGCCTCAAGAAGCAGTTTGCTAACACTCTTCTCGTGGAATCTGCAAGGTGATATTTGGGAGCCTATAGGGGCCCATGGTGATAAGGGAAATGTCCTCACATAATAACTAAAGAGAAGCTTTCTGAGAAACTGCATTACCATGTGTGAATGCAACTCACAAAGTTAGACGTTTCTCTTCGGTGATCAGTTTGTTAACACAGTTTTCTGGAGATCTGCAATTAGATACTTCATAGCGCAATGAACATTACAGTGACAAAGGAAATATCCAGATGAAAACTAGAAAGAAGCTTTCTTAGAAACTTCTTGGTGATGTGTGAATTCCTCTCACAGAGTTACAATTATGTTTCGTGGAGCAGTCCATTAACACTGTCTGTGGGGAAACTGAGAAGAGCTTCTTTGGATCACATTGAGGCCTACGCTGATAAAGGAAATTTCATCCGTTCAAAACGTGAAAGAAGCTTTCTGAGAAACTTCTTTCTGATCTGTGAGTTCATCTCACAGTGTTCCACGCTCTGCCTCAAGAAGCAGTTTGCTAACACTCTTTTCGTGGAATCTGCAAAGTGATATTTGGGAGCCTATAGGGGCCCATGGTGATAATGGAAATATCCTCACATAATAACTAAAGAGAAGCTTTCTGAGAAACTGCATTACCGTGTGTGAATGCAACTCACAAAGTTACACGTTTCTCTTCAGTTATCAGTTTGTTAGCACAGTTTTCTGGAAATCTGCAATTAGATACTTCATAGCGCAATGAACATTACAGTGACAAAGGAAATATCCACAGTGAAAACTAGAAGGAAGCTTTCTTAGAAACTTCTTGTTGATGTGTGAATTCATCTCACAGAGGTACACTTATGTTTCGTGGAACAGTCCATTAACACTGTCTTTGGGGAAACTGAGAAGGGCTTCTTTGGACCACATTGAGGCCTACGCTGATAAAGGAAATTTCATCCGTTCTAAACGTGAAAGAAGCTTTCTGAGAAACTTCTTTCTGATCTGTGAGTTCATCTCACAGAGTTACAACCTCTACCTCAAGAAGAAGTTTGCTAACACTCTTCTCGTCTAATCTGCAAAGTGATATTTGGGAGCCTATAGGGGCCCATGGTGATAAAGGAAATGTCCTCACATAATAACTAAAGAGAAGCTTTCTGAGAAACTGCATTGCCATGTGTGAATGCAACTCACAGAGTTACACGTTTCTCTTCAGTGATCAGTTTGTTAGCACAGTTTTCTGGAAATCTGCAATTAGATACTTCATAGCGCAATGAACATTACAGTGACAAAGGAAATATCCAGATGAAAACTAGAAAGAAGCTTTCTTAGAAACTTCTTGGTGATGTGTGAATTCATCTCACAGGGTTACACTTATGTTTCGTGGAGCAGTCCATTAACACTGTCTTTGGGGAAACTGAGAAGGGCTTCTTTGGCTCACATTGAGGCCTACGCTGAGAAAGGAAATTTCATCCGTTCAAAACGTGAAAGAAGCTTTCTGAGAAACTTCTTTCTGATCTGTGAGTTCATCTCACAGAGTTACAACCTCTGCCTCAAGAAGAAGTTTGCTAACACTCTTCTCGTCTAATCTGCAAAGTGATATTTGGGAGCCTACAGGGGCCCATGGTGATAAAGGAAATGTCCTCACATAATAACTAAAGAGAAGCTTTCTGAGAAACTGCATTGCCATGTGTGAATGCAACTCACAGAGTTACGCCATTGTTTTTTGCAGCCGTTTCTTAGGACTGTTTTCGTGGATTCCGAGAAGTGATATTTCAGATAGCTTTGAAGAATAGAAGGAAAAAGAAATATCCTCCAAGAGAAAGCAGAACCAAGCTTTCTGAGAAACTGCTTTGTGATATGTGAATTCATTTCACAGTGTTCTATCACCCTTTCTTGGGGGAGTTTCCTAGCACTCATTTGAGGAATCTCAGATGTGATGTCTTGGATATCGTTGAATCGCATGCTGAATAAGGAACTATCCTCAGAGAAACCTGCAGAGAAGCCTTCTCAGAAACTTCTTTGTTGTGGGTGATTTCAGCCCACAGATGTCCATCATTGTTTCCACTGAGAAACTTGCTAGCAGAGTTTTCGCAGAATCTGCAATAGGACACACGGTGGCGCTCCAAGACCACAAATAACCTCGTCTAACTAAAGAAAGAAGCTTTCTGAGAAACCGCTTTGTGATGTGTGAATTCAACTCACTAAGTTGCAGCTGTATTTCGTGGGGCCGTGGCCTAGCCCTATTTGTGTGGAATCTGAGAACAGATATTCCCGATCCCTTTGAAAACAATGGGGCCAATGGAAACATCTTCCAATAAAAATGAGAAAGAAGCTTACTGAGAAACTTCTTTCTGATCTGTGAGTTCATCTCACAGAGTTACAACCTCTGCCTCTAGAAGAAGTTTGCTGACACTCTTCTCGTGGAATCTGCAAAGTGATATTTGGGAGCCTATAGGGGCCCATGGTGATAAAGGAAATATCCTCACTAATAACCAACGAGAAGCTTTCTGAGAAACTGCATTGCCATGTGTGAATGCAACTCACAGAGTTACACGTTTCTCTTCAGTGATCAGTTTGTTAGCACAGTTTTCTGGAAATCTGCAATTAGATACTTCATAGCGCAATGAACATTACAGTGACAAAGGAAATATCGACAGTGAAAACTAGAAGGAAGCTTTCTTAGAAACTTCTTGTTGATGTGTGAATTCATCTCACAGAGTTACACTTATGTTTCGTGGAACAGTCCATTCACACTGTCTTTGGGGAAACTGAGAAGGGCTTCTTTGGACCACATTGAGGCCTACGCTGATAAAGGAAATTTCATCCGTTCAAAACGTGAAAGAAGCTTTCTGAGAAACTTCTTTCTGATCTGTGAGTTCATCTCACAGAGTTACAACCTCTGCCTCAAGAAGAAGTTTGCTAACACTCTTCTCGTCTAATCTGCAAAGTGATATTTGGGAGCCTATAGGGGCCCATGGTGATAAAGGAAATGTCCTCACATAATAACTAAAGAGAAGCTTTCTGAGAAACTGCATTACCATGTGTGAATGCAACTCACAAAGTTACACGTTTCTCTTCAGTGATCAGTTTGTTAACACAGTTTTCTGGAGATCTGCAATTAGATACTTCATAGCGCAATGAACATTACAGTGACAAAGGAAATATCCAGATGAAAACTAGAAAGAAGCTTTCTTAGAAACTTCTTGGTGATGTGTGAATTCCTCTCACAGAGTTACACTTATGTTTCGTGGAGCAGTCCATTAACACTGTCTTTGGGGAAACTGAGAAGGGCTTCTTTGGATCACATTGAGGCCTACGCTGATAAAGGAAATTTCATCCGTTCAAAACGTGAAAGAAGCTTTCTGAGAAACTTCTTTCTGATCTGTGAGTTCATCTCACAGAGTTACAATCTCTGCCTCAAGAAGCAGTTTGATAACACTCTTTTCGTGGAATCTGCAAAGTGATATTTGGGAGCCTATAGGGGCCCATGGTGATAAAGGAAATATCCTCACATAATAACTAAAGAGAAGCTTTCTGAGAAACTGCATTGCCATGTGTGAATGCAACTCACAGAGTTACGCCATTGTTTTTTGCAGCCGTTTCTTAGGACTGTTTCCGTGGATTCCGAGAAGTGATATTTCAGATAGCTTTGAAGAATAGAAGGAAAAAGAAATATCCTCCAAGAGAAAGCAGAACCAAGCTTTCTGAGAAACTGCTTTGTGATATGTGAATTCATTTCACAGTGTTCTATCACCCTTTCTTGGGGGAGTTTCCTAGCACTCATTTGAGGAATCTCAGATGTGATGTCTTGGATATCGTTGAATCGCATGCTGAATAAGGAACTATCCTCAGAGAAACCTGCAGAGAAGCCTTCTCAGAAACTTCTTTGTTGTGGGTGATTTCAGCCCACAGATGTCCATCATTGTTTCCACTGAGAAACTTGCTAGCAGAGTTTTCGCAGAATCTGCAATAGGACACACGGTGGCGCTCCAAGACCACAAATAACCTCGTCTAACTAAAGAAAGAAGCTTTCTGAGAAACCGCTTTGTGATGTGTGAATTCAACTCACTAAGTTGCAGCTGTATTTCGTGGGGCCGTGGCCTAGCCCTATTTGTGTGGAATCTGAGAACAGATTTTCCCGATCCCTTTGAAAACAATGGGGCCAATGGAAACATCTTCCAATAAAAATGAGAAAGAAGCTTACTGAGAAACTTCTTTCTGATCTGTGAATTCATCTCACAGAGTTACAATCTCTGCCTCAAGAAGCAGTTTGCTAACACTCTTTTCGTGGAATCTGCAAAGTGATATTTGGGAGCCTATTGGGGCCCATGGTGATAAAGGAAATATCCTCACATAATAACTAAAGAGAAGCTTTCTGAGAAACTGCATTGCCATGTGTGAATGCAACTCACAGAGTTACACGTTTCTCTTCAGTGATCAGTTTCTTAGCACAGTTTTCTGGAGATCTGCAATTAGATACTTCATAGCGCAATGAACATTACAGTGACAAAGGAAATATCCAGATGAAAACTAGAAAGAAGCTTTCTTAGAAACTTCTTGGTGATGTGTGAATTCATCTCACAGAGTTACACTTATGTTTCGTGGAGCAGTCCATTAACACTGTCTTTGGGGAAACTGAGAAGGGCTTCTTTGGATCACATTGAGGCCTACGCTGATAAAGGAAATTTCATCCGTTCAAAACGTGAAAGAAACTTTCTGAGAAACTTCTTTCTGATCTGTGAGTTCATCTCACAGAGTTACAATCTCTGCCTCAAGAAGCAGTTTGCTAACACTCTTTTCGTGGAATCTGCAAAGTGATATTAGGCAGCCTATTGGGGCCCATGGTGATAAAGGAAATATCCTCACATAATAACTAAAGAGAAGCATTCTGAGAAACTGCATTGCCATGTGTGAATGCAACTCACAGAGTTACACGTTTCTCTTCAGTGATTAGTTTGTTAGCATAGTTTTCTGGAGATCTGCAATTAGATACTTCATAGCGCAATGAACATTACAGTGACAAAGGAAATATCCAGAGATGAAAACTAGAAAGAAGCTTTCATAGAAACTTCTTGGTGATGTGTGAATTCATCTCATAGAGTTACACTTATGTTTCGTGGAGCAGTCCATTAACACTGTCTTTGGGGAAACTGAGAAGGGCTTCTTTGGATCACATTGAGGCCTAGGCTGATAAAGGAAATTTCATCCGTTCAAAACGTGAAAGAAGCTTTCTGAGAAACTTCTTTCTGATCTGTGAGTTCATCTCACAGAGTTACAACCTCTGCCTCAAGAAGAAGTTTGCTAACACTCTTCTCGTGGAACCTGCAAAGTGATATTTGGGAGCCTATTGGGGCCCATGGTGATAAAGGAAATATCCTCACATAATAACTAAAGAGAAGCTTTCTGAGAAACTGCATTACCATGGGTGAATGCAACTCACAGAGTTACACGTTTCTCTTCAGTGATCAGTTTGTAAGCACAGTTTTCTGGAGATCTGCAATTAGATACTTCATAGCGCAATGAACATTACAGTGACAAAGGGAATATCGACAGTGAAAACTAGAAGGAAGCTTTCTTAGAAACTTCTTGTTGATGTGTGAATTCATCTCACAGAGTTACACTTATGTTTCGTGCAGCAGTCCATTAACACTGTCTTTGGGGAAACTGAGAAGAGCTTCTTTGGATCACATTGAGGCCTACGCTGATAAAGGAAATTTCATCCGTTCAAAACGTGAAAGAAGCTTTCTGAGAAACTTCTTTCTGATCTGTGAGTTCATCTCACAGAGTTACAACCTCTACCTCAAGAAGAAGTTTGCTAACACTCTTCTCGTCTAATCTGCAAAGTGATATTTGGGAGCCTATAGGGGCCCATGGTGATAAAGGAAATGTCCTCACATAATAACTAAAGAGAAGCTTTCTGAGAAACTGCATTGCCATGTGTGAATGCAACTCACTGAGTTACACGTTTCTCTTCAGTGATCAGTTTGTTAGCACAGTTTTCTGGAAATCTGCAATTAGATACTTCATAGCGCAATGAACATTACAGTGACAAAGGAAATATCGACAGTGAAAACTAGAAGGAAGCTTTCTTAGAAACTTCTTGTTGATGTGTGAATTCATCTCACAGAGTTACACTTATGTTTCGTGGAACAGTCCATTAACACTGTCTTTGGGGAAACTGAGAAGGGCTTCTTTGGACCACATTGAGGCCTACGCTGATAAAGGAAATTTCATCCGTTCAAAACGTGAAAGAAGCTTTCTGAGAAACTTCTTTCTGATCTGTGAGTTCATCTCACAGAGTTACAACCTCTGCCTCAAGAAGAAGTTTGCTAACACTCTTCTCGTCTAATCTGCAAAGTAATATTTGGGAGCCTATAGGGGCCCATGGTGATAAAGGAAATGTCCTCACATAATAACTAAAGAGAAGCTTTCTGAGAAACTGCATTACCATCTGTGAATGCAACTCACAAAGTTACACGTTTCTCTTCAGTGATCAGTTTGTTAACACAGTTTTCTGGAGATCTGCAATTAGATACTTCATAGCGCAATGAACATTACAGTGACAAAGGAAATATCCAGATGAAAACTAGAAAGAAGCTTTCTTAGAAACTTCTTGGTGATGTGTGAATTCCTCTCACAGAGTTACACTTATGTTTCGTGGAGCAGTCCATTAACACTGTCTTTGGGGAAACTGAGAAGGGCTTCTTTGGATCACATTGAGGCCTAAACTGATAAAGGAAATTTCATCCGTTCAAAACGTGAAAGAAGCTTTCTGAGAAACTTCTTTCTGATCTGTGAGTTCATCTCACAGAGTTACAATCTCTGCCTCAAGAAGCAGTTTGATAACACTCTTTTCGTGGAATCTGCAAAGTGATATTTGGGAGCCTATAGGGGCCCATGGTGATAAAGGAAATATCCTCACATAATAACTAAAGAGAAGCTTTCTGAGAAACTGCATTGCCATGTGTGAATGCAACTCACAGAGTTACGCCATTGTTTTTTGCAGCCGTTTCTTAGGACTGTTTCCGTGGATTCCGAGAAGTGATATTTCAGATAGCTTTGAAGAATAGAAGGAAAAAGAAATATCCTCCAAGAGAAAGCAGAACCAAGCTTTCTGAGAAACTGCTTTGTGATATGTGAATTCATTTCACAGTGTTCTATCACCCTTTCTTGGGGGAGTTTCCTAGCACTCATTTGAGGAATCTCAGATGTGATGTCTTGGATATCGTTGAATCGCATGCTGAATAAGGAACTATCCTCAGAGAAACCTGCAGAGAAGCCTTCTCAGAAACTTCTTTGTTGTGGGTGATTTCAGCCCACAGATGTCCATCATTGTTTCCACTGAGAAACTTGCTAGCAGAGTTTTCGTAGAATCTGCAATAGGACACACGGTGGCGCTCCAAGACCACAAATAACCTCGTCTAACTAAAGAAAGAAGCTTTCTGAGAAACCGCTTTGTGATGTGTGAATTCAACTCACTAAGTTGCAGCTGTATTTCGTGGGGCCGTGGCCTAGCCCTATTTGTGTGGAATCTGAGAACAGATATTCCCGATCCCTTTGAAAACAATCGGGCCAATGGAAACATCTTCCAATAAAAATGAGAAAGAAGCTTACTGAGAAACTTCTTTCTGATCTGTGAATTCATCTCACAGAGTTACAATCTCTGCCTCAAGAAGCAGTTTGCTAACACTCTTTTCGTGGAATCTGCAAAGTGATATTTGGGAGCCTATTGGGGCCCATGGTGATAAAGGAAATATCCTCACATAATAACTAAAGAGAAGCTTTCTGAGAAACTGCATTGCCATGTGTGAATGCAACTCACAGAGTTACACGTTTCTCTTCAGTGATCAGTTTCTTAGCACAGTTTTCTGGAGATCTGCAATTAGATACTTCATAGCGCAATGAACATTACAGTGACAAAGGAAATATCCAGATGAAAACTAGAAAGAAGCTTTCTTAGAAACTTCTTGGTGACGTG
Organism: Rhinopithecus roxellana; assembly: GCF_007565055.1. Lineage (NCBI taxonomy): Eukaryota > Metazoa > Chordata > Mammalia > Primates > Cercopithecidae > Rhinopithecus > Rhinopithecus roxellana. Next base: position 102,602,113 of record NC_044552.1, on the reverse strand, counting down.
TGAATTCATCTCACAGAGTTACACTTATGTTTCGTGGAGCAGTCCATTAACACTGTCTTTGGGGAAACTGAGAAGGGCTTCTTTGGATCACATTGAGGCCTACGCTGATAAAGGAAATTTCATCCGTTCAAAACGTGAAAGAAACTTTCTGAGAAACTTCTTTCTGATCTGTGAGTTCATCTCACAGAGTTACAATCTCTGCCTCAAGAAGCAGTTTGCTAACACTCTTTTCGTGGAATCTGCAAAGTGATATTAGGCAGCCTATTGGGGCCCATGGTGATAAACGAAATATCCTCACATAATAACTAAAGAGAAGCATTCTGAGAAACTGCATTGCCATGTGTGAATGCAACTCACAGAGTTACACGTTTCTCTTCAGTGATTAGTTTGTTAGCATAGTTTTCTGGAGATCTGCAATTAGATACTTCATAGCGCAATGAACATTACAGTGACAAAGGAAATATCCAGAGATGAAAACTAGAAAGAAGCTTTCATAGAAACTTCTTGGTGATGTGTGAATTCATCTCATAGAGTTACACTTATGTTTCGTGGAGCAGTCCATTAACACTGTCTTTGGGGAAACTGAGAAGGGCTTCTTTGGATCACATTGAGGCCTACGCTGATAAAGGAAATTTCATCCGTTCAAAACGTGAAAGAAGCTTTCTGAGAAACTTCTTTCTGATCTGTGAGTTCATCTCACAGAGTTACAACCTCTGCCTCAAGAAGAAGTTTGCTAACACTCTTCTCGTGGAACCTGCAAAGTGATATTTGGGAGCCTATTGGGGCCCATGGTGATAAAGGAAATATCCTCACATAATAACTAAAGAGAAGCTTTCTGAGAAACTGCATTACCATGGGTGAATGCAACTCACAGAGTTACACGTTTCTCTTCAGTGATCAGTTTGTAAGCACAGTTTTCTGGAGATCTGCAATTAGATACTTCATAGCGCAATGAACATTACAGTGACAAAGGGAATATCGACAGTGAAAACTAGAAGGAAGCTTTCTTAGAAACTTCTTGTTGATGTGTGAATTCATCTCACAGAGTTACACTTATGTTTCGTGCAGCAGTCCATTAACACTGTCTTTGGGGAAACTGAGAAGAGCTTCTTTGGATCACATTGAGGCCTACGCTGATAAAGGAAATTTCATCCGTTCAAAACGTGAAAGAAGCTTTCTGAGAAACTTCTTTCTGATCTGTGAGTTCATCTCACAGAGTTACAACCTCTACCTCAAGAAGAAGTTTGCTAACACTCTTCTCGTCTAATCTGCAAAGTGATATTTGGGAGCCTATAGGGGCCCATGGTGATAAAGGAAATGTCCTCACATAATAACTAAAGAGAAGCTTTCTGAGAAACTGCATTGCCATGTGTGAATGCAACTCACTGAGTTACACGTTTCTCTTCAGTGATCAGTTTGTTAGCACAGTTTTCTGGAAATCTGCAATTAGATACTTCATAGCGCAATGAACATTACAGTGACAAAGGAAATATCGACAGTGAAAACTAGAAGGAAGCTTTCTTAGAAACTTCTTGTTGATGTGTGAATTCATCTCACAGAGTTACACTTATGTTTCGTGGAACAGTCCATTAACACTGTCTTTGGGCAAACTGAGAAGGGCTTCTTTGGACCACATTGAGGCCTACGCTGATAAAGGAAATTTCATCCGTTCAAAACGTGAAAGAAGCTTTCTGAGAAACTTCTTTCTGATCTGTGAGTTCATCTCACAGAGTTACAACCTCTTCCTCAGGAAGAAGTTTGCTAACACTCTTCTCGTCTAATCTGCAAAGTAATATTTGGGAGCCTATAGGGGCCCATGGTGATAAAGGAAATGTCCTCACATAATAACTAAAGAGAAGCTTTCTGAGAAACTGCATTACCATCTGTGAATGCAACTCACAAAGTTACACGTTTCTCTTCAGTGATCAGTTTGTTAACACAGTTTTCTGGAGATCTGCAATTAGATACTTCATAGCGCAATGAACATTACAGTGACAAAGGAAATATCCAGATGAAAACTAGAAAGAAGCTTTCTTAGAAACTTCTTGGTGATGTGTGAATTCCTCTCACAGAGTTACACTTATGTTTCGTGGAGCAGTCCATTAACACTGTCTTTGGGGAAACTGAGAAGGGCTTCTTTGGATCACATTGAGGCCTAAACTGATAAAGGAAATTTCATCCGTTCAAAACGTGAAAGAAGCTTTCTGAGAAACTTCTTTCTAATCTGTGAGTTCATCTCACAGAGTTACAATTTCTGCCTCAAGAAGCAGTTTGATAACACTCTTTTCGTGGAATCTGCAAAGTGATATTTGGGAGCCTATAGGGGCCCATGGTGATAAAGGAAATATCCTCACATAATAACTAAAGAGAAGCTTTCTGAGAAACTGCATTGCCATGTGTGAATGCAACTCACAGAGTTACGCCATTGTTTTTTGCAGCCGTTTCTTAGGACTGTTTCCGTGGATTCCGAGAAGTGATATTTCAGATAGCTTTGAAGAATAGAAGGAAAAAGAAATATCCTCCAAGAGAAAGCAGAACCAAGCTTTCTGAGAAACTGCTTTGTGATATGTGAATTCATTTCACAGTGTTCTATCACCCTTTCTTGGGGGAGTTTCCTAGCACTCATTTGAGGAATCTCAGATGTGATGTCTTGGATATCGTTGAATCGCATGCTGAATAAGGAACTATCCTCAGAGAAACCTGCAGAGAAGCCTTCTCAGAAACTTCTTTGTTGTGGGTGATTTCAGCCCACAGATGTCCATCATTGTTTCCACTGAGAAACTTGCTAGGAGAGTTTTCGCAGAATCTGCAATAGGACACACGGTGGCGCTCCAAGACCACAGATAATCTCGTCTAACTAAAGAAAGAAGCTTTCTGAGAAACCGCTTTGTGATGTGTGAATTCAACTCACTAAGTTGCAGCTGTATTTCGTGGGGCCGTGGCCTAGCCCTATTTGTGTGGAATCTGAGAACAGATATTCCCGATCCCTTTGAAAACAATGGGGCCAATGGAAACATCTTCCAATAAAAATGAGAAAGAAGCTTACTGAGAAACTTCTTTCTGATCTGTGAATTCATCTCACAGAGTTACAATCTCTGCCTCAAGAAGCAGTTTGCTAACACTCTTTTCGTGGAATCTGCAAAGTGATATTTGGGAGCCTATTGGGGCCCATGGTGATAAAGGAAATATCCTCACATAATAACTAAAGAGAAGCTTTCTGAGAAACTGCATTGCCATGTGTGAATGCAACTCACAGAGTTACACGTTTCTCTTCAGTGATCAGTTTCTTAGCACAGTTTTCTGGAGATCTGCAATTAGATACTTCATAGCGCAATGAACATTACAGTGACAAAGGAAATATCCAGATGAAAACTAGAAAGAAGCTTTCTTAGAAACTTCTTGGTGATGTGTGAATTCATCTCACAGAGTTACACTTATGTTTCGTGGAGCAGTCCATTAACACTGTCTTTGGGGAAACTGAGAAGGGCTTCTTTGGATCACATTGAGGCCTACGCTGATAAAGGAAATTTCATCCGTTCAAAACGTGAAAGAAACTTTCTGAGAAACTTCTTTCTGATCTGTGAGTTCATCTCACAGAGTTACAATCTCTGCCTCAAGAAGCAGTTTGCTAACACTCTTTTCGTGGAATCTGCAAAGTGATATTAGGCAGCCTATTGGGGCCCATGGTGATAAAGGAAATATCCTCACATAATAACTAAAGAGAAGCATTCTGAGAAACTGCATTGCCATGTGTGAATGCAACTCACAGAGTTACACGTTTCTCTTCAGTGATTAGTTTGTTAGCATAGTTTTCTGGAGATCTGCAATTAGATACTTCATAGCGCAATGAACATTACAGTGACAAAGGAAATATCCAGAGATGAAAACTAGAAAGAAGCTTTCATAGAAACTTCTTGGTGATGTGTGAATTCATCTCATAGAGTTACACTTATGTTTCGTGGAGCAGTCCATTAACACTGTCTTTGGGGAAACTGAGAAGGGCTTCTTTGGATCACATTGAGGCCTACGCTGATAAAGGAAATTTCATCCGTTCAAAACGTGAAAGAAGCTTTCTGAGAAACTTCTTTCTGATCTGTGAGTTCATCTCACAGAGTTACAACCTCTGCCTCAAGAAGAAGTTTGCTAACACTCTTCTCGTGGAACCTGCAAAGTGATATTTGGGAGCCTATTGGGGCCCATGGTGATAAAGGAAATATCCTCACATAATAACTAAAGAGAAGCTTTCTGAGAAACTGCATTACCATGGGTGAATGCAACTCACAGAGTTACACGTTTCTCTTCAGTGATCAGTTTGTAAGCACAGTTTTCTGGAGATCTGCAATTAGATACTTCATAGCGCAATGAACATTACAGTGACAAAGGGAATATCGACAGTGAAAACTAGAAGGAAGCTTTCTTAGAAACTTCTTGTTGATGTGTGAATTCATCTCACAGAGTTACACTTATGTTTCGTGCAGCAGTCCATTAACACTGTCTTTGGGGAAACTGAGAAGAGCTTCTTTGGATCACATTGAGGCCTACGCTGATAAAGGAAATTTCATCCGTTCAAAACGTGAAAGAAGCTTTCTGAGAAACTTCTTTCTGATCTGTGAGTTCATCTCACAGAGTTACAACCTCTACCTCAAGAAGAAGTTTGCTAACACTCTTCTCGTCTAATCTGCAAAGTGATATTTGGGAGCCTATAGGGGCCCATGGTGATAAAGGAAATGTCCTCACATAATAACTAAAGAGAAGCTTTCTGAGAAACTGCATTGCCATGTGTGAATGCAACTCACTGAGTTACACGTTTCTCTTCAGTGATCAGTTTGTTAGCACAGTTTTCTGGAAATCTGCAATTAGATACTTCATAGCGCAATGAACATTACAGTGACAAAGGAAATATCGACAGTGAAAACTAGAAGGAAGCTTTCTTAGAAACTTCTTGTTGATGTGTGAATTCATCTCACAGAGTTACACTTATGTTTCGTGGAACAGTCCATTAACACTGTCTTTGGGCAAACTGAGAAGGGCTTCTTTGGACCACATTGAGGCCTACGCTGATAAAGGAAATTTCATCCGTTCAAAACGTGAAAGAAGCTTTCTGAGAAACTTCTTTCTGATCTGTGAGTTCATCTCACAGAGTTACAACCTCTTCCTCAGGAAGAAGTTTGCTAACACTCTTCTCGTCTAATCTGCAAAGTAATATTTGGGAGCCTATAGGGGCCCATGGTGATAAAGGAAATGTCCTCACATAATAACTAAAGAGAAGCTTTCTGAGAAACTGCATTACCATCTGTGAATGCAACTCACAAAGTTACACGTTTCTCTTCAGTGATCAGTTTGTTAACACAGTTTTCTGGAGATCTGCAATTAGATACTTCATAGCGCAATGAACATTACAGTGACAAAGGAAATATCCAGATGAAAACTAGAAAGAAGCTTTCTTAGAAACTTCTTGGTGATGTGTGAATTCCTCTCACAGAGTTACACTTATGTTTCGTGGAGCAGTCCATTAACACTGTCTTTGGGGAAACTGAGAAGGGCTTCTTTGGATCACATTGAGGCCTAAACTGATAAAGGAAATTTCATCCGTTCAAAACGTGAAAGAAGCTTTCTGAGAAACTTCTTTCTAATCTGTGAGTTCATCTCACAGAGTTACAATTTCTGCCTCAAGAAGCAGTTTGATAACACTCTTTTCGTGGAATCTGCAAAGTGATATTTGGGAGCCTATAGGGGCCCATGGTGATAAAGGAAATATCCTCACATAATAACTAAAGAGAAGCTTTCTGAGAAACTGCATTGCCATGTGTGAATGCAACTCACAGAGTTACGCCATTGTTTTTTGCAGCCGTTTCTTAGGACTGTTTCCGTGGATTCCGAGAAGTGATATTTCAGATAGCTTTGAAGAATAGAAGGAAAAAGAAATATCCTCCAAGAGAAAGCAGAACCAAGCTTTCTGAGAAACTGCTTTGTGATATGTGAATTCATTTCACAGTGTTCTATCACCCTTTCTTGGGGGAGTTTCCTAGCACTCATTTGAGGAATCTCAGATGTGATGTCTTGGATATCGTTGAATCGCATGCTGAATAAGGAACTATCCTCAGAGAAACCTGCAGAGAAGCCTTCTCAGAAACTTCTTTGTTGTGGGTGATTTCAGCCCACAGATGTCCATCATTGTTTCCACTGAGAAACTTGCTAGGAGAGTTTTCGCAGAATCTGCAATAGGACACACGGTGGCGCTCCAAGACCACAGATAATCTCGTCTAACTAAAGAAAGAAGCTTTCTGAGAAACCGCTTTGTGATGTGTGAATTCAACTCACTAAGTTGCAGCTGTATTTCGTGGGGCCGTGGCCTAGCCCTATTTGTGTGGAATCTGAGAACAGATATTCCCGATCCCTTTGAAAACAATGGGGCCAATGGAAACATCTTCCAATAAAAATGAGAAAGAAGCTTACTGAGAAACTTCTTTCTGATCTGTGAATTCATCTCACAGAGTTACAATCTCTGCCTCAAGAAGCAGTTTGCTAACACTCTTTTCGTGGAATCTGCAAAGTGATATTTGGGAGCCTATTGGGGCCCATGGTGATAAAGGAAATATCCTCACATAATAACTAAAGAGAAGCTTTCTGAGAAACTGCATTGCCATGTGTGAATGCAACTCACAGAGTTACACGTTTCTCTTCAGTGATCAGTTTCTTAGCACAGTTTTCTGGAGATCTGCAATTAGATACTTCATAGCGCAATGAACATTACAGTGACAAAGGAAATATCCAGATGAAAACTAGAAAGAAGCTTTCTTAGAAACTTCTTGGTGATGTGTGAATTCATCTCACAGAGTTACACTTATGTTTCGTGGAGCAGTCCATTAACACTGTCTTTGGGGAAACTGAGAAGGGCTTCTTTGGATCACATTGAGGCCTACGCTGATAAAGGAAATTTCATCCGTTCAAAACGTGAAAGAAACTTTCTGAGAAACTTCTTTCTGATCTGTGAGTTCATCTCACAGAGTTACAATCTCTGCCTCAAGAAGCAGTTTGCTAACACTCTTTTCGTGGAATCTGCAAAGTGATATTAGGCAGCCTATTGGGGCCCATGGTGATAAAGGAAATATCCTCACATAATAACTAAAGAGAAGCATTCTGAGAAACTGCATTGCCATGTGTGAATGCAACTCACAGAGTTACACGTTTCTCTTCAGTGATTAGTTTGTTAGCATAGTTTTCTGGAGATCTGCAATTAGATACTTCATAGCGCAATGAACATTACAGTGACAAAGGAAATATCCAGAGATGAAAACTAGAAAGAAGCTTTCATAGAAACTTCTTGGTGATGTGTGAATTCATCTCATAGAGTTACACTTATGTTTCGTGGAGCAGTCCATTAACACTGTCTTTGGGGAAACTGAGAAGGGCTTCTTTGGATCACATTGAGGCCTACGCTGATAAAGGAAATTTCATCCGTTCAAAACGTGAAAGAAGCTTTCTGAGAAACTTCTTTCTGATCTGTGAGTTCATCTCACAGAGTTACAACCTCTGCCTCAAGAAGAAGTTTGCTAACACTCTTCTCGTGGAACCTGCAAAGTGATATTTGGGAGCCTATTGGGGCCCATGGTGATAAAGGAAATATCCTCACATAATAACTAAAGAGAAGCTTTCTGAGAAACTGCATTACCATGGGTGAATGCAACTCACAGAGTTACACGTTTCTCTTCAGTGATCAGTTTGTAAGCACAGTTTTCTGGAGATCTGCAATTAGATACTTCATAGCGCAATGAACATTACAGTGACAAAGGGAATATCGACAGTGAAAACTAGAAGGAAGCTTTCTTAGAAACTTCTTGTTGATGTGTGAATTCATCTCACAGAGTTACACTTATGTTTCGTGCAGCAGTCCATTAACACTGTCTTTGGGGAAACTGAGAAGAGCTTCTTTGGATCACATTGAGGCCTACGCTGATAAAGGAAATTTCATCCGTTCAAAACGTGAAAGAAGCTTTCTGAGAAACTTCTTTCTGATCTGTGAGTTCATCTCACAGAGTTACAACCTCTACCTCAAGAAGAAGTTTGCTAACACTCTTCTCGTCTAATCTGCAAAGTGATATTTGGGAGCCTATAGGGGCCCATGGTGATAAAGGAAATGTCCTCACATAATAACTAAAGAGAAGCTTTCTGAGAAACTGCATTGCCATGTGTGAATGCAACTCACTGAGTTACACGTTTCTCTTCAGTGATCAGTTTGTTAGCACAGTTTTCTGGAAATCTGCAATTAGATACTTCATAGCGCAATGAACATTACAGTGACAAAGGAAATATCGACAGTGAAAACTAGAAGGAAGCTTTCTTAGAAACTTCTTGTTGATGTGTGAATTCATCTCACAGAGTTACACTTATGTTTCGTGGAACAGTCCATTAACACTGTCTTTGGGCAAACTGAGAAGGGCTTCTTTGGACCACATTGAGGCCTACGCTGATAAAGGAAATTTCATCCGTTCAAAACGTGAAAGAAGCTTTCTGAGAAACTTCTTTCTGATCTGTGAGTTCATCTCACAGAGTTACAACCTCTTCCTCAGGAAGAAGTTTGCTAACACTCTTCTCGTCTAATCTGCAAAGTAATATTTGGGAGCCTATAGGGGCCCATGGTGATAAAGGAAATGTCCTCACATAATAACTAAAGAGAAGCTTTCTGAGAAACTGCATTACCATCTGTGAATGCAACTCACAAAGTTACACGTTTCTCTTCAGTGATCAGTTTGTTAACACAGTTTTCTGGAGATCTGCAATTAGATACTTCATAGCGCAATGAACATTACAGTGACAAAGGAAATATCCAGATGAAAACTAGAAAGAAGCTTTCTTAGAAACTTCTTGGTGATGTGTGAATTCCTCTCACAGAGTTACACTTATGTTTCGTGGAGCAGTCCATTAACACTGTCTTTGGGGAAACTGAGAAGGGCTTCTTTGGATCACATTGAGGCCTAAACTGATAAAGGAAATTTCATCCGTTCAAAACGTGAAAGAAGCTTTCTGAGAAACTTCTTTCTAATCTGTGAGTTCATCTCACAGAGTTACAATTTCTGCCTCAAGAAGCAGTTTGATAACACTCTTTTCGTGGAATCTGCAAAGTGATATTTGGGAGCCTATAGGGGCCCATGGTGATAAAGGAAATATCCTCACATAATAACTAAAGAGAAGCTTTCTGAGAAACTGCATTGCCATGTGTGAATGCAACTCACAGAGTTACGCCATTGTTTTTTGCAGCCGTTTCTTAGGACTGTTTCCGTGGATTCCGAGAAGTGATATTTCAGATAGCTTTGAAGAATAGAAGGAAAAAGAAATATCCTCCAAGAGAAAGCAGAACCAAGCTTTCTGAGAAACTGCTTTGTGATATGTGAATTCATTTCACAGTGTTCTATCACCCTTTCTTGGGGGAGTTTCCTAGCACTCATTTGAGGAATCTCAGATGTGATGTCTTGGATATCGTTGAATCGCATGCTGAATAAGGAACTATCCTCAGAGAAACCTGCAGAGAAGCCTTCTCAGAAACTTCTTTGTTGTGGGTGATTTCAGCCCACAGATGTCCATCATTGTTTCCACTGAGAAACTTGCTAGCAGAGTTGTCGCAGAATCTGCAATAGGACACACGGTGGCGCTCCAAGACCACAAATAACCTCGTCTAACTAAAGAAAGAAGCTTTCTGAGAAACCGCTTTGTGATGTGTGAATTCAACTCACTAAGTTGCAGCTGTATTTCGTGGGGCCGTGGCCTAGCCCTATTTGTGTGGAATCTGAGAACAGATATTCCCGATCCCTTTGAAAACAATGGGGCCAATGGAAACATCTTCCAATAAAAATGAGAAAGAAGCTTACTGAGAAACTTCTTTCTGATCTGTGAATTCATCTCACAGAGTTACAATCTCTGCCTCAAGAAGCAGTTTGCTAACACTCTTTTCGTGGAATCTGCAAAGTGATATTTGGGAGCCTATTGGGGCCCATGGTGATAAAGGAAATATCCTCACATAATAACTAAAGAGAAGCTTTCTGAGAAACTGCATTGCCATGTGTGAATGCAACTCACAGAGTTACACGTTTCTCTTCAGTGATCAGTTTCTTAGCACAGTTTTCTGGAGATCTGCAATTAGATACTTCATAGCGCAATGAACATTACAGTGACAAAGGAAATATCCAGATGAAAACTAGAAAGAAGCTTTCTTAGAAACTTCTTGGTGATGTGTGAATTCATCTCACAGAGTTACACTTATGTTTCGTGGAGCAGTCCATTAACACTGTCTTTGGGGAAACTGAGAAGGGCTTCTTTGGATCACATTGAGGCCTACGCTGATAAAGGAAATTTCATCCGTTCAAAACGTGAAAGAAACTTTCTGAGAAACTTCTTTCTGATCTGTGAGTTCATCTCACAGAGTTACAATCTCTGCCTCAAGAAGCAGTTTGCTAACACTCTTTTCGTGGAATCTGCAAAGTGATATTAGGCAGCCTATTGGGGCCCATGGTGATAAAGGAAATATCCTCACATAATAACTAAAGAGAAGCATTCTGAGAAACTGCATTGCCATGTGTGAATGCAACTCACAGAGTTACACGTTTCTCTTCAGTGATTAGTTTGTTAGCATAGTTTTCTGGAGATCTGCAATTAGATACTTCATAACGCAATGAACATTACAGTGACAAAGGAAATATCCAGAGATGAAAACTAGAAAGAAGCTTTCATAGAAACTTCTTGGTGATGTGTGAATTCATCTCATAGAGTTACACTTATGTTTCGTGGAGCAGTCCATTAACACTGTCTTTGGGGAAACTGAGAAGGGCTTCTTTGGATCACATTGAGGCCTACGCTGATAAAGGAAATTTCATCCGTTCAAAACGTGAAAGAAGCTTTCTGAGAAACTTCTTTCTGATCTGTGAGTTCATCTCACAGAGTTACAACCTCTGCCTCAAGAAGAAGTTTGCTAACACTCTTCTCGTGGAACCTGCAAAGTGATATTTGGGAGCCTATAGGGGCCCATGGTGATAAAGGAAATATCCTCACATAATAACTAAAGAGAAGCTTTCTGAGAAACTGCATTACCATGGGTGAATGCAACTCACAGAGTTACACGTTTCTCTTCAGTGATCAGTTTGTAAGCACAGTTTTCTGGAGATCTGCAATTAGATACTTCATAGCGCAATGAACATTACAGTGACAAAGGAAATATCGACAGTGAAAACTAGAAGGAAGCTTTCTTAGAAACTTCTTGTTGATGTGTGAATTCATCTCACAGAGTTACACTTATGTTTCGTGCAGCAGTCCATTAACACTGTCTTTGGGGAAACTGAGAAGAGCTTCTTTGGATCACATTGAGGCCTACGCTGATAAAGGAAATTTCATCCATTCAAAACGTGAAAGAAGCTTTCTGAGAAACTTCTTTCTGATCTGTGAGTTCATCTCACAGAGTTACAACCTCTACCTCAAGAAGAAGTTTGCTAACACTCTTCTCGTCTAATCTGCAAAGTGATATTTGGGAGCCTATAGGGGCCCATGGTGATAAAGGAAATGTCCTCACATAATAACTAAAGAGAAGCTTTCTGAGAAACTGCATTGCCATGTGTGAATGCAACTCACTGAGTTACACGTTTCTCTTCAGTGATCAGTTTGTTAGCACAGTTTTCTGGAAATCTGCAATTAGATACTTCATAGCGCAATGAACATTACAGTGACAAAGGAAATATCGACAGTGAAAACTAGAAGGAAGCTTTCTTAAAAACTTCTTGTTGATGTGTGAATTCATCTCACAGAGTTACACTTATGTTTCGTGGAACAGTCCATTAACACTGTCTTTGGGGAAACTGAGAAGGGCTTCTTTGGACCACATTGAGGCCTACGCTGATAAAGGAAATTTCATCCGTTCAAAACGTGAAAGAAGCTTTCTGAGAAACTTCTTTCTGATCTGTGAGTTCATCTCACAGAGTTACAACCTCTGCCTCAAGAAGAAGTTTGCTAACACTCTTCTCGTCTAATCTGCAAAGTGATATTTGGGAGCCTATAGAGGCCCATGGTGATAAAGGAAATGTCCTCACATAATAACTAAAGAGAAGCTTTCTGAGAAACTGCATTACCATGTGTGAATGCAACTCACAAAGTTACACGTTTCTCTTCAGTGATCAGTTTGTTAACACAGTTTTCTGGAGATCTGCAATTAGATACTTCATAGCGCAATGAACATTACAGTGACAAAGGAAATATCCAGATGAAAACTAGAAAGAAGCTTTCTTAGAAACTTCTTGGGGATGTGTGAATTCCTCTCACAGAGTTACACTTATGTTTCGTGGAGCAGTCCATTAACACTGTCTTTGGGGAAACTGAGAAGGGCTTCTTTGGATCACATTGAGGCCTACGCTGATAAAGGAAATTTCATCCGTTCAAAACGTGAAAGAAGCTTTCTGAGAAACTTCTTTCTGATCTGTGAGTTCATCTCACAGAGTTACAATCTCTGCCTCAAGAAGCAGTTTGATAACACTCTTTTCGTGGAATCTGCAAAGTGATATTTGGGAGCCTATAGGGGCCCATGGTGATAAAGGAAATATCCTCACATAATAACTAAAGAGAAGCTTTCTGAGAAACTGCATTGCCATGTGTGAATGCAACTCACAGAGTTACGCCATTGTTTTTTGCAGCCGTTTCTTAGGACTGTTTCCGTGGATTCCGAGAAGTGATATTTCAGATAGCTTTGAAGAAGAGAAGGAAAAAGAAATATCCTCCAAGAGAAAGCAGAACCAAGCTTTCTGAGAAACTGCTTTGTGATATGTGAATTCATTTCACAGTGTTCTATCACCCTTTCTTGGGGGAGTTTCCTAGCACTCATTTGAGGAATCTCAGATGTGATGTCTTGGATATCGTTGAATCGCATGCTGAATAAGGAACTATCCTCAGAGAAACCTGCAGAGAAGCCTTCTCAGAAACTTCTTTGTTGTGGGTGATTTCAGCCCACAGATGTCCATCATTGTTTCCACTGAGAAACTTGCTAGAAGAGTTCTCCCAGAATCTGCAATAGGACACACGGTGGCGCTCCAAGACCACAAATAAACTCGTCTAACTAAAGAAAGAAGCTTTCTGAGAAACCGCTTTGTGATGTGTGAATTCAACTCACCAAGTTGCAGCTGTATTTCGTGGGGCCGTGGCCTAGCCCTATTTGTGTGGAATCTGAGAACAGATATTCCCGATCCCTTTGAAAACAATGGGGCCAATGGAAACATCTTCCAATAAAAATGAGAAAGAAGCTTACTGAGAAACTTCTTTCTGATCTGTGAATTCATCTCACAGAGTTACAATCTCTGCCTCAAGAAGCAGTTTGCTAACACTCTTTTCGTGGAATCTGCCAAGTGATATTTGGGAGCCTATTGGGGCCCATGGTGATAAAGGAAATATCCTCACATAATAACTAAAGAGAAGCTTTCTGAGAAACTGCATTGCCATGTGTGAATGCAACTCACAGAGTTACACGTTTCTCTTCAGTGATCAGTTTCTTAGCACAGTTTTCTGGAGATCTGCAATTAGATACTTCATAGCGCAATGAACATTACAGTGACAAAGGAAATATCCAGAGATGAAAACTAGAAAGAAGCTTTCATAGAAACTTCTTGGTGATGTGTGAATTCATCTCATAGAGTTACACTTATGTTTCGTGGAGCAGTCCATTAACACTGTCTTTGGGGAAACTGAGAAGGGCTTCTTTGGATCACATTGAGGCCTACGCTGATAAAGGAAATTTCATCCGTTCAAAACGTGAAAGAAGCTTTCTGAGAAACTTCTTTCTGATCTGTGAGTTCATCTCACAGAGTTACAACCTCTGCCTCAAGAAGAAGTTTGCTAACACTCTTCTCGTGGAATCTGCAAAGTGATATTTGGGAGCCTATAGGGGCCCATGGTGATAAAGGAAATATCCTCACATAATAACTAAAGAGAAGCTTTCTGAGAAACTGCATTACCATGGGTGAATGCAACTCACAGAGTTACACGTTTCTCTTCAGTGATCAGTTTGTAAGCACAGTTTTCTGGAGATCTGCAATTAGATACTTCATAGCGCAATGAACATTACAGTGACAAAGGAAATATCCAGATGAAAACTAGAAAGAAGCTTTCTTAGAAACTTCTTGGTGATGTGTGAATTCATCTCACAGGGTTACACTTATGTTTCGTGGAGCAGTCCATTAACACTGTCTTTGGGGAAACTGAGAAGGGCTTCTTTGGACGACATTGAGGCCTACGCTGAGAAAGGAAATTTCATCCGTTCAAAACGTGAAAGAAGCTTTCTGAGTAACTTCTTTCTGATCTGTGAGTTCATCTCACCGAGTTCCAATCTCTGCCTCAAGAAGCAGTTTGCTAACACTCTTTTCGTGGAATCTGCAAAGTGATATTTGGGAGCCTATAGGGGCCCATGGTGATAAAGGAAATATCCTCACATAATAACTAAAGAGAAGCTTTCTGAGAAACTGCATTGCCATGTGTGAATGCAACTCACAGAGTTACGCCATTGTTTTTTGCAGCCGTTTCTTAGGACTGTTTCCGTGGATTCCGAGAAGTGATATTTCAGATAGCTTTGAAGAATAGAAGGAAAAAGAAATATCCTCCAAGAGAAAGCAGAACCAAGCTTTCTGAGAAACTGCTTTGTGATATGTGAATTCATTTCACAGTGTTCTATCACCCTTTCTTGGGGGAGTTTCCTAGCACTCATTTGAGGAATCTCAGATGTGATGTCTTGGATATCGTTGAATCGCATGCTGAATAAGGAACTATCCTCAGAGAAACCTGCAGAGAAGCCTTCTCAGAAACTTCTTTGTTGTGGGTGATTTCAGCCCACAGATGTCCATCATTGTTTCCACTGAGAAACTTGCTAGCAGAGTTTTCGCAGAATCTGCAATAGGACACACGGTGGCGCTCCAAGACCACAAATAACCTCGTCTAACTAAAGAAAGAAGCTTTCTGAGAAACCGCTTTGTGATGTGTGAATTCAACTCACTAAGTTGCAGCTGTATTTCGTGGGGCCGTGGCCTAGCCCTATTTGTGTGGAATCTGAGAACAGATATTCCCGATCCCTTTGAAAACAATCGGGCCAATGGAAACATCTTCCAATAAAAATGAGAAAGAAGCTTACTGAGAAACTTCTTTCTGCTCTGTGAGTTCATCTCACAGAGTTACAACCTCTGCCTCTAGAAGAAGTTTGCTGACACTCTTCTCGTGGAATCTGCAAAGTGATATTTGGGAGCCTATAGGGGCCCATGGTGATAAAGGAAATATCCTCACATAATAACCAAAGAGAAGCTTTCTGAGAAACTGCATTGCCATGTGTGAATGCAACTCACAGAGTTACACGTTCCTCTTCAGTGATCAGTTTGTTAGCACAGTTTTCTGGAAATCTGCAATTAGATACTTCATAGCGAAATGAACATTACAGTGACCAAGGAAATATCCACAGATGAAAACTAGAAGGAAGCTTTCTTAGAAACTTCTTGTTGATGTGTGAATTCATCTCACAGAGTTACAATTATGTTTCGTGGAACAATCCATTAACACTGTCTTTGGGGAACCTGAGAAGGGCTTCTTTGGACCACATTGAGGCCTACGCTGATAAAGGAAATTTCATCCGTTCAAAACGTGAAAGAAGCTTTCTGAGAAACTTCTTTCTGATCTGTGAGTTCATCTCACAGAGTTACAACCTCTGCCTCAAGAAGAAGTTTGCTAACACTCTTCTCGTCTAATCTGCAAAGGGATATTTGGGAGCCTATAGGGGCCCATGGTAATAAAGGAAATGTCCTCACATAATAACTAAAGAGAAGCATTCTGAGAAACTGCATTGCCATGTGTGAATGCAACTCACAGAGTTACACGTTTCTCTTCAGTGATTAGTTTGTTAGCATAGTTTTCTGGAGATCTGCAATTAGATACTTCATAGCGCAATGAACATTACAGTGACAAAGGAAATATCCAGAGATGAAAACTAGAAAGAAGCTTTCATAGAAACTTCGTGGTGATGTGTGAATTCATCTCATAGAGTTACACTTATGTTTCGTGGAGCAGTCCATTAACACTGTCTTTGGGGAAACTGAGAAGGGCTTCTTTGGATCACATTGAGGCCTAGGCTGATAAAGGAAATTTCATCCGTTCAAAACGTGAAAGAAGCTTTCTGAGAAACTTCTTTCTGATCTGTGAGTTCATCTCACCGAGTTCCAATCTCTGCCTCAAGAAGCAGTTTGCTAACACTCTTCTCGTGGAATCTGCAAGGTGATATTTGGGAGCCTATAGGGGCCCATGGTGATAAAGGAAATATCCTCACATAATAACTAAAGAGAAGCTTTCTGAGAAACTGCATTACCATGGGTGAATGCAACTCACAGAGTTACACGTTTCTCTTCAGTGATCAGTTTGTAAGCACAGTTTTCTGGAGATCTGCAATTAGATACTTCATAGCGCAATGAACATTACAGTGACAAAGGAAATATCCAGATGAAAACTAGAAAGAAGCTTTCTTAGAAACTTCTTGGTGATGTGTGAATTCATCTCACAGGGTTACACTTATGTTTCGTGGAGCAGTCCATTAACACTGTCTTTGGGGAAACTGAGAAGGGCTTCTTTGGACCACATTGAGGCCTACGCTGAGAAAGGAAATTTCATCCGTTCAAAACGTGAAAGAAGCTTTCTGAGTAACTTCTTTCTGATCTTTGAGTTCATCTCACCGAGTTCCAATCTCTGCCTCAAGAAGCAGTTTGCTAACACTCTTTTCGTGGAATCTGCAAAGTGATATTTGGGAGCCTATAGGGGCCCATGGTGATAAAGGAAATATCCTCACATAATAACTAAAGAGAAGCTTTCTGAGAAACTGCATTGCCATGTGTGAATGCAACTCACAGAGTTACGCCATTGTTTTTTGCAGCCGTTTCTTAGGACTGTTTCCGTGGATTCCGAGAAGTGATATTTCAGATAGCTTTGAAGAATAGAAGGAAAAAGAAATATCCTCCAAGAGAAAGCAGAACCAAGCTTTCTGAGAAACTGCTTTGTGATATGTGAATTCATTTCACAGTGTTCTATCACCCTTTCTCGGGGGAGTTTCCTAGCACTCATTTGAGGAATCTCAGATGTGATGTCTTGGATATCGTTGAATCGCATGCTGAATAAGGAACTATCCTCAGAGAAACCTGCAGAGACGCCTTCTCAGAAACTTCTTTGTTGTGGGTGATTTCAGCCCACAGATGTCCATCATTGTTTCCACTGAGAAACTTGCTAGGAGAGTTTTCGCAGAATCTGCAATAGGACACACGGTGGCGCTCCAAGACCACAAATAACTTCGTCTTACTACAGAAAGAAGCTTTCTGAGAAACCGCTTTGTGATGTGTGAATTCAACTCACTAATTTGCAGCTGTATTTCGTGGGGCCGTGGCCTAGCCCTATTTGTGTGGAATCTGAGAACAGATATTCCCGAACCCTTTGAAAACAATGGGGCCAAAAGAAACATCTTCCAATAAAAATGAGAAAGAAGCTTACTGAGAAATTTGTTTCTGATCTGTGAGTTCATCTCACAGAGTTACAATCTCTGCCTCAAGAAGCAGTTTGCTAACACTCTTCTCGTGGAATCTGCAAAGTGATATTTGGGAGCCTATTGGGGCCCATGGTGATAAAGGAAATATCCTCACATAATAACTAAAGAGAAGCTTTCTGAGAAACTGCATTGCCATGTGTGAATGCAACTCACAGAGTTACACGTTTCTCTTCAGTGATCAGTTTCTTAGCACAGTTTTCTGGAGATCTGCAATTAGATACTTCATAGCGCAATGAACATTACAGTGACAAAGGAAATATCCAGATGAAAACTAGAAAGAAGCTTTCTTAGAAACTTCTTGGTGATGTGTGAATCATCTCACAGAGTTACACTTATGTTTCATGGAGCAGTCCATTAACACTGTCTTTGGGGAAACTGAGAAGGGCTTCTTTGGATCACATTGAGGCCTACGCTGATAAAGGAAATTTCATCCGTTCAAAACGTGAAAGAAGCTTTCTGAGAAACTTCTTTCTGATCTGTGAGTTCATCTCACAGAGTTACAACCTCTGCCTCAAGAAGAAGTTTGCTAACACTCTTCTCGTGGAACCTGCAAAGTGATATTTGGGAGAATATAGGGGCCCATGGTGATAAAGGAAATATCCTCACATAATAACTAAAGAGAAGCTTTCTGAGAAACTGCATTACCATGGGTGAATGCAACTCACAGAGTTACACGTTTCTCTTCAGTGATCAGTTTGTAAGCACAGTTTTCTGGAGATCTGCAATTAGATACTTCATAGCGCAATGAACATTACAGTGACAAAGGAAATATCGACAGTGAAAACTAGAAGGAAGCTTTCTTAGAAACTTCTTGTTGATGTGTGAATTCATCTCACAGAGTTACACTTATGTTTCGTGCAGCAGTCCATTAACACTGTCTTTGGGGAAACTGAGAAGAGCTTCTTTGGATCACATTGAGGCCTACGCTGATAAAGGAAATTTCATCCATTCAAAACGTGAAAGAAGCTTTCTGAGAAACTTCTTTCTGATCTGTGAGTTCATCTCACAGAGTTACAACCTCTACCTCAAGAAGAAGTTTGCTAACACTCTTCTCGTCTAATCTGCAAAGTGATATTTGGGAGCCTATAGGGGCCCATGGTGATAAAGGAAATGTCCTCACATAATAACTAAAGAGAAGCTTTCTGAGAAACTGCATTGCCATGTGTGAATGCAACTCACTGAGTTACACGTTTCTCTTCAGTGATCAGTTTGTTAGCACAGTTTTCTGGAAATCTGCAATTAGATACTTCATAGCGCAATGAACATTACAGTGACAAAGGAAATATCGACAGTGAAAACTAGAAGGAAGCTTTCTTAGAAACTTCTTGTTGATGTGTGAATTCATCTCACAGAGTTACACTTATGTTTCGTGGAACAGTCCATTAACACTGTCTTTGGGGAATCTGAGAAGGGCTTCTTTGGACCACATTGAGGCCTACGCTGATAAAGGAAATTTCATCCGTTCAAAACGTGAAAGAAGCTTTCTGAGAAACTTCTTTCTGATCTGTGAGTTCATCTCACAGAGTTACAACCTCTGCCTCAAGAAGAAGTTTGCTAACACTCTTCTCGTCTAATCTGCAAAGTGATATTTGGGAGCCTATAGGGGCCCATGGTGATAAAGGAAATGTCCTCACATAATAACTAAAGAGAAGCTTTCTGAGAAACTGCATTACCATGTGTGAATGCAACTCACAAAGTTACACGTTTCTCTTCAGTGATCAGTTTGTTAACACAGTTTTCTGGAGATCTGCAATTAGATACTTCATAGCGCAATGAACATTACAGTGACAAAGGAAATATCCAGATGAAAACTAGAAAGAAGCTTTCTTAGAAACTTCTTGGTGATGTGTGAATTCCTCTCACAGAGTTACACTTATGTTTCGTGGAGCAGTCCATTAACACTGTCTTTGGGGAAACTGAGAAGGGCTTCTTTGGATCACATTGAGGCCTACGCTGATAAAGGAAATTTCATCCGTTCAAAACGTGAAAGAAGCTTTCTGAGAAACTTCTTTCTGATCTGTGAGTTCATCTCACAGAGTTACAATCTCTGCCTCAAGAAGCAGTTTGATAACACTCTTTTCGTGGAATCTGCAAAGTGATATTTGGGAGCCTATAGGGGCCCATGGTGATAAAGGAAATATCCTCACATAATAACTAAAGAGAAGCTTTCTGAGAAACTGCATTGCCATGTGTGAATGCAACTCACAGTGTTACGCCATTGTTTTTTGCAGCCGTTTCTTAGGACTGTTTCCGTGGATTCCGAGAAGTGATATTTCAGAAAGCTTTGAAGAATAGAAGGAAAAAGAAATATCCTCCAAGAGAAAGCAGAACCAAGCTTTCTGAGAAACTGCTTTGTGATATGTGAATTCATTTCACAGTGTTCTATCACCCTTTCTTGGGGGAGTTTCCTAGCACTCATTTGAGGAATCTCAGATGTGATGTCTTGGATATCGTTGAATCGCATGCTGAATAAGGAACTATCCTCAGAGAAACCTGCAGAGAAGCCTTCTCAGAAACTTCTTTGTTGTGGGTGATTTCAGCCCACAGATGTCCATCATTGTTTCCACTGAGAAACTTGCCAGCAGAGTTTTCGTAGAATCTGCAATAGGACACACGGTGGCGCTCCAAGACCACAAATAACCTCGTCTAACTAAAGAAAGTGGCTTTCTGAGAAACCGCTTTGTGATGTGTGAATTCAACTCACTAAGTTGCAGCTGTATTTCGTGGGGCCGTGGCCTAGCCCTATTTGTGTGGAATCTGAGAACAGATATTCCCGATCCCTTTGAAAACAATGGGGCCAATGGAAACATCTTCCAATAAAAATGAGAAAGAAGCTTACTGAGAAACTTCTTTCTGATCTGTGAATTCATCTCACAGAGTTACAATCTCTGCCTCAAGAAGCAGTTTGCTAACACTCTTTTCGTGGAATCTGCAAAGTGATATTTGGGAGCCTATTGGGGCCCATGGTGATAAAGGAAATATCCTCACATAATAACTAAAGAGAAGCTTTCTGAGAAACTGCATTGCCATGTGTGAATGCAACTCACAGAGTTACACGTTTCTCTTCAGTGATCAGTTTCTTAGCACAGTTTTCTGGAGATCTGCAATTAGATACTTCATAGCGCAATGAACATTACAGTGACAAAGGAAATATCCAGATGAAAACTAGAAAGAAGCTTTCTTAGAAACTTCTTGTTGATGTGTGAATTCATCTCACAGAGTTACACTTATGTTTCGTGGAGCAGTCCATTAACACTGTCTTTGGGGAAACTGAGAAGGGCTTCTTTGGATCACATTGAGGCCTACGCTGATAAATCAAATTTCATCCGTTCAAAACGTGAAAGAAACTTTCTGAGAAACTTCTTTCTGATCTGTGAGTTCATCTCACAGAGTTACAATCTCTGCCTCAAGAAGCAGTTTGCTAACACTCTTTTCGTGGAATCTGCAAAGTGATATTAGGCAGCCTATTGGGGCCCATGGTGATAAAAGAAATATCCTCACATAATAACTAAAGAGAAGCATTCTGAGAAACTGCATTGCCATGTGTGAATGCAACTCACAGAGTTACACGTTTCTCTTCAGTGATTAGTTTGTTAGCATAGTTTTCTGGAGATCTGCAATTAGATACTTCATAGCGCAATGAACATTACAGTGACAAAGGAAATATCCAGAGATGAAAACTAGAAAGAAGCTTTCATAGAAACGTCTAGGTGATGTGTGAATTCATCTCATAGAGTTACACTTATGTTTCGTGGAGCAGTCCATTAACACTGTCTTTGGGGAAACTGAGAAGGGCTTCTTTGGATCACATTGAGGCCTACGCTGATAAAGGAAATTTCATCCGTTCAAAACGTGAAAGAAGCTTTCTGAGAAACTTCTTTCTGATCTGTGAGTTCATCTCACAGAGTTACAACCTCTACCTCAAGAAGAAGTTTGCTAACACTCTTCTCGTCTAATCTGCAAAGTGATGTTTGGGAGCCTATAGGGGCCCATGGTGATAAAGGAAATGTCCTCACATAATAACTAAAGAGAAGCTTTCTGAGAAACTGCATTGCCATGTGTGAATGCAACTCACTGAGTTACACGTTTCTCTTCAGTGATCAGTTTGTTAGCACAGTTTTCTGGAAATCTGCAATTAGATACTTCATAGCGCAATGAACATTACAGTGACAAAGGAAATATCGACAGTGAAAACTAGAAGGAAGCTTTCTTAGAAACTTCTTGTTGATGTGTGAATTCATCTCACAGAGTTACACTTATGTTTCGTGGAACAGTCCATTAACACTGTCTTTGGGGAAACTGAGAAGGGCTTCTTTGGACCACATTGAGGCCTACGCTGATAAAGGAAATTTCATCCGTTCAAAACGTGAAAGAAGCTTTCTGAGAAACTTCTTTCTGATCTGTGAGTTCATCTCACAGAGTTACAACCTCTGCCTCAAGAAGAAGTTTGCTAACACTCTTCTCGTCTAATCTGCAAAGGGATATTTGGGAGCCTATAGGGGCCCATGGTGATAAAGGAAATGTCCTCACATAATAACTAAAGAGAAGCTTTCTGAGAAACTGCATTACCATGTGTGAATGCAACTCACAAAGTTACACGTTTCTCTTCAGTGATCAGTTTGTTAACACAGTTTTCTGGAGATCTGCAATTAGATACTTCATAGCGCAATGAACATTACAGTGACAAAGGAAATATCCAGATGAAAACTAGAAAGAAGCTTTCTTAGAAACTTCTTGGTGATGTGTGAATTCCTCTCACAGAGTTACACTTATGTTTCGTGGAGCAGTCCATTAACACTGTCTTTGGGGAAACTGAGAAGGGCTTCTTTGGATCACATTGAGGCCTACGCTGATAAAGGAAATTTCATCCGTTCAAAACGTGAAAGAAGCTTTCTGAGAAACTTCTTTCTGATCTGTGAGTTCATCTCACAGAGTTACAATCTCTGCCTCAAGAAGCAGTTTGATAACACTCTTTTCGTGGAATCTGCAAAGTGATATTTGGGAGCCTATAGGGGCCCATGGTGATAAAGGAAATATCCTCACATAATAACTAAAGAGAAGCTTTCTGAGAAACTGCATTGCCATGTGTGAATGCAACTCACAGAGTTACGCCATTGTTTTTTGCCGCCGTTTCTTAGGACTGTTTCCGTGGATTCCGAGAAGTGATATTTCAGATAGCTTTGAAGAAGAGAAGGAAAAAGAAATATCCTCCAAGAGAAAGCAGAACCAAGCTTTCTGAGAAACTGCTTTGTGATATGTGAATTCATTTCACAGTGTTCTATCACCCTTTCTTGGGGAGTTTCCTAGCACTCATTTGAGGAATCTCAGATGTGATGTCTTGGATATCGTTGAATCGCATGCTGAATAAGGAACTATCCTCAGAGAAACCTGCAGAGAAGCCTTCTCAGAAACTTCTTTGTTGTGGGTGATTTCAGCCCACAGATGTCCATCATTGTTTCCACTGAGAAACTTGCTAGCAGAGTTTTCGTAGAATCTGCAATAGGACACACGGTGGCGCTCCAAGACCACAAATAACCTCGTCTAACTAAAGAAAGAAGCTTTCTGAGAAACCGCTTTGTGATGTGTGAATTCAACTCACTAAGTTGCAGCTGTATTTCGTGGGGCCGTGGCCTAGCCCTATTTGTGTGGAATCTGAGAACAGATATTCCCGATCCCTTTGAAAACAATGGGGCCAATGGAAACATCTTCCAATAAAAATGAGAAAGAAGCTTACTGAGAAACTTCTTTCTGATCTGTGAATTCATCTCACAGAGTTACAATCTCTGCCTCAAGAAGAAGTTTGCTAACACTCTTTTCGTGGAATCTGCAAAGTGATATTTGGGAGCCTATTGGGGCCCATGGTGATAAAGGAAATATCCTCACATAATAACTAAAGAGAAGCTTTCTGAGAAACTGCATTGCCATGTGTGAATGCAACTCACAGAGTTACACGTTTCTCTTCAGTGATCAGTTTCTTAGCACAGTTTTCTGGAGATCTGCAATTAGATACTTCATAGCGCAATGAACATTACAGTGACAAAGGAAATATCCAGATGAAAACTAGAAAGAAGCTTTCTTAGAAACTTCTTGGTGACGTGTGAATTCATCTCACAGAGTTACACTTATGTTTCGTGGAGCAGTCCATTAACACTGTCTTTGGGGAAACTGAGAAGGGCTTCTTTGGATCACATTGAGGCCTACGCTGATAAAGGAAATTTCATCCGTTCAAAACGTGAAAGAAACTTTCTGAGAAACTTCTTTCTGATCTGTGAGTTCATCTCAGAGAGTTACAATCTCTGCCTCAAGAAGCAGTTTGCTAACACTCTTTTCGTGGAATCTGCAAAGTGATATTAGGCAGCCTATTGGGGCCCATGGTGATAAACGAAATATCCTCACATAATAACTAAAGAGAAGCATTCTGAGAAACTGCATTGCCATGTGTGAATGCAACTCACAGAGTTACACGTTTCTCTTCAGTGATTAGTTTGTTAGCATAGTTTTCTGGAGATCTGCAATTAGATACTTCATAGCGCAATGAACATTACAGTGACAAAGGAAATATCCAGAGATGAAAACTAGAAAGAAGCTTTCATAGAAACGTCTAGGTGATGTGTGAATTCATCTCATAGAGTTACACTTATGTTTCGTGGAGCAGTCCATTAACACTGTCTTTGGGGAAACTGAGAAGGGC
Organism: Rhinopithecus roxellana; assembly: GCF_007565055.1. NCBI lineage: Eukaryota > Metazoa > Chordata > Mammalia > Primates > Cercopithecidae > Rhinopithecus > Rhinopithecus roxellana. The sequence continues at coordinate 102,577,838 of NC_044552.1, read as the reverse complement.
TTCTTTGGATCACATTGAGGCCTACGCTGATAAAGGAAATTTCATCCGTTCAAAACGTGAAAGAAGCTTTCTGAGAAACTTCTTTCTGATCTGTGAGTTCATCTCACAGAGTTACAACCTCTACCTCAAGAAGAAGTTTGCTAACACTCTTCTCGTCTAATCTGCAAAGTGATGTTTGGGAGCCTATAGGGGCCCATGGTGATAAAGGAAATGCCCTCACATAATAACTAAAGAGAAGCTTTCTGAGAAACTGCATTGCCATGTGTGAATGCAACTCACTGAGTTACACGTTTCTCTTCAGTGATCAGTTTGTTAGCACAGTTTTCTGGAAATCTGCAATTAGATACTTCATAGCGCAATGAACATTACAGTGACAAAGGAAATATCGACAGTGAAAACTAGAAGGAAGCTTTCTTAGAAACTTCTTGTTGATGTGTGAATTCATCTCACAGAGTTACACTTATGTTTCGTGGAACAGTCCATTAACACTGTCTTTGGGGAAACTGAGAAGGGCTTCTTTGGACCACATTGAGGCCTACGCTGATAAAGGAAATTTCATCCGTTCAAAACGTGAAAGAAGCTTTCTGAGAAACTTCTTTCTGATCTGTGAGTTCATCTCACAGAGTTACAACCTCTGCCTCAAGAAGAAGTTTGCTAACACTCTTCTCGTCTAATCTGCAAAGGGATATTTGGGAGCCTATAGGGGCCCATGGTGATAAAGGAAATGTCCTCACATAATAACTAAAGAGAAGCTTTCTGAGAAACTGCATTACCATGTGTGAATGCAACTCACAAAGTTACACGTTTCTCTTCAGTGATCAGTTTGTTAACACAGTTTTCTGGAGATCTGCAATTAGATACTTCATAGCGCAATGAACATTACAGTGACAAAGGAAATATCCAGATGAAAACTAGAAAGAAGCTTTCTTAGAAACTTCTTGGTGATGTGTGAATTCCTCTCACAGAGTTACACTTATGTTTCGTGGAGCAGTCCATTAACACTGTCTTTGGGGAAACTGAGAAGGGCTTCTTTGGATCACATTGAGGCCTACGCTGATAAAGGAAATTTCATCCGTTCAAAACGTGAAAGAAGCTTTCTGAGAAACTTCTTTCTGATCTGTGAGTTCATCTCACCGAGTTCCAATCTCTGCCTCAAGAAGCAGTTTGCTAACACTCTTTTCGTGGAATCTGCAAAGTGATATTTGGGAGCCTATAGGGGCCCATGGTGATAAAGGAAATATCCTCACATAATAACTAAAGAGAAGCTTTCTGAGAAACTGCATTGCCATGTGTGAATGCAACTCACAGAGTTACGCCATTGTTTTTTGCAGCCGTTTCTTAGGACTGTTTCCGTGGATTCCGAGAAGTGATATTTCAGATAGCTTTGAAGAAGAGAAGGAAAAAGAAATATCCTCCAAGAGAAAGCAGAACCAAGCTTTCTGAGAAACTGCTTTGTGATATGTGAATTCATTTCACAGTGTTCTATCACCCTTTCTTGGGGGAGTTTCCTAGCACTCATTTGAGGAATCTCAGATGTGATGTCTTGGATATCGTTGAATCGCATGCTGAATAAGGAACTATCCTCAGAGAAACCTGCAGAGAAGCCTTCTCAGAAACTTCTTTGTTGTGGGTGATTTCAGCCCACAGATGTCCATCATTGTTTCCACTGAGAAACTTGCTAGCAGAGTTTTCGCAGAATCTGCAATAGGACACACGGTGGCGCTCCAAGACCACAAATAACCTCGTCTAACTAAAGAAAGAAGCTTTCTGAGAAACCGCTTTGTGATGTGTGAATTCAACTCACTAAGTTGCAGCTGTATTTCGTGGGGCCGTGGCCTAGCCCTATTTGTGTGGAATCTGAGAACAGATATTCCCGATCCCTTTGAAAACAATGGGGCCAATGGAAACATCTTCCAATAAAAATGAGAAAGAAGCTTACTGAGAAACTTCTTTCTGATCTGTGAATTCATCTCACAGAGTTACAATCTCTGCCTCAAGAAGAAGTTTGCTAACACTCTTTTCGTGGAATCTGCAAAGTGATATTTGGGAGCCTATTGGGGCCCATGGTGATAAAGGAAATATCCTCACATAATAACTAAAGAGAAGCTTTCTGAGAAACTGCATTGCCATGTGTGAATGCAACTCACAGAGTTACACGTTTCTCTTCAGTGATCAGTTTCTTAGCACAGTTTTTCTGGAGATCTGCAATTAGATACTTCATAGCGCAATGAACATTACAGTGACAAAGGAAATATCCAGATGAAAACTAGAAAGAAGCTTTCTTAGAAACTTCTTGGTGACGTGTGAATTCATCTCACAGAGTTACACTTATGTTTCGTGGAGCAGTCCATTAACACTGTCTTTGGGGAAACTGAGAAGGGCTTCTTTGGATCACATTGAGGCCTACGCTGATAAAGGAAATTTCATCCGTTCAAAACGTGAAAGAAACTTTCTGAGAAACTTCTTTCTGATCTGTGAGTTCATCTCAGAGAGTTACAATCTCTGCCTCAAGAAGCAGTTTGCTAACACTCTTTTCGTGGAATCTGCAAAGTGATATTAGGCAGCCTATTGGGGCCCATGGTGATAAACGAAATATCCTCACATAATAACTAAAGAGAAGCATTCTGAGAAACTGCATTGCCATGTGTGAATGCAACTCACAGAGTTACACGTTTCTCTTCAGTGATTAGTTTGTTAGCATAGTTTTCTGGAGATCTGCAATTAGATACTTCATAGCGCAATGAACATTACAGTGACAAAGGAAATATCCAGAGATGAAAACTAGAAAGAAGCTTTCATAGAAACTTCTTGGTGATGTGTGAATTCATCTCATAGAGTTACACTTATGTTTCGTGGAGCAGTCCATTAACACTGTCTTTGGGGAAACTGAGAAGGGCTTCTTTGGATCACATTGAGGCCTACGCTGATAAAGGAAATTTCATCCGTTCAAAACGTGAAAGAAGCTTTCTGAGAAACTTCTTTCTGATCTGTGAGTTCATCTCACAGAGTTACAACCTCTGCCTCAAGAAGAAGTTTGCTAACACTCTTCTCGTGGAACCTGCAAAGTGATATTTGGGAGCCTATAGGGGCCCATGGTGATAAAGGAAATATCCTCACATAATAACTAAAGAGAAGCTTTCTGAGAAACTGCATTACCATGGGTGAATGCAACTCACAGAGTTACACGTTTCTCTTCAGTGATCAGTTTGTAAGCACAGTTTTCTGGAGATCTGCAATTAGATACTTCATAGCGCAATGAACATTACAGTGACAAAGGAAATATCCAGATGAAAACTAGAAAGAAGCTTTCTTAGAAACTTCTTGGTGATGTGTGAATTCATCTCACAGGGTTACACTTATGTTTCGTGGAGCAGTCCATTAACACTGTCTTTGGGGAAACTGAGAAGGGCTTCTTTGGACCACATTGAGGCCTACGCTGAGAAAGGAAATTTCATCCGTTCAAAACGTGAAAGAAGCTTTCTGAGTAACTTCTTTCTGATCTGTGAGTTCATCTCACCGAGTTCCAATCTCTGCCTCAAGAAGCAGTTTGCTAACACTCTTTTCGTGGAATCTGCAAAGTGATATTTGGGAGCCTATAGGGGCCCATGGTGATAAAGGAAATATCCTCACATAATAACTAAAGAGAAGCTTTCTGAGAAACTGCATTGCCATGTGTGAATGCAACTCACAGAGTTACGCCATTGTTTTTTGCAGCCGTTTCTTAGGACTGTTTCCGTGGATTCCGAGAAGTGATATTTCAGATAGCTTTGAAGAATAGAAGGAAAAGAAATATCCTCCAAGAGAAAGCAGAACCAAGCTTTCTGAGAAACTGCTTTGTGATATGTGAATTCATTTCACAGTGTTCTATCACCCTTTCTTGGGGGAGTTTCCTAGCACTCATTTGAGGAATCTCAGATGTGATGTCTTGGATATCGTTGAATCGCATGCTGAATAAGGAACTATCCTCAGAGAAACCTGCAGAGAAGCCTTCTCAGAAACTTCTTTGTTGTGGTGATTTCAGCCCACAGATGTCCATCATTGTTTCCACTGAGAAACTTGCTAGCAGAGTTGTCGCAGAATCTGCAATAGGACACACGGTGGCGCTCCAAGACCACAAATAACCTCGTCTAACTAAAGAAAGAAGCTTTCTGAGAAACCGCTTTGTGATGTGTGAATTCAACTCACTAAGTTGCAGCTGTATTTCGTGGGGCCGTGGCCTAGCCCTATTTGTGTGGAATCTGAGAACAGATTTTCCCGATCCCTTTGAAAACAATCGGGCCAATGGAAACATCTTCCAATAAAAATGAGAAAGAAGCTTACTGAGAAACTTCTTTCTGCTCTGTGAGTTCATCTCACAGAGTTACAACCTCTGCCTCTAGAAGAAGTTTGCTGACACTCTTCTCGTGGAATCTGCAAAGTGATATTTGGGAGCCTATAGGGGCCCATGGTGATAAAGGAAATATCCTCACATAATAACCAAAGAGAAGCTTTCTGAGAAACTGCATTGCCATGTGTGAATGCAACTCACAGAGTTACACGTTCCTCTTCAGTGATCAGTTTGTTAGCACAGTTTTCTGGAAATCTGCAATTAGATACTTCATAGCGCAATGAACATTACAGTGACAAAGGAAATATCGACAGTGAAAACTAGAAGGAAGCTTTCTTAGAAACTTCTTGTTGATGTGTGAATTCATCTCACAGAGTTACACTTATGTTTCGTGGAACAGTCCATTAACAACTGTCTTGGGGAAACTGAGAAGGGCTTCTTTGGACCACATTGAGGCCTACGCTGATAAAGGAAATTTCATCCGTTCAAAACGTGAAAGAAGCTTTCTGAGAAACTTCTTTCTGATCTGTGAGTTCATCTCACAGAGTTACAACCTCTGCCTTAAGAAGAAGTTTGCTAACACTCTTCTCGTGGAACCTGCAAAGTGATATTTGGGAGCCTATAGGGGCCCATGGTGATAAAGGAAATATCCTCACATAATAACTAAAGAGAAGGTTTCTGAGAAACTGCATTACCATGGGTGAATGCAACTCACAGAGTTACACGTTTCTCTTCAGTGATCAGTTTGTAAGCACAGTTTTCTGGAGATCTGCAATTAGATACTTCATAGCGCAATGAACATTACAGTGACAAAGGGAATATCGACAGTGAAAACTAGAAGGAAGCTTTCTTAGAAACTTCTTGTTGATGTGTGAATTCATCTCACAGAGTTACACTTATGTTTTCGTGCAGCAGTCCATTAACACTGTCTTGGGGGAAACTGAGAAGAGCTTCTTTGGATCACATTGAGGCCTACGCTGATAAGGAAATTTCATCCTTTCAAAACGTGAAAGAAGCTTTCTGAGAAACTTCTTTCTGATCTGTGAGTTCATCTCACAGAGTTACAACCTCTACCTCAGAAGAAGTTTGCTAACACTCTTCTCGTCTAATCTGCAAGTGATATTTGGGAGCCTATAGGGGCCCATGTGATAAAGGAAATGTCCTCACATAATAACTAAAGAGAAGCTTTCTGAGAAACTGCATTGCCATGTGTGAATGCAACTCACTGAGTTACACGTTCTCTTCAGTGATCAGTTTGTTAGCACAGTTTTCTGGAAATCTGCAATTAGATACTTCATAGCGCAATGAACATTACAGTGACAAAGGAAATATCGACAGTGAAAACTAGAAGGAAGCTTTCTTAGAAACTTCTTGTTGATGTGTGAATTCATCTCACAGAGTTTACAACTTATGTTTCGTGGAACAGTCCATTAACACTGTCTTTGGGGAAACTGAGAAGGGCTTTCTTTGGACCACATTGAGGCCTACGCTGATAAAGGAAATTTCATCCGTTCAAAACGTGAAAGAAGCTTTCTGAGAAACTTCTTTCTGATCTGTGAGTTCATCTCACAGAGTTACAACCTCTGCCTCAAGAAGAAGTTTGCTAACACTCTTCTCGTGTAATCTGCAAAGTGATATTTGGGAGCCTATAGGGGCCCATGGTGATAAAGGAAATGTCCTCACATAATAACTAAAGAGAAGCTTTCTGAGAAACTGCATTACCATGTGTGAATGCAACTCACAAAGTTACACGTTTCTCTTCAGTGATCAGTTTGTTAACACAGTTTTTCTGGAGATCTGCAATTAGATACTTCCATAGCGCAATGAACATTACAGTGACAAAGGAATATCCAGATGAAAACTAGAAAGAAGCTTTCTTAGAAACTTCTTGGTGATGTGTGAATTCCTCTCACAGAGTTACACTTATGTTTCGTGGAGCAGTCCATTAACACTGTCTTTGGGGAAACTGAGAAGGGCTTCTTTGGATCACATTGAGGCCTACGCTGATAAAGGAAATTTCATCCGTTCAAAACGTGAAAGAAGCTTTCTGAGAAACTTCTTTCTGATCTGTGAGTTCATCTCACAGAGTTACAATCTCTGCCTCAAGAAGCAGTTTGATAACACTCTTTTCGTGGAATCTGCAAAGTGATATTTGGGAGCCTATAGGGGCCCATGGTGATAAAGGAAATATCCTCACATAATAACTAAAGAGAAGCTTTCTGAGAAACTGCATTGCCATGTGTGAATGCAACTCACAGAGTTACGCCATTGTTTTTTGCAGCCGTTTCTTAGGACTGTTTCCGTGGATTCCGAGAAGTGATATTTCAGATAGCTTTGAAGAAGAGAAGGAAAAAGAAATATCCTCCAAGAGAAAGCAGAACCAAGCTTTCTGAGAAACTGCTTTGTGATATGTGAATTCATTTCACAGTGTTCTATCACCCTTTCTTGGGGGAGTTTCCTAGCACTCATTTGAGGAATCTCAGATGTGATGTCTTGGATATCGTTGAATCGCATGCTGAATAAGGAACTATCCTCAGAGAAACCTGCAGAGAAGCCGTCTCAGAAACTTCTTTGTTGTGGGTGATTTCAGCCCACAGATGTCCATCATTGTTTCCACTGAGAAACTTGCTAGCAGAGTTTTCGCAGAATCTGCAATAGGACACACGGTGGCGCTCCAAGACCACAAATAACCTCGTCTAACTAAAGAAAGAAGCTTTCTTAGAAACCGCTTTGTGATGTGTGAATTCAACTCACTAAGTTGCAGCTGTATTTCGTGGGGCCGTGGCCTAGCCCTATTTGTGTGGAATCTGAGAACAGATATTCCCGATCCCTTTGAAAACAATGGGGCCAATGGAAACATCTTCCAATAAAAATGAGAAAGAAGCTTACTGAGAAACTTCTTTCTGATCTGTGAATTCATCTCACAGAGTTACAATCTCTGCCTCAAGAAGCAGTTTGCTAACACTCTTTTCGTGGAATCTGCAAAGTGATATTTGGGAGCCTATTGGGGCCCATGGTGATAAAGGAAATATCCTCACATAATAACTAAAGAGAAGCTTTCTGAGAAACTGCATTGCCATGTGTGAATGCAACTCACAGAGTTACACGTTTCTCTTCAGTGATCAGTTTCTTAGCACAGTTTTCTGGAGATCTGCAATTAGATACTTCATAGCGCAATGAACATTACAGTGACAAAGGAAATATCCAGATGAAAACTAGAAAGAAGCTTTCTTAGAAACTTCTTGGTGATGTGTGAATTCATCTCACGGAGTTACACTTATGTTTCGTGGAGCAGTCCATTAACACTGTCTTTGGGGAAACTGAGAAGGGCTTCTTTGGATCACATTGAGGCCTACGCTGATAAAGGAAATTTCATCCGTTCAAACGTGAAAGAAACTTTCTGAGAAACTTCTTTCTGATCTGTGAGTTCATCTCACAGAGTTACAATCTCTGCCTCAAGAAGCAGTTTGCTAACACTCTTTTCGTGGAATCTGCAAAGTGATATTAGGCAGCCTATTGGGGCCCATGGTGATAAACGAAATATCCTCACATAATAACTAAAGAGAAGCATTCTGAGAAACTGCATTGCCATGTGTGAATGCAACTCACAGAGTTACACGTTTCTCTTCAGTGATTAGTTTGTTAGCATAGTTTTCTGGAGATCTGCAATTAGATACTTCATAGCGCAATGAACATTACAGTGACAAAGGAAATATCCAGAGATGAAAACTAGAAAGAAGCTTTCATAGAAACTTCTTGGTGATGTGTGAATTCATCTCATAGAGTTACACTTATGTTTCGTGGAGCAGTCCATTAACACTGTCTTTGGGGAAACTGAGAAGGGCTTCTTTGGATCAAATTGAGGCCTACGCTGATAAAGGAAATTTCATCCGTTCAAAACGTGAAAGAAGCTTTCTGAGAAACTTCTTTCTGATCTGTGAGTTCATCTCACAGAGTTACAACCTCTGCCTCAAGAAGAAGTTTGCTAACACTCTTCTCGTGGAACCTGCAAAGTGATATTTGGGAGCCTATAGGGGCCCATGGTGATAAAGGAAATATCCTCACATAATAACTAAAGAGAAGCTTTCTGAGAAACTGCATTACCATGGGTGAATGCAACTCACAGAGTTACACGTTTCTCTTCAGTGATCAGTTTGTAAGCACAGTTTTCTGGAGATCTGCAATTAGATACTTCATAGCGCAATGAACATTACAGTGACAAAGGAAATATCCAGATGAAAACTAGAAAGAAGCTTTCTTAGAAACTTCTTGGTGATGTGTGAATTCATCTCACAGAGTTACACTTATGTTTCGTGGAGCAGTCCATTAACACTGTCTTTGGGGAAACTGAGAAGAGTTTCCTTGGATCACATTGAAGCCTACGCTGATAAAGGAAATTTCATCCGTTCAAAACGTGAAAGAAGCTTTCTGAGTAACTTCTTTCTGATCTGTGAGTTCATCTCACCGAGTTCCAATCTCTGCCTCAAGAAGCAGTTTGCTAACACTCTTTTCGTGGAATCTGCAAAGTGATATTTGGGAGCCTATAGGGGCCCATGGTGATAAAGGAAATATCCTCACATAATAACTAAAGAGAAGCTTTCTGAGAAACTGCATTGCCATGTGTGAATGCAATTCACAGAGTTACGCCATTGTTTTTTGCAGCCGTTTCTTAGGACTGTTTCCGTGGATTCCGAGAAGTGATATTTCAGATAGCTTTGAAGAATAGAAGGAAAAAGAAATATCCTCCAAGAGAAAGCAGAACCAAGCTTTCTGAGAAACTGCTTTGTGATATGTGAATTCATTTCACAGTGTTCTATCACCCTTTCTCGGGGGAGTTTCCTAGCACTCATTTGAGGAATCTCAGATGTGATGTCTTGGATATCGTTGAATCGCATGCTGAATAAGGAACTATCCTCAGAGAAACCTGCAGAGAAGCCTTCTCAGAAACTTCTTTGTTGTGGGTGATTTCAGCCCACAGATGTCCATCATTGTTTCCACTGAGAAACTTGCTAGCAGAGTTTTCGCAGAATCTGCAATAGGACACACGGTGGCGCTCCAAGACCACAAATAACCTCGTCTAACTAAAGAAAGAAGCTTTCTGAGAAACCGCTTTGTGATGTGTGAATTCAACTCACTAAGTTGCAGCTGTATTTCGTGGGGCCGTGGCCTAGCCCTATTTGTGTGGAATCTGAGAACAGATATTCCCGATCCCTTTGAAAACAATGGGGCCAATGGAAACATCTTCCAATAAAAATGAGAAAGAAGCTTACTGAGAAACTTCTTTCTGATCTGTGAGTTCATCTCACAGAGTTACAACCTCTGCCTCTAGAAGAAGTTTGCTGACACTCTTCTCGTGGAATCTGCAAACTGATATTTGGGAGCCTATAGGGGCCCATGGTGATAAAGGAAATATCCTCACATAATAACTAAAGAGAAGCTTTCTGAGAAACTGCATTGCCATGTGTGAATGCAACTCACAGAGTTACACGTTCCTCTTCAGTGATCAGTTTGTTAGCACGGTTTTCTGGAAATCTGCAATTAGATACTTCATAGCGCAATGAACATTACAGTGACAAAGGAAATATCCACAGATGAAAACTAGAAGGAAGCTTTCTTAGAAACTTCTTGTTGATGTGTGAATTCATCTCACAGAGTTACACTTATGTTTCGTGGAACAGTCCATTAACACTGTCTTTGGGGAAACTGAGAAGGGCTTCTTTGGATCACATTGAGGCCTACGCTGATAAAGGAAATTTCATCCGTTCAAAACGTGAAAGAAGCTTTCTGAGAAACTTCTTGCTGATCTGTGAGTTCATCTCACAGAGTTACAACCTCTGCCTCAGAAGCAGTTTGCTAACACTCTTCTCGTCTAATCTGCAAAGTGATATTTGGGAGCCTATAGGGGCCCATGATGATAAAGGAAATGTCCTCACATAATAACTAAAGAGAAGCATTCTGAGAAACTGCATTGCCATGTGTGAATGGAACTCACAGAGTTACACGTTTCTCTTCAGTGATTAGTTTATTAGCATAGTTTTCTGGAGATCTGCAATTAGATACTTCATAGCGCAATGAACATTACAGTGACAAAGGAAATATCCAGAGATGAAAACTAGAAGGAAGCTTTCTTAGAAACTTCTTGTTGATGTGTGAATTCATCTCACAGAGTTACACTTATGTTTCGTGGAGCAGTCCATTAACACTGTCTTTGGGGAAACTGAGAAGGGCTTCTTTGGATCACATTGAGGCCTACGCTGATAAAGGAAATTTCATCCGTTCAAAACGTGAAAGAAACTTTCTGAGAAACTTCTTTCTGATCTGTGAGTTCATCTCACAGAGTTACAATCTCTGCCTCAAGAAGCAGTTTGCTAACACTCTTTTCGTGGAATCTGCAAAGTGATATTAGGCAGCCTATTGGGGCCCATGGTGATAAACGAAATATCCTCACATAATAACTAAAGAGAAGCATTCTGAGAAACTGCATTGCCATGTGTGAATGCAACTCACAGAGTTACACGTTTCTCTTCAGTGATTAGTTTGTTAGCATAGTTTTCTGGAGATCTGCAATTAGATACTTCATAGCGCAATGAACATTACAGTGACAAAGGAAATATCCAGAGATGAAAACTAGAAAGAAGCTTTCATAGAAACTTCTTGGTGATGTGTGAATTCATCTCATAGAGTTACACTTATGTTTCGTGGAGCAGTCCATTAACACTGTCTTTGGGGAAACTGAGAAGGGCTTCTTTGGATCAAATTGAGGCCTACGCTGATAAAGGAAATTTCATCCGTTCAAAACGTGAAAGAAGCTTTCTGAGAAACTTCTTTCTGATCTGTGAGTTCATCTCACAGAGTTACAACCTCTGCCTCAAGAAGAAGTTTGCTAACACTCTTCTCGTGGAACCTGCAAAGTGATATTTGGGAGCCTATAGGGGCCCATGGTGATAAAGGAAATATCCTCACATAATAACTAAAGAGAAGCTTTCTGAGAAACTGCATTACCATGGGTGAATGCAACTCACAGAGTTACACGTTTCTCTTCAGTGATCAGTTTGTAAGCACAGTTTTCTGGAGATCTGCAATTAGATACTTCATAGCGCAATGAACATTACAGTGACAAAGGAAATATCCAGATGAAAACTAGAAAGAAGCTTTCTTAGAAACTTCTTGGTGATGTGTGAATTCATCTCACAGAGTTACACTTATGTTTCGTGGAGCAGTCCATTAACACTGTCTTTGGGGAAACTGAGAAGAGTTTCCTTGGATCACATTGAAGCCTACGCTGATAAAGGAAATTTCATCCGTTCAAAACGTGAAAGAAGCTTTCTGAGTAACTTCTTTCTGATCTGTGAGTTCATCTCACCGAGTTCCAATCTCTGCCTCAAGAAGCAGTTTGCTAACACTCTTTTCGTGGAATCTGCAAAGTGATATTTGGGAGCCTATAGGGGCCCATGGTGATAAAGGAAATATCCTCACATAATAACTAAAGAGAAGCTTTCTGAGAAACTGCATTGCCATGTGTGAATGCAATTCACAGAGTTACGCCATTGTTTTTTGCAGCCGTTTCTTAGGACTGTTTCCGTGGATTCCGAGAAGTGATATTTCAGATAGCTTTGAAGAATAGAAGGAAAAAGAAATATCCTCCAAGAGAAAGCAGAACCAAACTTTCTGAGAAACTGCTTTGTGATATGTGAATTCATTTCACAGTGTTCTATCACCCTTTCTCGGGGGAGTTTCCTAGCACTCATTTGAGGAATCTCAGATGTGATGTCTTGGATATCGTTGAATCGCATGCTGAATAAGGAACTATCCTCAGAGAAACCTGCAGAGAAGCCTTCTCAGAAACTTCTTTGTTGTGGGTGATTTCAGCCCACAGATGTCCATCATTGTTTCCACTGAGAAACTTGCTAGCAGAGTTTTCGCAGAATCTGCAATAGGACACACGGTGGCGCTCCAAGACCACAAATAACCTCGTCTAACTAAAGAAAGAAGCTTTCTGAGAAACCGCTTTGTGATGTGTGAATTCAACTCACTAAGTTGCAGCTGTATTTCGTGGGGCCGTGGCCTAGCCCTATTTGTGTGGAATCTGAGAACAGATATTCCCGATCCCTTTGAAAACAATGGGGCCAATGGAAACATCTTCCAATAAAAATGAGAAAGAAGCTTACTGAGAAACTTCTTTCTGATCTGTGAGTTCATCTCACAGAGTTACAACCTCTGCCTCTAGAAGAAGTTTGCTGACACTCTTCTCGTGGAATCTGCAAACTGATATTTGGGAGCCTATAGGGGCCCATGGTGATAAAGGAAATATCCTCACATAATAACTAAAGAGAAGCTTTCTGAGAAACTGCATTGCCATGTGTGAATGCAACTCACAGAGTTACACGTTCCTCTTCAGTGATCAGTTTGTTAGCACGGTTTTCTGGAAATCTGCAATTAGATACTTCATAGCGCAATGAACATTACAGTGACAAAGGAAATATCCACAGATGAAAACTAGAAGGAAGCTTTCTTAGAAACTTCTTGTTGATGTGTGAATTCATCTCACAGAGTTACACTTATGTTTCGTGGAACAGTCCATTAACACTGTCTTTGGGGAAACTGAGAAGGGCTTCTTTGGATCACATTGAGGCCTACGCTGATAAAGGAAATTTCATCCGTTCAAAACGTGAAAGAAGCTTTCTGAGAAACTTCTTGCTGATCTGTGAGTTCATCTCACAGAGTTACAACCTCTGCCTCAGAAGCAGTTTCCTAACACTCTTCTCGTCTAATCTGCAAAGTGATATTTGGGAGCCTATAGGGGCCCATGATGATAAAGGAAATGTCCTCACATAATAACTAAAGAGAAGCATTCTGAGAAACTGCATTGCCATGTGTGAATGGAACTCACAGAGTTACACGTTTCTCTTCAGTGATTAGTTTATTAGCATAGTTTTCTGGAGATCTGCAATTAGATACTTCATAGCGCAATGAACATTACAGTGACAAAGGAAATATCCAGAGATGAAAACTAGAAAGAAGCTTTCATAGAAACTTCTTGGTGATGTGTGAATTCATCTCATAGAGTTACACTTATGTTTCGTGGAGCAGTCCATTAACACTGTCTTTGGGGAAACTGAGAAGGGCTTCTTTGGATCACATTGAGGCCTACGCTGATAAAGGAAATTTCATCCGTTCAAAACGTGAAAGAAGCTTTCTGAGAAACTTCTTTCTGATCTGTGAGTTCATCTCACAGAGTTACAACCTCTGCCTCAAGAAGCAGTTTGCTAACACTCTTCTCGTGGAATCTGCAAGGTGATATTTGGGAGCCTATAGGGGCCCATGGTGATAAAGGAAATATCCTCACATAATAACTAAAGAGAAGCTTTCTGAGAAACTGCATTACCATGGGTGAATGCAACTCACAGAGTTACACGTTTCTCTTCAGTGATCAGTTTGTAAGCACAGTTTTCTGGAGATCTGCAATTAGATACTTCATAGCGCAATGAACATTACAGTGACAAAGGAAATATCCAGATGAAAACTAGAAAGAAGCTTTCTTAGAAACTTCTTGGTGATGTGTGAATTCATCTCACAGAGTTACACTTATGTTTCGTGGAGCAGTCCATTAACACTGTCTTTGGGGAAACTGAGAAGGGCTTCTTTGGACCACATTGAGGCCTACGCTGAGAAAGGAAATTTCATCCGTTCAAAACGTGAAAGAAGCTTTCTGAGAAACTTCTTTCTGATCTGTGAGTTCATCTCACAGAGTTACAATCTCTGCCTCAAGAAGCAGTTTGCTAACACTCTTTTCGTGGAATCTGCAAAGTGATATTTGGGAGCCTATAGGGGCCCATGGTGATAAAGGAAATATCCTCACATAATAACTAAAGAGAAGCTTTCTGAGAAACTGCATTGCCATGTGTGAATGCAACTCACAGAGTTACGCCATTGTTTTTTGCAGCCGTTTCTTAGGACTGTTTCCGTGGATTCCGAGAAGTGATATTTCAGATAGCTTTGAAGAATAGAAGGAAAAAGAAATATCCTCCAAGAGAAAGCAGAACCAAGCTTTCTGAGAAACTGCTTTGTGATATGTGAATTCATTTCACAGTGTTCTATCACCCTTTCTCGGGGGAGTTTCCTAGCACTCATTTGAGGAATCTCAGATGTGATGTCTTGGATATCGTTGAATCGCATGCTGAATAAGGAACTATCCTCAGAGAAACCTGCAGAGACGCCTTCTCAGAAACTTCTTTGTTGTGGGTGATTTCAGCCCACAGATGTCCATCATTGTTTCCACTGAGAAACTTGCTAGGAGACTTTTCGCAGAATCTGCAATAGGACACACGGTGGCGCTCCAAGACCACAAATAACCTCGTCTAACTAAAGAAAGAAGCTTTCTGAGAAACCGCTTTGTGATGTGTGAATTCAACTCACTAAGTTGCAGCTGTATTTCGTGGGGCCGTGGCCTAGCCCTATTTGTGTGGAATCTGAGAACAGATATTCCCGATCCCTTTGAAAACAATCGGGCCAATGGAAACATCTTCCAATAAAAATGAGAAAGAAGCTTACTGAGAAACTTCTTTCTGCCCCTTGAGTTCATCTCACAGAGTTACAACCTCTGCCTCTAGAAGAAGTTTGCTGACACTCTTCTCGTGGAATCTGCAAACTGATATTTGGGAGCCTATAGGGGCCCATGGTGATAAAGGAAATATCCTCACATAATAACCAAAGAGAAGCTTTCTTAGAAACTGCATTGCCATGTGTGAATGCAACTCACAGAGTTACACGTTCCTCTTCAGTGATCAGTTTGTTAGCACAGTTTTCTGGAGATCTGCAATTAGATACTTCATAGCGCAATGAACATTACAGTGACAAAGGAAATATCCAGATGAAAACTAGAAAGAAGCTTTCTTAGAAACTTCTTGTTGATGTGTGAATTCATCTCACAGAGTTACACTTATGTTTCGTGGAACAGTCCATTAACACTGTCTTTGGGGAAACTGAGAAGGGCTTCTTTGGACCACATTGAGGCCTACGCTGATAAAGGAAATTTCATCCGTTCAAACGTGAAAGAAGCTTTCTGAGAAACTTCTTTCTGATCTGTGAGTTCATCTCACAGAGTTACAACCTCTGCCTCAAGAAGAAGTTTGCTAACACTCTTCTCGTCTAATCTGCAAAGTGATATTTGGGAGCCTATAGGGGCCCACGGTGATAAAGGAAATATCCTCACATAATAACTAAAGAGAAGCTTTCTGAGAAACTGCATTGCCATGTGTGAATGCAACTGACAGAGTTACACGTTTCTCTTCAGTGATCAGTTTGTTAGCACAGTTTTCTGGAAATCTGTAATTAGATACTTCATAGCGCAATGAACATTACAGTGACAAAGGAAATATCCAGATGAAAACTAGAAAGAAGCTTTCTTAGAAACTTCTTGGTGATGTGTGAATTCCTCTCACAGAGTTACACTTATGTTTCGTGGAGCAGTCCATTAACACTGTCTTTGGGGAAACTGAGAAGGGCTTCTTTGGATCACATTGAGGCCTACGCTGATAAAGGAAATTTCATCAGTTCAAAACGTGAAAGAAGCTTTCTGAGAAACTTCTTTCTGATCTGTGAGTTCATCTCACAGAGTTACAATCTCTGCCTCAAGAAGCAGTTTGCTAACACTCTTTTCGTGGAATCTGCAAAGTGATATTTGGCAGCCTATTGGGGCAAATGGTGATAAAGGAAATATCCTCACATAATAACTAAAAAGCATTCTGAGAAACTGCATTGCCATGTGTGAATACAACTCACAGAGTTACACGTTTCTCTTCAGTGATTAGTTTGTTAGCATAGTTTTCTGGAGATCTGCAATTAGATACTTCATAGCGCAATGAATATTACAGTGACAAAGGAAATATCCAGAGAGGAAAACTAGAAAGAAGCTTTCATAGAAACTTCTTGGTGATGTGTGAATTCATCTCACAGAGTTACACTTATGTTTCGTGGAGCAGTCCATTAACACTGTCTTTGGGGAAACTGAGAAGGGCTTCTTTGGATCACATTGAGGCCTACGCTGATAAAGGAAATTTCATCCGTTCAAAACGTGAAAGAAGCTTTCTGAGAAACTTCTTTCTGATCTGTGAGTTCATCTCACAGAGTTACAACCTCTGCCTCAAGAAGAAGTTTGCTAACACTCTTCTCGTCTAATCTGCAAAGTGATATTTGGGAGCCTATAGGGGCCCATGGTGATAAAGGAAATGTCCTCACATAATAACTAAAGAGAAGCTTTCTGAGAAACTGCAATACCATGTGTGAATGCAACTCACAAAGTTACACGTTTCTCTTCAGTGATCAGTTTGTTAACACAGTTTTCTGGAGATCTGCAATTAGATACTTCATAGCGCAATGAACATTACAGTGACAAAGGAAATATCCAGATGAAAACTAGAAAGAAGCTTTCTTAGAAACTTCTTGGTGCTGTGTGAATTCCTCTCACAGAGTTACACTTATGTTTCGTGGAGCAGTCCATTAACACTGTCTTTGGGGAAACTGAGAAGGGCTTCTTTGGATCACATTGAGGCCTACGCTGATAAAGGAAATTTCATCCGTTCAAAACGTGAAAGAAGCTTTCTGAGAAACTTCTTTCTGATCTGTGAGTTCATCTCACAGTGTTCCAATCTCTGCCTCAAGAAGCAGTTTGCTAACACTCTTTTCGTGGAATCTGCAAAGTGATATTTGGGAGCCTATAGGGGCCCATGGTGAAAAAGGAAATATCCTCACATAATAACTAAAGAGAAGCTTTCTGAGAAACTGCATTACCATGTGTGAATGCAACTCACAAAGTTACACGTTTCTCTTCAGTTATCAGTTTGTTAGCACAGTTTTCTGGAAATCTGCAATTAGATACTTCATAGCGCAATGAACATTACAGTGACAAAGGAAATATCCACAGTGAAAACTAGAAGGAAGCTTTCTTAGAAACTTCTTGTTGATGTGTGAATTCATCTCACAGAGTTACACTTATGTTTCGTGGAACAGTCCATTAACACTGTCTTTGGGGAAACTGAGAAGGGCTTCTTTGGACCACATTGAGGCCTACGCTGATAAAGGAAATTTCATCCGTTCTAAACGTGAAAGAAGCTTTCTGAGAAACTTCTTTCTGATCTCTGAGTTCATCTCACAGAGTTACAACCTCTACCTCAAGAAGAAGTTTGCTAACACTCTTCTCGTCTAATCTGCAAAGTGATATTTGGGAGCCTATAGGGGCCCATGGTGATAAAGGAAATGTCCTCACATAATAACTAAAGAGAAGCTTTCTGAGAAACTGCATTGCCATGTGTGAATGCAACTCACTGAGTTACACGTTTCTCTTCAGTGATCAGTTTGTTAGCACAGTTTTCTGGAAATCTGCAATTAGATACTTCATAGCGCAATGAACATTGCAGTGACAAAGGAAATATCGACAGTGAAAACTAGAAGGAAGCTTTCTTAGAAACTTCTTGTTGATGTGTGAATTCATCTCACAGAGTTACACTTATGTTTCGTGGAGCAGTCCATTAACACTGTCTTTGGGGAAACTGAGAAGGGCTTCTTTGGACCACATTGAGGCCTACGCTGATAAAGGAAATTTCACCGTTCAAAACGTGAAAGAAGCTTTCTGAGAAACTTCTTTCTGATCTGTGAGTTCATCTCACAGAGTTACAACCTCTGCCTCAAGAAGCAGTTTGCTAACACTCTTTTCGTGGAATCTGCAAAGTGATATTTGGGAGCCTATAGGGGCCCATGGTGATAAAGGAAATGTCCTCACATAATAACTAAAGAGAAGCTTTCTGAGAAACTGCATTACCATGTGTGAATGCAACTCACAGAGTTACACGTTTTTCTTCAGTGTTCAGTTTGTTAGCATAGTTTTCTGGAGATCTGCAATTAGATACTTCATAGAGCAATGAATATTACAGTGACAAAGGAAATATCCAGAGATGAAAACTAGAAAGAAGCATTCTTAGAAACTTCTTGGTGATGTGTGAATCATCTCACAGAGTTACACTTATGTTTCGTGGAGCAGTCCATTAACACTGTCTTTGGGGAAACTGAGAAGGGCTTCTTTGGCTCACATTGAGGCCTACGCTGATAAAGGAAATTTCATCCGTTCAAAACGTGAAAGAAGCTTTCTGAGTAACTTCTTTCTGATCTGTGAGTTCATCTCACCGAGTTCCAATCTCTGCCTCAAGAAGCAGTTTGCTAACACTCTTTTCGTGGAATCTGCAAAGTGATATTTGGGAGCCTATAGGGGCCCATGGTGATAAAGGAAATATCCTCACATAATAACTAAAGAGAAGGTTTCTGAGAAACTGCATTGCCATGTGTGAATGCAACTCACAGAGTTACGTCATTGTTTTTTGCAGCCGTTTCTTAGGACTGTTTCCGTGGATTCCGAGAAGTGATATTTCAGATAGCTTTGAAGAATAGAAGGAAAAAGAAATATCCTCCAAGAGAAAGCAGAACCAAGCTTTCTGAGAAACTGCTTTGTGATATGTGAATTCATTTCACAGTGTTCTATCACCCTTTCTTGGGGGAGTTTCCTAGCACTCATTTGAGGAATCTCAGATGTGATGTCTTGGATATCGTTGAATCGCATGCTGAATAAGGAACTATCCTCAGAGAAACCTGCAGAGAAGCCTTCTCAGAAACTTCTTTGTTGTGGGTGATTTCAGCCCACAGATGTCCATCATTGTTTCCACTGAGAAACTTGCTAGCAGAGTTTTCGCAGAATCTGCAATAGGACACACGGTGGCGCTCCAAGACCACAAATAACCTCGTCTAACTAAAGAAAGAAGCTTTCTGAGAAACCGCTTTGTGATGTGTGAATTCAACTCACTAAGTTGCAGCTGTATTTCGTGGGGCCGTGGCCTAGCCCTATTTGTGTGGAATCTGAGAACAGATATTCCCGATCCCTTTGAAAACAATCGGGCCAATGGAAACATCTTCCAATAAAAATGAGAAAGAAGCTTACTGAGAAACTTCTTTCTGCCCCTTGAGTTCATCTCACAGAGTTACAACCTCTGCCTCTAGAAGAAGTTTGCTGACACTCTTCTCGTGGAATCTGCAAACTGATATTTGGGAGCCTATAGGGGCCCATGGTGATAAAGGAAATATCCTCACATAATAACCAAAGAGAAGCTTTCTTAGAAACTGCATTGCCATGTGTGAATGCAACTCACAGAGTTACACGTTCCTCTTCAGTGATCAGTTTGTTAGCACAGTTTTCTGGAGATCTGCAATTAGATACTTCATAGCGCAATGAACATTACAGTGACAAAGGAAATATCCAGATGAAAACTAGAAAGAAGCTTTCTTAGAAACTTCTTGTTGATGTGTGAATTCATCTCACAGAGTTACACTTATGTTTCGTGGAACAGTCCATTAACACTGTCTTTGGGGAAACTGAGAAGGGCTTCTTTGGACCACATTGAGGCCTACGCTGATAAAGGAAATTTCATCCGTTCAAAACGTGAAAGAAGCTTTCTGAGAAACTTCTTTCTGATCTGTGAGTTCATCTCACAGAGTTACAACCTCTGCCTCAAGAAGAAGTTTGCTAACACTCTTCTCGTCTAGTCTGCAAAGTGATATTTGGGAGCCTATAGGGGCCCATGGTGATAAAGGAAATGTCCTCACATAATAACTAAAGAGAAGCTTTCTGAGAAACTGCATTACCATGTGTGAATGCAACTCACAGAGTTACACGTTTCTCTTCAGTGATCAGTTTGTTAGCACAGTTTTCTGGAGATCTGCAATTAGATACTTCATAGCGCAATGAACATTACAGTGACAAAGGAAATATCCAGATGAAAACTAGAAAGAAGCTTTCTTAGAAACTTCTTGGTGATGTGTGAATTCATCTCACAGAGTTACACTTATGTTTCGTGGAACAGTCCATTAACACTGTCTTTGGGGAAACTGAGAAGGGCTTCTTTGGACCACATTGAGGCCTACGCTGATAAAGGAAATTTCATCCGTTCAAAACGTGAAAGAAGCTTTCTGAGAAACTTCTTGCTGATCTGTGAGTTCATCTCACAGAGTTACAACCTCTGCCTCAGAAGCAGTTTGCTAACACTCTTCTCGTCTAATCTGCAAAGTGATATTTGGGAGCCTATAGGGGCCCATGATGATAAAGGAAATGTCCTCACATAATAACTAAAGAGAAGCATTCTGAGAAACTGCATTGCCATGTGTGAATGGAACTCACAGAGTTACACGTTTCTCTTCAGTGATTAGTTTATTAGCATAGTTTTCTGGAGATCTGCAATTAGATACTTCATAGCGCAATGAACATTACAGTGACAAAGGAAATATCCAGAGATGAAAACTAGAAGGAAGCTTTCTTAGAAACTTCTTGTTGATGTGTGAATTCATCTCACAGAGTTACACTTATGTTTCGTGGAGCAGTCCATTAACACTGTCTTTGGGGAAACTGAGAAGGGCTTCTTTGGATCACATTGAGGCCTACGCTGATAAAGGAAATTTCATCCGTTCAAAACGTGAAAGAAACTTTCTGAGAAACTTCTTTCTGATCTGTGAGTTCATCTCACAGAGTTACAATCTCTGCCTCAAGAAGCAGTTTGCTAACACTCTTTTCGTGGAATCTGCAAAGTGATATTAGGCAGCCTATTGGGGCCCATGGTGATAAACGAAATATCCTCACATAATAACTAAAGAGAAGCATTCTGAGAAACTGCATTGCCATGTGTGAATGCAACTCACAGAGTTACACGTTTCTCTTCAGTGATTAGTTTGTTAGCATAGTTTTCTGGAGATCTGCAATTAGATACTTCATAGCGCAATGAACATTACAGTGACAAAGGAAATATCCAGAGATGAAAACTAGAAAGAAGCTTTCATAGAAACTTCTTGGTGATGTGTGAATTCATCTCATAGAGTTACACTTATGTTTCGTGGAGCAGTCCATTAACACTGTCTTTGGGGAAACTGAGAAGGGCTTCTTTGGATCAAATTGAGGCCTACGCTGATAAAGGAAATTTCATCCGTTCAAAACGTGAAAGAAGCTTTCTGAGAAACTTCTTTCTGATCTGTGAGTTCATCTCACAGAGTTACAACCTCTGCCTCAAGAAGAAGTTTGCTAACACTCTTCTCGTGGAACCTGCAAAGTGATATTTGGGAGCCTATAGGGGCCCATGGTGATAAAGGAAATATCCTCACATAATAACTAAAGAGAAGCTTTCTGAGAAACTGCATTACCATGGGTGAATGCAACTCACAGAGTTACACGTTTCTCTTCAGTGATCAGTTTGTAAGCACAGTTTTCTGGAGATCTGCAATTAGATACTTCATAGCGCAATGAACATTACAGTGACAAAGGAAATATCCAGATGAAAACTAGAAAGAAGCTTTCTTAGAAACTTCTTGGTGATGTGTGAATTCATCTCACAGAGTTACACTTATGTTTCGTGGAGCAGTCCATTAACACTGTCTTTGGGGAAACTGAGAAGAGTTTCCTTGGATCACATTGAAGCCTACGCTGATAAAGGAAATTTCATCCGTTCAAAACGTGAAAGAAGCTTTCTGAGTAACTTCTTTCTGATCTGTGAGTTCATCTCACCGAGTTCCAATCTCTGCCTCAAGAAGCAGTTTGCTAACACTCTTTTCGTGGAATCTGCAAAGTGATATTTGGGAGCCTATAGGGGCCCATGGTGATAAAGGAAATATCCTCACATAATAACTAAAGAGAAGCTTTCTGAGAAACTGCATTGCCATGTGTGAATGCAATTCACAGAGTTACGCCATTGTTTTTTGCAGCCGTTTCTTAGGACTGTTTCCGTGGATTCCGAGAAGTGATATTTCAGATAGCTTTGAAGAATAGAAGGAAAAAGAAATATCCTCCAAGAGAAAGCAGAACCAAACTTTCTGAGAAACTGCTTTGTGATATGTGAATTCATTTCACAGTGTTCTATCACCCTTTCTCGGGGGAGTTTCCTAGCACTCATTTGAGGAATCTCAGATGTGATGTCTTGGATATCGTTGAATCGCATGCTGAATAAGGAACTATCCTCAGAGAAACCTGCAGAGAAGCCTTCTCAGAAACTTCTTTGTTGTGGGTGATTTCAGCCCACAGATGTCCATCATTGTTTCCACTGAGAAACTTGCTAGCAGAGTTTTCGCAGAATCTGCAATAGGACACACGGTGGCGCTCCAAGACCACAAATAACCTCGTCTAACTAAAGAAAGAAGCTTTCTGAGAAACCGCTTTGTGATGTGTGAATTCAACTCACTAAGTTGCAGCTGTATTTCGTGGGGCCGTGGCCTAGCCCTATTTGTGTGGAATCTGAGAACAGATATTCCCGATCCCTTTGAAAACAATGGGGCCAATGGAAACATCTTCCAATAAAAATGAGAAAGAAGCTTACTGAGAAACTTCTTTCTGATCTGTGAGTTCATCTCACAGAGTTACAACCTCTGCCTCTAGAAGAAGTTTGCTGACACTCTTCTCGTGGAATCTGCAAACTGATATTTGGGAGCCTATAGGGGCCCATGGTGATAAAGGAAATATCCTCACATAATAACTAAAGAGAAGCTTTCTGAGAAACTGCATTGCCATGTGTGAATGCAACTCACAGAGTTACACGTTCCTCTTCAGTGATCAGTTTGTTAGCACGGTTTTCTGGAAATCTGCAATTAGATACTTCATAGCGCAATGAACATTACAGTGACAAAGGAAATATCCACAGATGAAAACTAGAAGGAAGCTTTCTTAGAAACTTCTTGTTGATGTGTGAATTCATCTCACAGAGTTACACTTATGTTTCGTGGAACAGTCCATTAACACTGTCTTTGGGGAAACTGAGAAGGGCTTCTTTGGATCACATTGAGGCCTACGCTGATAAAGGAAATTTCATCCGTTCAAAACGTGAAAGAAGCTTTCTGAGAAACTTCTTGCTGATCTGTGAGTTCATCTCACAGAGTTACAACCTCTGCCTCAGAAGCAGTTTCCTAACACTCTTCTCGTCTAATCTGCAAAGTGATATTTGGGAGCCTATAGGGGCCCATGATGATAAAGGAAATGTCCTCACATAATAACTAAAGAGAAGCATTCTGAGAAACTGCATTGCCATGTGTGAATGGAACTCACAGAGTTACACGTTTCTCTTCAGTGATTAGTTTATTAGCATAGTTTTCTGGAGATCTGCAATTAGATACTTCATAGCGCAATGAACATTACAGTGACAAAGGAAATATCCAGAGATGAAAACTAGAAAGAAGCTTTCATAGAAACTTCTTGGTGATGTGTGAATTCATCTCATAGAGTTACACTTATGTTTCGTGGAGCAGTCCATTAACACTGTCTTTGGGGAAACTGAGAAGGGCTTCTTTGGATCACATTGAGGCCTACGCTGATAAAGGAAATTTCATCCGTTCAAAACGTGAAAGAAGCTTTCTGAGAAACTTCTTTCTGATCTGTGAGTTCATCTCACAGAGTTACAACCTCTGCCTCAAGAAGCAGTTTGCTAACACTCTTCTCGTGGAATCTGCAAGGTGATATTTGGGAGCCTATAGGGGCCCATGGTGATAAAGGAAATATCCTCACATAATAACTAAAGAGAAGCTTTCTGAGAAACTGCATTACCATGGGTGAATGCAACTCACAGAGTTACACGTTTCTCTTCAGTGATCAGTTTGTAAGCACAGTTTTCTGGAGATCTGCAATTAGATACTTCATAGCGCAATGAACATTACAGTGACAAAGGAAATATCCAGATGAAAACTAGAAAGAAGCTTTCTTAGAAACTTCTTGGTGATGTGTGAATTCATCTCACAGAGTTACACTTATGTTTCGTGGAGCAGTCCATTAACACTGTCTTTGGGGAAACTGAGAAGGGCTTCTTTGGACCACATTGAGGCCTACGCTGAGAAAGGAAATTTCATCCGTTCAAAACGTGAAAGAAGCTTTCTGAGAAACTTCTTTCTGATCTGTGAGTTCATCTCACAGAGTTACAATCTCTGCCTCAAGAAGCAGTTTGCTAACACTCTTTTCGTGGAATCTGCAAAGTGATATTTGGGAGCCTATAGGGGCCCATGGTGATAAAGGAAATATCCTCACATAATAACTAAAGAGAAGCTTTCTGAGAAACTGCATTGCCATGTGTGAATGCAACTCACAGAGTTACGCCATTGTTTTTTGCAGCCGTTTCTTAGGACTGTTTCCGTGGATTCCGAGAAGTGATATTTCAGATAGCTTTGAAGAATAGAAGGAAAAAGAAATATCCTCCAAGAGAAAGCAGAACCAAGCTTTCTGAGAAACTGCTTTGTGATATGTGAATTCATTTCACAGTGTTCTATCACCCTTTCTCGGGGGAGTTTCCTAGCACTCATTTGAGGAATCTCAGATGTGATGTCTTGGATATCGTTGAATCGCATGCTGAATAAGGAACTATCCTCAGAGAAACCTGCAGAGACGCCTTCTCAGAAACTTCTTTGTTGTGGGTGATTTCAGCCCACAGATGTCCATCATTGTTTCCACTGAGAAACTTGCTAGGAGACTTTTCGCAGAATCTGCAATAGGACACACGGTGGCGCTCCAAGACCACAAATAACCTCGTCTAACTAAAGAAAGAAGCTTTCTGAGAAACCGCTTTGTGATGTGTGAATTCAACTCACTAAGTTGCAGCTGTATTTCGTGGGGCCGTGGCCTAGCCCTATTTGTGTGGAATCTGAGAACAGATATTCCCGATCCCTTTGAAAACAATCGGGCCAATGGAAACATCTTCCAATAAAAATGAGAAAGAAGCTTACTGAGAAACTTCTTTCTGCCCCTTGAGTTCATCTCACAGAGTTACAACCTCTGCCTCTAGAAGAAGTTTGCTGACACTCTTCTCGTGGAATCTGCAAACTGATATTTGGGAGCCTATAGGGGCCCATGGTGATAAAGGAAATATCCTCACATAATAACCAAAGAGAAGCTTTCTTAGAAACTGCATTGCCATGTGTGAATGCAACTCACAGAGTTACACGTTCCTCTTCAGTGATCAGTTTGTTAGCACAGTTTTCTGGAGATCTGCAATTAGATACTTCATAGCGCAATGAACATTACAGTGACAAAGGAAATATCCAGATGAAAACTAGAAAGAAGCTTTCTTAGAAACTTCTTGTTGATGTGTGAATTCATCTCACAGAGTTACACTTATGTTTCGTGGAACAGTCCATTAACACTGTCTTTGGGGAAACTGAGAAGGGCTTCTTTGGACCACATTGAGGCCTACGCTGATAAAGGAAATTTCATCCGTTCAAAACGTGAAAGAAGCTTTCTGAGAAACTTCTTTCTGATCTGTGAGTTCATCTCACAGAGTTACAACCTCTGCCTCAAGAAGAAGTTTGCTAACACTCTTCTCGTCTAATCTGCAAAGTGATATTTGGGAGCCTATAGGGGCCCACGGTGATAAAGGAAATATCCTCACATAATAACTAAAGAGAAGCTTTCTGAGAAACTGCATTGCCATGTGTGAATGCAACTGACAGAGTTACACGTTTCTCTTCAGTGATCAGTTTGTTAGCACAGTTTTCTGGAAATCTGTAATTAGATACTTCATAGCGCAATGAACATTACAGTGACAAAGGAAATATCCAGATGAAAACTAGAAAGAAGCTTTCTTAGAAACTTCTTGGTGATGTGTGAATTCCTCTCACAGAGTTACACTTATGTTTCGTGGAGCAGTCCATTAACACTGTCTTTGGGGAAACTGAGAAGGGCTTCTTTGGATCACATTGAGGCCTACGCTGATAAAGGAAATTTCATCAGTTCAAAACGTGAAAGAAGCTTTCTGAGAAACTTCTTTCTGATCTGTGAGTTCATCTCACAGAGTTACAATCTCTGCCTCAAGAAGCAGTTTGCTAACACTCTTTTCGTGGAATCTGCAAAGTGATATTTGGCAGCCTATTGGGGCAAATGGTGATAAAGGAAATATCCTCACATAATAACTAAAAAGCATTCTGAGAAACTGCATTGCCATGTGTGAATACAACTCACAGAGTTACACGTTTCTCTTCAGTGATTAGTTTGTTAGCATAGTTTTCTGGAGATCTGCAATTAGATACTTCATAGCGCAATGAATATTACAGTGACAAAGGAAATATCCAGAGAGGAAAACTAGAAAGAAGCTTTCATAGAAACTTCTTGGTGATGTGTGAATTCATCTCACAGAGTTACACTTATGTTTCGTGGAGCAGTCCATTAACACTGTCTTTGGGGAAACTGAGAAGGGCTTCTTTGGATCACATTGAGGCCTACGCTGATAAAGGAAATTTCATCCGTTCAAAACGTGAAAGAAGCTTTCTGAGAAACTTCTTTCTGATCTGTGAGTTCATCTCACAGAGTTACAACCTCTGCCTCAAGAAGAAGTTTGCTAACACTCTTCTCGTCTAATCTGCAAAGTGATATTTGGGAGCCTATAGGGGCCCATGGTGATAAAGGAAATGTCCTCACATAATAACTAAAGAGAAGCTTTCTGAGAAACTGCAATACCATGTGTGAATGCAACTCACAAAGTTACACGTTTCTCTTCAGTGATCAGTTTGTTAACACAGTTTTCTGGAGATCTGCAATTAGATACTTCATAGCGCAATGAACATTACAGTGACAAAGGAAATATCCAGATGAAAACTAGAAAGAAGCTTTCTTAGAAACTTCTTGGTGCTGTGTGAATTCCTCTCACAGAGTTACACTTATGTTTCGTGGAGCAGTCCATTAACACTGTCTTTGGGGAAACTGAGAAGGGCTTCTTTGGATCACATTGAGGCCTACGCTGATAAAGGAAATTTCATCCGTTCAAAACGTGAAAGAAGCTTTCTGAGAAACTTCTTTCTGATCTGTGAGTTCATCTCACAGTGTTCCAATCTCTGCCTCAAGAAGCAGTTTGCTAACACTCTTTTCGTGGAATCTGCAAAGTGATATTTGGGAGCCTATAGGGGCCCATGGTGAAAAAGGAAATATCCTCACATAATAACTAAAGAGAAGCTTTCTGAGAAACTGCATTACCATGTGTGAATGCAACTCACAAAGTTACACGTTTCTCTTCAGTTATCAGTTTGTTAGCACAGTTTTCTGGAAATCTGCAATTAGATACTTCATAGCGCAATGAACATTACAGTGACAAAGGAAATATCCACAGTGAAAACTAGAAGGAAGCTTTCTTAGAAACTTCTTGTTGATGTGTGAATTCATCTCACAGAGTTACACTTATGTTTCGTGGAACAGTCCATTAACACTGTCTTTGGGGAAACTGAGAAGGGCTTCTTTGGACCACATTGAGGCCTACGCTGATAAAGGAAATTTCATCCGTTCTAAACGTGAAAGAAGCTTTCTGAGAAACTTCTTTCTGATCTCTGAGTTCATCTCACAGAGTTACAACCTCTACCTCAAGAAGAAGTTTGCTAACACTCTTCTCGTCTAATCTGCAAAGTGATATTTGGGAGCCTATAGGGGCCCATGGTGATAAAGGAAATGTCCTCACATAATAACTAAAGAGAAGCTTTCTGAGAAACTGCATTGCCATGTGTGAATGCAACTCACTGAGTTACACGTTTCTCTTCAGTGATCAGTTTGTTAGCACAGTTTTCTGGAAATCTGCAATTAGATACTTCATAGCGCAATGAACATTGCAGTGACAAAGGAAATATCGACAGTGAAAACTAGAAGGAAGCTTTCTTAGAAACTTCTTGTTGATGTGTGAATTCATCTCACAGAGTTACACTTATGTTTCGTGGAGCAGTCCATTAACACTGTCTTTGGGGAAACTGAGAAGGGCTTCTTTGGACCACATTGAGGCCTACGCTGATAAAGGAAATTTCACCGTTCAAAACGTGAAAGAAGCTTTCTGAGAAACTTCTTTCTGATCTGTGAGTTCATCTCACAGAGTTACAACCTCTGCCTCAAGAAGCAGTTTGCTAACACTCTTTTCGTGGAATCTGCAAAGTGATATTTGGGAGCCTATAGGGGCCCATGGTGATAAAGGAAATGTCCTCACATAATAACTAAAGAGAAGCTTTCTGAGAAACTGCATTACCATGTGTGAATGCAACTCACAGAGTTACACGTTTTTCTTCAGTGTTCAGTTTGTTAGCATAGTTTTCTGGAGATCTGCAATTAGATACTTCATAGAGCAATGAATATTACAGTGACAAAGGAAATATCCAGAGATGAAAACTAGAAAGAAGCATTCTTAGAAACTTCTTGGTGATGTGTGAATCATCTCACAGAGTTACACTTATGTTTCGTGGAGCAGTCCATTAACACTGTCTTTGGGGAAACTGAGAAGGGCTTCTTTGGCTCACATTGAGGCCTACGCTGATAAAGGAAATTTCATCCGTTCAAAACGTGAAAGAAGCTTTCTGAGTAACTTCTTTCTGATCTGTGAGTTCATCTCACCGAGTTCCAATCTCTGCCTCAAGAAGCAGTTTGCTAACACTCTTTTCGTGGAATCTGCAAAGTGATATTTGGGAGCCTATAGGGGCCCATGGTGATAAAGGAAATATCCTCACATAATAACTAAAGAGAAGGTTTCTGAGAAACTGCATTGCCATGTGTGAATGCAACTCACAGAGTTACGTCATTGTTTTTTGCAGCCGTTTCTTAGGACTGTTTCCGTGGATTCCGAGAAGTG
The DNA here is from genome assembly GCF_007565055.1 of Rhinopithecus roxellana. NCBI lineage: Eukaryota > Metazoa > Chordata > Mammalia > Primates > Cercopithecidae > Rhinopithecus > Rhinopithecus roxellana. The sequence goes on along the minus strand of NC_044552.1, from coordinate 102,548,873 downwards.
ATATTTCAGATAGCTTTGAAGAATAGAAGGAAAAAGAAATATCCTCCAAGAGAAAGCAGAACCAAGCTTTCTGAGAAACTGCTTTGTGATATGTGAATTCATTTCACAGTGTTCTATCACCCTTTCTTGGGGGAGTTTCCTAGCACTCATTTGAGGAATCTCAGATGTGATGTCTTGGATATCGTTGAATCGCATGCTGAATAAGGAACTATCCTCAGAGAAACCTGCAGAGAAGCCTTCTCAGAAACTTCTTTGTTGTGGGTGATTTCAGCCCACAGATGTCCATCATTGTTTCCACTGAGAAACTTGCTAGCAGAGTTTTCGCAGAATCTGCAATAGGACACACGGTGGCGCTCCAAGACCACAAATAACCTCGTCTAACTAAAGAAAGAAGCTTTCTGAGAAACCGCTTTGTGATGTGTGAATTCAACTCACTAAGTTGCAGCTGTATTTCGTGGGGCCGTGGCCTAGCCCTATTTGTGTGGAATCTGAGAACAGATATTCCCGATCCCTTTGAAAACAATCGGGCCAATGGAAACATCTTCCAATAAAAATGAGAAAGAAGCTTACTGAGAAACTTCTTTCTGCCCCTTGAGTTCATCTCACAGAGTTACAACCTCTGCCTCTAGAAGAAGTTTGCTGACACTCTTCTCGTGGAATCTGCAAACTGATATTTGGGAGCCTATAGGGGCCCATGGTGATAAAGGAAATATCCTCACATAATAACCAAAGAGAAGCTTTCTTAGAAACTGCATTGCCATGTGTGAATGCAACTCACAGAGTTACACGTTCCTCTTCAGTGATCAGTTTGTTAGCACAGTTTTCTGGAGATCTGCAATTAGATACTTCATAGCGCAATGAACATTACAGTGACAAAGGAAATATCCAGATGAAAACTAGAAAGAAGCTTTCTTAGAAACTTCTTGTTGATGTGTGAATTCATCTCACAGAGTTACACTTATGTTTCGTGGAACAGTCCATTAACACTGTCTTTGGGGAAACTGAGAAGGGCTTCTTTGGACCACATTGAGGCCTACGCTGATAAAGGAAATTTCATCCGTTCAAAACGTGAAAGAAGCTTTCTGAGAAACTTCTTTCTGATCTGTGAGTTCATCTCACAGAGTTACAACCTCTGCCTCAAGAAGAAGTTTGCTAACACTCTTCTCGTCTAGTCTGCAAAGTGATATTTGGGAGCCTATAGGGGCCCATGGTGATAAAGGAAATGTCCTCACATAATAACTAAAGAGAAGCTTTCTGAGAAACTGCATTACCATGTGTGAATGCAACTCACAGAGTTACACGTTTCTCTTCAGTGATCAGTTTGTTAGCACAGTTTTCTGGAGATCTGCAATTAGATACTTCATAGCGCAATGAACATTACAGTGACAAAGGAAATATCCAGATGAAAACTAGAAAGAAGCTTTCTTAGAAACTTCTTGGTGATGTGTGAATTCATCTCACAGAGTTACACTTATGTTTCGTGGAACAGTCCATTAACACTGTCTTTGGGGAAACTGAGAAGGGCTTCTTTGGACCACATTGAGGCCTACGCTGATAAAGGAAATTTCATCCGTTCAAAACGTGAAAGAAGCTTTCTGAGAACCTTCTTTCTGATCTGTGAGTTCATCTCACAGTGTTACAACCTCTGCCTCAAGAAGAAGTTTGCTAACACTCTTCTCGTCTAATCTGCAAAGTGATATTTGGGAGCCTATAGGGGCCCACGGTGATAAAGGAAATATCCTCACATAATAACTAAAGAGAAGCTTTCTGAGAAACTGCATTGCCATGTGTGAATGCAACTGACAGAGTTACACGTTTCTCTTCAGTGATCAGTTTGTTAGCACAGTTTTCTGGAGATCTGCAATTAGATACTTCATAGCGCAATGAACATTACAGTGACAAAGGAAATATCCAGATGAAAACTAGAAAGAAGCTTTCTTAGAAACTTCTTGGTGATGTGTGAATTCCTCTCACAGAGTTACACTTATGTTTCGTGGAGCAGTCCATTAACACTGTCTTTGGGGAAACTGAGAAGGGCTTCTTTGGATCACATTGAGGCCTACGCTGATAAAGGAAATTTCATCCGTTCAAAACGTGAAAGAAGCTTTCTGAGAAACTTCTTTCTGATCTGTGAGTTCATCTCACAGAGTTACAATCTCTGCCTCAAGAAGCAGTTTGCTAACACTCTTTTCGTGGAATCTGCAAAGTGATATTTGGCAGCCTATTGGGGCAAATGGTGATAAAGGAAATATCCTCACATAATAACTAAAAAGCATTCTGAGAAACTGCATTGCCATGTGTGAATACAACTCACAGAGTTACACGTTTCTCTTCAGTGATTAGTTTGTTAGCATAGTTTTCTGGAGATCTGCAATTAGATACTTCATAGCGCAATGAATATTACAGTGACAAAGGAAATATCCAGAGATGAAAACTAGAAAGAAGCTTTCATAGAAACTTCTTGGTGATGTGTGAATTCATCTCACAGAGTTACACTTATGTTTCGTGGAGCAGTCCATTAACACTGTCTTTGGGGAAACTGAGAAGGGCTTCTTTGGATCACATTGAGGCCTACGCTGATAAAGGAAATTTCATCCGTTCAAAACGTGAAAGAAGCTTTCTGAGAAACTTCTTTCTGATCTGTGAGTTCATCTCACAGAGTTACAACCTCTGCCTCAAGAAGAAGTTTGCTAACACTCTTCTCGTCTAATCTGCAAAGTGATATTTGGGAGCCTATAGGGGCCCATGGTGATAAAGGAAATGTCCTCACATAATAACTAAAGAGAAGCTTTCTGAGAAACTGCAATACCATGTGTGAATGCAACTCACAAAGTTACACGTTTCTCTTCAGTGATCAGTTTGTTAACACAGTTTTCTGGAGATCTGCAATTAGATACTTCATAGCGCAATGAACATTACAGTGACAAAGGAAATATACAGATGAAAACTAGAAAGAAGCTTTCTTAGAAACTTCTTGGTGATGTGTGAATTCCTCTCACAGAGTTACACTTATGTTTCGTGGAGCAGTCCATTAACACTGTCTTTGGGGAAACTGAGAAGGGCTTCTTTGGATCACATTGAGGCCTACGCTGATAAAGGAAATTTCATCCGTTCAAAACGTGAAAGAAGCTTTCTGAGAAACTTCTTTCTGATCTGTGAGTTCATCTCACAGAGTTACAATCTCTGCCTCAAGAAGCAGTTTGCTAACACTCTTTTCGTGGAATCTGCAAAGTGATATTTGGCAGCCTATTGGAGCCCATGGTGATAAAGGAAATATCCTCACATAATAACTAAAAAGCATTCTGAGAAACTGCATTGCCATGTGTGAATGCAACTCACAGAGTTACACGTTTCTCTTCAGTGATTCGTTTGTTAGCATAGTTTTCTGGAGATCTGCAATTAGATACTTCATAGCGCAATGAACATTACAGTGACAAAGGAAATATCCAGAGATGAAAACTAGAAAGAAGCTTTCATAGAAACTTCTTGGTGATGTGTGAATTCATCTCACAGAGTTACACTTATGTTTCGTGGAGCAGTCCATTAACACTGTCTTTGGGGAAACTGAGAAGGGCTTCTTTGGATCACATTGAGGCCTACGCTGATAAAGGAAATTTCATCCGTTCAAAACGTGAAAGAAGCTTTCTGAGAAACTTCTTTCTGATCTGTGAGTTCATCTCACAGAGTTACAACCTCTGCCTCAAGAAGAAGTTTGCTAACACTCTTCTCGTCTAATCTGCAAAGTGATATTTGGGAGCCTATAGGGGCCCATGGTGATAAAGGAAATGTCCTCACATAATAACTAAAGAGAAGCTTTCTGAGAAACTGCATTACCATGTGTGAATGCAACTCACAGAGTTACACGTTTCTCTTCAGTGATCAGTTTGTTAGCATAGTTTTCTGGAGATCTGCAATTAGATACTTCATAGCGCAATGAATATTACAGTGACAAAGGAAATATCCAGATGAAAACTAGAAAGAAGCTTTCTTAGAAACTTCTTGGTGATGTGTGAATTCTTCTCACAGAGTTACACTTATGTTTCGTGGAGCAGTCCATTAACACTGTCCTTGGGGAAACTGAGAAGAGCTTCTTTGGACCACATTGAGGCCTACGCTGAGAAAGGAAATTTCATCCGTTCAAAACGTGAAAGAAGCTTTCTGAGTAACTTCTTTCTGATCTGTGAGTTCATCTCACCGAGTTCCAATCTCTGCCTCAAGAAGCAGTTTGCTAACACTCTTTTCGTGGAATCTGCAAAGTGATATTTGGGAGCCTATAGGGGCCCATGGTGATAAAGGAAATATCCTCACATAATAACTAAAGAGAAGCTTTCTGAGAAACTGCATTGCCATGTGTGAATGCAACTCACAGAGTTACGCCATTGTTTTTTGCAGCCGTTTCTTAGGACTGTTTCCGTGGATTCCGAGAAGTGATATTTCAGATAGCTTTGAAGAATAGAAGGAAAAAGAAATATCCTCCAAGAGAAAGCAGAACCAAGCTTTCTGAGAAACTGCTTTGTGATATGTGAATTCATTTCACAGTGTTCTATCACCCTTTCTTGGGGGAGTTTCCTAGCACTCATTTGAGGAATCTCAGATGTGATGTCTTGGATATCGTTGAATCGCATGCTGAATAAGGAACTATCCTCAGAGAAACCTGCAGAGAAGCCTTCTCAGAAACTTCTTTGTTGTGGGTGATTTCAGCCCACAGATGTCCATCATTGTTTCCACTGAGAAACTTGCTAGCAGAGTTTTCGCAGAATCTGCAATAGGACACACGGTGGCGCTCCAAGACCACAAATAACCTCGTCTAACTAAAGAAAGAAGCTTTCTGAGAAACCGCTTTGTGATGTGTGAATTCAACTCACTAAGTTGCAGCTGTATTTCGTGGGGCCGTGGCCTAGCCCTATTTGTGTGGAATCTGAGAACAGATATTCCCGATCCCTTTGAAAACAATCGGGCCAATGGAAACATCTTCCAATAAAAATGAGAAAGAATCTTACTGAGAAACTTCTTTCTGATCTGTGAGTTCATCTCACAGAGTTACAACCTCTGCCTCTAGAAGAAGTTTGCTGACACTCTTCTCGTGGAATCTGCGAACTGATATTTGGGAGCCTATAGGGGCCCATGGTGATAAAGGAAATATCCTCACATAATAACCAAAGAGAAGCTTTCTGAGAAACTGCATTGCCATGTGTGAATGCAACTCACAGAGTTACACGTTTCTCTTCAGTGATTCGTTTGTTAGCATAGTTTTCTGGAGATCTGCAATTAGATACTTCATAGCGCAATGAACATTACAGTGACAAAGGAAATATCCACAGATGAAAACTAGAAAGAAGCTTTCTTAGAAACTTCTTGCTGATGTGTGAATTCATCTCACAGAGTTACACTTATGTTTCGTGGAACAGTCCATTAACACTGTCTTTGGGGAAACTGAGAAGGGCTTCTTTGGACCACATTGAGGCCTACGCTGATAAAGGAAATTTCATCCGTTCAAAACGTGAAAGAAGCTTTCTGAGAAACTTCTTTCTGATCTGTGAGTTCATCTCACAGAGTTACAACCTCTGCCTCAAGAAGCAGTTTGCTAACACTCTTCACGTCTAATCTGCAAAGTGATATTTGGGAGCCTATAGGGGCCCATGGTGATAAAGGAAATGTCCTCACATAATAACTAAAGAGAAGCATTCTGAGAAACTGCATTGCCATGTGTGAATACAACTCACAGAGTTACACGTTTCTCTTCAGTGATTAGTTTGTTAGCATAGTTTTCTGGAGATCTGCAATTAGATACTTCATAGCGCAATGAACATTACAGTGACAAAGGAAATATCCAGAGATGAAAACTAGAAAGAAGCTTTCATAGAAACTTCTTGGTGATGTGTGAATTCATCTCATAGAGTTACACTTATGTTTCGTGGAGCAGTCCATTAACACTGTCTTTGGGGAAACTGAGAAGGGCTTCTTTGGATCACATTGAGGCCTAGGCTGATAAAGGAAATTTCATCCGTTCAAAACGTGAAAGAAGCTTTCTGAGAAACTTCTTTCTGATCTGTGAGTTCATCTCACCGAGTTCCAATCTCTGCCTCAAGAAGCAGTTTGCTAACACTCTTCTCGTGGAATCTGCAAGGTGATATTTGGGAGCCTATAGGGGCCCATGGTGATAAAGGAAATATCCTCACATAATAACTAAAGAGAAGCTTTCTGAGAAACTGCATTACCATGGGTGAATGCAACTCACAGAGTTACACGTTTCTCTTCAGTGATCAGTTTGTAAGCACAGTTTTCTGGAGATCTGCAATTAGATACTTCATAGCGCAATGAACATTACAGTGACAAAGGAAATATCCAGATGAAAACTAGAAAGAAGCTTTCTTAGAAACTTCTTGGTGATGTGTGAATTCATCTCACAGGGTTACACTTATGTTTCGTGGAGCAGTCCATTAACACTGTCTTTGGGGAAACTGAGAAGGGCTTCTTTGGACCACATTGAAGCCTACGCTGAGAAAGGAAATTTCATCCGTTCAAAACGTGAAAGAAGCTTTCTGAGTAACTTCTTTCTGATCTGTGAGTTCATCTCACCGAGTTCCAATCTCTGCCTCAAGAAGCAGTTTGCTAACACTCTTTTCGTGGAATCTGCAAAGTGATATTTGGGAGCCTATAGGGGCCCATGGTGATAAAGGAAATATCCTCACATAATAACTAAAGAGAAGCTTTCTGAGAAACTGCATTGCCATGTGTGAATGCAACTCACAGAGTTACGCCATTGTTTTTTGCAGCCGTTTCTTAGGACTGTTTCCGTGGATTCCGAGAAGTGATATTTCAGATAGCTTTGAAGAATAGAAGGAAAAAGAAATATCCTCCAAGAGAAAGCAGAACCAAGCTTTCTGAGAAACTGCTTTGTGATATGTGAATTCATTTCACAGTGTTCTATCACCCTTTCTTGGGGGAGTTTCCTAGCACTCATTTGAGGAATCTCAGATGTGATGTCTTGGATATCGTTGAATCGCATGCTGAATAAGGAACTATCCTCAGAGAAACCTGCAGAGAAGCCTTCTCAGAAACTTCTTTGTTGTGGGTGATTTCAGCCCACAGATGTCCATCATTGTTTCCACTGAGAAACTTGCTAGCAGAGTTTTCGCAGAATCTGCAATAGGACACACGGTGGCGCTCCAAGACCACAAATAACCTCGTCTAACTAAAGAAAGAAGCTTTCTGAGAAACCGCTTTGTGATGTGTGAATTCAACTCACTAAGTTGCAGCTGTATTTCGTGGGGCCGTGGCCTAGCCCTATTTGTGTGGAATCTGAGAACAGATATTCCCGATCCCTTTGAAAACAATCGGGCCAATGGAAACATCTTCCAATAAAAATGAGAAAGAAGCTTACTGAGAAACTTCTTTCTGCTCTGTGAGTTCATCTCACAGAGTTACAACCTCTGCCTCTAGAAGAAGTTTGCTGACACTCTTCTCGTGGAATCTGCAAAGTGATATTTGGGAGCCTATAGGGGCCCATGGTGATAAAGGAAATATCCTCACATAATAACCAAAGAGAAGCTTTCTGAGAAACTGCATTGCCATGTGTGAATGCAACTCACAGAGTTACACGTTCCTCTTCAGTGATCAGTTTGTTAGCACAGTTTTCTGGAAATCTGCAATTAGATACTTCATAGCGCAATGAACATTACAGTGACAAAGGAAATATCCACAGTGAAAACTAGAAGGAAGCTTTCTTAGAAACTTCTTGTTGATGTGTGAATTCATCTCACAGAGTTACACTTATGTTTCGTGGAACAGTCCATTAACACTGTCTTTGGGGAAACTGAGAAGGGCTTCTTTGGACCACATTGAGGCCTACGCTGATAAAGGAAATTTCATCCGTTCAAAACGTGAAAGAAGCTTTCTGAGAAACTTCTTTCTGATCTGTGAGTTCATCTCATAGAGTTACAACCTCTGCCTCAAGAAGAAGTTTGCTAACACTCTTCTCGTCTAGTCTGCAAAGTGATATTTGGGAGCCTATAGGGGCCCATGGTGATAAAGGAAATGTCCTCACATAATAACTAAAGAGAAGCTTTCTGAGAAACTGCATTACCATGTGTGAATGCAACTCACAGAGTTACACGTTTCTCTTCAGTGATCAGTTTGTTAGCACAGTTTTCTGGAGATCTGCAATTAGATACTTCATAGCGCAATGAACATTACAGTGACAAAGGAAATATCCAGATGAAAACTAGAAAGAAGCTTTCTTAGAAACTTCTTGGTGATGTGTGAATTCATCTCACAGAGTTACACTTATGTTTCGTGGAACAGTCCATTAACACTGTCTTTGGGGAAACTGAGAAGGGCTTCTTTGGACCACATTGAGGCCTACGCTGATAAAGGAAATTTCATCCGTTCAAAACGTGAAAGAAGCTTTCTGAGAAACTTCTTTCTGATCTGTGACTTCATCTCACAGAGTTACAACCTCTGCCTCAAGAAGAAGTTTGCTAACAGTCTTCTCCTCTAATCTGCAAAGTGATATTTGGGAGCCTATAGGGGCCCATGGTGATAAAGGAAATATCCTCACATAATAACTAAAGAGAAGCTTTCTGAGAAACTGCATTGCCATGTGTGAATGCAACTCACAGAGTTACACGTTTCTCTTCAGTGATCAGTTTGTTAGCACAGTTTTCTGGAAATCTGCAATTAGATACTTCATAGCGCAATGAACATTACAGTGACAAAGGAAATATCCACAGTGAAAACTAGAAGGAAGCTTTCTTAGAAACTTCTTGTTGATGTGTGAATTCATCTCACAGAGTTACACTTATGTTTCGTGGAACAGTCCATTAACACTGTCATTGGGGAAACTGAGAAGGGCTTCCTTGGACCACATTTAGGCCTACGCTGATAAAGGAAATTTCATCCGTTCAAAACGTGAAAGAAGCTTTCTGAGAAACTTCTTTCTGATCTGTGAGTTCATCTCACAGAGTTACAACCTCTGCCTCAAGAAGAAGTTTGCTAACACTCTTCTCGTCTAGTCTGCAAAGTGATATTTGGTAGCCTATAGGGGCCCATGGTGATAAAGGAAATGTCCTCACATAATAACTAAAGAGAAGCTTTCTGAGAAACTGCATTACCATGTGTGAATGCAACTCACAGAGTTACACGTTTCTCTTCAGTGATCAGTTTGTTAGCACAGTTTTCTGGAGATCTGCAATTAGATACTTCATAGCGCAATGAACATTACAGTGACAAAGGAAATATCCAGATGAAAACTAGAAAGAAGCTTTCTTAGAAACTTCTTGGTGATGTGTGAATTCATCTCACAGAGTTACACTTATGTTTCGTGGAACAGTCCATTAACACTGTCTTTGGGGAAACTGAGAAGGGCTTCTTTGGACCACATTGAGGCCTACGCTGATAAAGGAAATTTCATCCGTTCAAAACGTGAAAGAAGCTTTCTGAGAAACTTCTTTCTGATCTGTGAGTTCATCTCACAGAGTTACAACCTCTGCCTCAAGAAGAAGTTTGCTAACACTCTTCTCGTCTAATCTGCAAAGTGATATTTGGGAGCCTATAGGGGCCCACGGTGATTAAGGAAATATCCTCACATAATAACTAAAGAGAAGCTTTCTGAGAAACTGCATTGCCATGTGTGAATGCAACTGACAGAGTTACACGTTTCTCTTCAGAGATCAGTTTGTTAGCACAGTTTTCTGGAAATCTGCAATTAGATACTTCATAGCGCAATGAACATTACAGTGACAAAGGAAATATCCACAGTGAAAACTAGAAGGAAGCTTTCCTAGAAACTTCTTGTTGATGTGTGAATTCATCTCACAGAGTTACACTTATGTTTCGTGGAACAGTCCATTAACACTGTCTTTGAGGAAACTGAGAAGGGCTTCTTTGGACCACATTGAGGCCTACGCTGATAAAGGAAATTTCATCCGTTCAAAACGTGAAAGAAGCTTTCTGAGAAACTTCTTTCTGATCTGTGAGTTCATCTCACAGAGTTACAACCTCTGCCTCAAGAAGAAGTTTGCTAACACTCTTCTCGTCTAATCTGCAAAGTGATATTTGGGAGCCTATAGGGGCCCATGGTGATAAAGGAAATGTCCTCACATAATAACTAAAGAGAAGCTTTCTGAGAAACTGCATTACCATGTGTGAATGCAACTCACAAAGTTACGCCATTGTTTTTTGCAGCCGTTTCTTAGGACTGTTTCCGTGGATTCCGAGAAGTGATATTTCAGATAGCTTTGAAGAATAGAAGGAAAAAGACATATCCTCCAAGAGAAAGCAGAACCAAGCTTTCTGAGAAACTGCTTTGTGATATGTGAATTCATTTCACAGTGTTCTATCACCCTTTCTTGGGGGAGTTTCCTAGCACTCATTTGAGGAATCTCAGATGTGATGTCTTGGATATCGTTGAATCGCATGCTGAATAAGGAACTATCCTCAGAGAAACCTGCAGAGAAGCCTTCTCAGAAACTTCTTTGTTGTGGGTGATTTCAGCCCACAGATGTCCATCATTGTTTCCACTGAGAAACTTGCTAGCAGAGTTTTCGCAGAATCTGCAATAGGACACACGGTGGCGCTCCAAGACCACAAATAACCTCGTCTAACTAAAGAAAGAAGCTTTCTGAGAAACCGCTTTGTGATGTGTGAATTCAACTCACTAAGTTGCAGCTGTATTTCGTGGGGCCGTGGCCTAGCCCTATTTGTGTGGAATCTGAGAACAGATATTCCCGATCCCTTTGAAAACAATGGGGCCAATGGAAACATCTTCCAATAAAAATGAGAAAGAAGCTTACTGAGAAACTTCTTTCTGATCTGTGAGTTCATCTCACAGAGTTACAACCTCTGCCTCTAGAAGAAGTTTGCTGACACTCCTCTCGTGGAATCTGCAAAGTGATATTTGGGAGCCTATAGGGGCCCATGGTGATAAAGGAAATATCCTCACATAATAACCAAAGAGAAGCTTTCTGAGAAACTGCATTGCCATGTGTGAATGCAACTCACAGAGTTACACGTTCCTCTTCAGTGATCAGTTTGTTAGCACAGTTTTCTGGAAATCTGCAATTAGATACTTCATAGCGCAATGAACATTACAGTGACAAAGGAAATATCCACAGATGAAAACTAGAAGGAAGCTTTCCTAGAAACTTCTTGTTGATGTGTGAATTCATCTCACAGAGTTACACTTATGTTTCGTGGAGCAGTCCATTAACACTGTCTTTGGGGAAACTGAGAAGGGCTTCTTTGGATCACATTGAGGCCTACGCTGATAAAGGAAATTTCATCCGTTCAAAACGTGAAAGAAGCTTTCTGAGAAACTTCTTTCTGATCTGTGAGTTCATCTCACAGAGTTGCAACCTCTGCCTCAAGAAGAAGTTTGCTAACACTCCTCTCGTCTAATCTGCAAAGTGATATTTGGGAGCCTATAGGGGCCCATGGTGATAAAGGAAATGTCCTCACATAATAACTAAAGAGAAGCTTTCTGAGAAACTGCATTGCCATGTGTGAATGCAACTCACAGAGTTACACGTTTCTCTTCAGTGATCAGTTTGTTAGCACAGTTTTCTGGAAATCTGCAATTAGATACTTCATAGCGCAATGAACATTACAGTGACAAAGGAAATATCCAGATGAAAACTAGAAAGAAGCTTTCTTAGAAACTTCTTGGTGATGTGTGAATTCATCTCACAGGGTTACACTTATGTTTCGTGGAGCAGTCCATTAACACTGTCTTTGGGGAAACTGAGAAGGGCTTCTTTGGACCACATTGAGGCCTACGCTGATAAAGGAAATTTCATCCGTTCAAAACGTGAAAGAAGCTTTCTGAGTAACTTCTTTCTGATCTGTGAGTTCATCTCACCGAGTTCCAATCTCTGCCTCAAGAAGCAGTTTGCTAACACTCTTTTCGTGGAATCTGCAAAGTGATATTTGGGAGCCTATAGGGGCCCATGGTGATAAAGGAAATATCCTCACATAATAACTAAAGAGAAGCTTTCTGAGAAACTGCATTGCCATGTGTGAATGCAACTCACAGAGTTACGCCATTGTTTTTTGCAGCCGTTTCTTAGGACTGTTTCCGTGGATTCCGAGAAGTGATATTTCAGATAGCTTTGAAGAATAGAAGGAGAAAGAAATGTCCTCCAAGAGAAAGCAGAACCAAGCTTTCTGAGAAACTGCTTTGTGATATGTGAATTCATTTCACAGTGTTCTATCACCCTTTCTTGGGGGAGTTTCCTAGCACTCATTTGAGGAATCTCAGATGTGATGTCTTGGATATCGTTGAATCGCATGCTGAATAAGGAACTATCCTCAGAGAAACCTGCAGAAAAGCCTTCTCAGAAACTTCTTTTTTGTGGGTGATTTCAGCCCACAGATGTCCATCATTGTTTCCACTGAGAAACTTGCTAGCAGAGTTTTCGCAGAATCTGCAATAGGACACACGGTGGCGCTCCAAGACCACAAATAACCTCGTCTAACAAAAGAAAGAAGCTTTCTGAGAAACCGCTTTGTGATGTGTGAATTCAACTCACTAAGTTGCAGCTGTATTTCGTGGGGCCGTGGCCTAGCCCTATTTGTGTGGAATCTGAGAACAGATATTCCCGATCCCTTTGATAACAATCGGGCCAATGGAAACATCTTCCAATAAAAATGAGAAAGAAGCTTACTGAGAAACTTCTTTCTGCTCTGTGAGTTCATCTCACAGAGTTACAACCTCTGCCTCTAGAAGAAGTTTGCTGACACTCTTCTCGTGGAATCTGCAAACTGATATTTGGGAGCCTATAGGGGCCCATGGTGATAAAGGAAATATCCTCACATAATAACCAAAGAGAAGCTTTCTTAGAAACTGCATTGCCTTGTGTGAATGCAACTCACAGAGTTACACGTTCCTCTTCAGTGATCAGTTTGTTAGCACAGTTTTCTGGAAATCTGCAATTAGATACTTCATAGCGCAATGAACATTACAGTGACAAAGGAAATATCCACAGTGAAAACTAGAAGGAAGCTTTCTTAGAAACTTCTTGTTGATGTGTGAATTCATCTCACAGAGTTACACTTATGTTTCGTGGAACAGTCCATTAACACTGTCATTGGGGAAACTGAGAAGGGCTTCCTTGGACCACATTTAGGCCTACGCTGATAAAGGAAATTTCATCCGTTCAAAACGTGAAAGAAGCTTTCTGAGAAACTTCTTTCTGATCTGTGAGTTCATCTCACAGAGTTACAACCTCTGCCTCAAGAAGAAGTTTGCTAACACTCTTCTCGTCTAGTCTGCAAAGTGATATTTGGTAGCCTATAGGGGCCCATGGTGATAAAGGAAATGTCCTCACATAATAACTAAAGAGAAGCTTTCTGAGAAACTGCATTACCATGTGTGAATGCAACTCACAGAGTTACACGTTTCTCTTCAGTGATCAGTTTGTTAGCACAGTTTTCTGGAGATCTGCAATTAGATACTTCATAGCGCAATGAACATTACAGTGACAAAGGAAATATCCAGATGAAAACTAGAAAGAAGCTTTCTTAGAAACTTCTTGGTGATGTGTGAATTCATCTCACAGAGTTACACTTATGTTTCGTGGAACAGTCCATTAACACTGTCTTTGGGGAAACTGAGAAGGGCTTCTTTGGACCACATTGAGGCCTACGCTGATAAAGGAAATTTCATCCGTTCAAAACGTGAAAGAAGCTTTCTGAGAAACTTCTTTCTGATCTGTGAGTTCATCTCACAGAGTTACAACCTCTGCCTCAAGAAGAAGTTTGCTAACACTCTTCTCGTCTAATCTGCAAAGTGATATTTGGGAGCCTATAGGGGCCCACGGTGATTAAGGAAATATCCTCACATAATAACTAAAGAGAAGCTTTCTGAGAAACTGCATTGCCATGTGTGAATGCAACTCACAGAGTTACACGTTTCTCTTCAGTGATCAGTTTGTTAGCACAGTTTTCTGGAAATCTGCAATTAGATACTTCATAGCGCAATGAACATTACAGTGACAAAGGAAATATCCACAGTGAAAACTAGAAGGAAGCTTTCCTAGAAACTTCTTGTTGATGTGTGAATTCATCTCACAGAGTTACACTTATGTTTCGTGGAACAGTCCATTAACACTGTCTTTGGGGAAACTGAGAAGGGCTTCTTTGGACCACATTGAGGCCTACGCTGATAAAGGAAATTTCATCCGTTCAAAACGTGAAAGAAGCTTTCTGAGAAACTTCTTTCTGATCTGTGAGTTCATCTCACAGAGTTACAACCTCTGCCTCAAGAAGAAGTTTGCTAACACTCTTCTCGTCTAATCTGCAAAGTGATATTTGGGAGCCTATAGGGGCCCATGGTGATAAAGGAAATGTCCTCACATAATAACTAAAGAGAAGCTTTCTGAGAAACTGCATTACCATGTGTGAATGCAACTCACAAAGTTACGCCATTGTTTTTTGCAGCCGTTTCTTAGGACTGTTTCCGTGGATTCCGAGAAGTGATATTTCAGATAGCTTTGAAGAATAGAAGGAAAAAGACATATCCTCCAAGAGAAAGCAGAACCAAGCTTTCTGAGAAACTGCTTTGTGATATGTGAATTCATTTCACAGTGTTCTATCACCCTTTCTTGGGGGAGTTTCCTAGCACTCATTTGAGGAATCTCAGATGTGATGTCTTGGATATCGTTGAATCGCATGCTGAATAAGGAACTATCCTCAGAGAAACCTGCAGAAAAGCCTTCTCAGAAACTTCTTTGTTGTGGGTGATTTCAGCCCACAGATGTCCATCATTGTTTCC